>NC_092039.1:55174898-55501327 GCF_003086295.3 Arachis hypogaea
TGATAAAATAATAAATAATAATAAAATATTAAATAATAATATTTAATTAAAAATAATATTTTAATAAAAATAATAAAATAATGCGAAAAAGGCAGTTTTCCGTAAAAGTTTTAGAAAAACAACTTTAGGTGCAGAACTCTCCTAATTACTTTCATAAAACACTTAGGGAGTGGTAAGAACATATTAGTGAGGTTAAGATAAAAGCCAAAGAAAAGATAAAAACCAAAGAAAAAGTCTGTAACGTTTTAACGACAGAAAAACAGACAGAGACTAGTGAACGAACTAGGGCAACTTAGTTAGTACTTGAGTTGCGACTAGGGTTAGGTATAATATGAAGAGTTAAACTGTTTCAGTATAGACTTAATGAACTTATATTTGGGACAGGTTAACTATTCATACCAAAATTTACATAAGCTTTAAATACATACGTTAAGTAGAGAAATCAGAACAGAGTAGAGAAACACAGAAAATAGAGTAACCAGAGTAAAGTAAAGAGATGAAAAGAAAAAGAGTAATATAGATATAGATGAAAAGAGTAATCAGAGAAGAGAAAATAGATACAGAGAACAGAGTAATTAAAACAGAGTAAAGAGATATAGAGAAAAGAGAAACCAGAACAGAGTAAAGAGATATAAAGAGAAGAGTAATATAATAAAGAGATATTTATATATATATATTAGTTGCTTAATGCAACCCAGATCTATATTTATATATATATATATATATATTAGTTTCTTGATGCAACCCAGAGCTATATTTATATATATATTAGTTGCTTAATGCAACCCAGAGCTTCTGTAGGGAAACTAAGTTACCTACAGCTATTTTTCGCTTCCGCAGAGCAGAGCAGAGTATATATATATTTTCCTGCTGTAAGCAGAGGCTGTCTCAAATGAGCGGCTATTATTATATGCGCATTTATTTAGGAACGGAAAATCGTATCCGGGTAATCGGGATTACTCGTCACCGGATAAATGTCGGGATTGCGGGCAGCCAACTGACACATGAGCTCATGGCCTGTGCTAAGGCTAGACATGCATCATTCTTGTCTGCACATGATTTTCTGTTGTATTCCTTTCTGTGTGTTATCTACTTCTTTATGTTTGTCTGCTCGTATGCTATTTATGTGTTTTATTTTCTTGTATTCTTTTGTTTGTGTTCTGCTTTCTGTTGTCTCTACTTTCTCTTTCTATCTTTATCTTCTGTTTACTGCTTCGCTATATTATGTTATTCGTCTACTAATCGACCCCAAATAAATGAACGTAACTAATAACCCCGGCCCTACTAAGAACTCCCCAGTTCTTACCCCTTCTCTCTCCCTTCCCCCTTCAGATGGAAGCAAGAGTACCTTACCGTAGTTCGTTGATGACTTTTTTGCAAAGAGGATTCTGCTCTAGATAGTCTTCTGAGTCTAGGGTGAATCTCGTTCTCTGATTATATGTATATACTGTGAGACCAGCTAACGTCTGCACCCCGTTCGTATGCACACTTTAACCTAAATCCTATGTACGAGATTCCTATTATGTGGCTACTTCTTGAGGTACCAGAGAGAGGTCCTGTGGAAAAGTCTGATCATGCAGAGGAGTAGATGATGTTCTATCTTTTGATGACGTTCCACCTGACTTGAGCTTTGAAGACATAGAACGTACTTTCCCTCGCTTTAGTAGTTTAGAGGGACTAGGTGAGTATAGAGTTTAGGCTAGCCTGGATGCCAGCTTAGGGACCTCTTGAACAGGTCAGAACTTGGGATGTTGTATGTATGTATATGTATATAGTTTTTATCTAGCTATATCTAGGGGTGTTCTAACTAAAGGTCTATACTCTAATAAAGGCTGGATAACTGAATGTTGCTAGTAGCTCAGAAAATAATTTTTAGGGATGTTTTTACGAGTGTTCCGATACACCTAGTTTTAGTAGTTGTACACCAGAGATATTTTAATATTATTTTAATCCACCTCCAAGCCAACCAATCATAACTCACCTTACACCCCCAAGACCTCCAAGGGTGTCTCATTTCATCATTTTGGCCGAAAATAACAAGAGAGAAAAGAGAGAAACTTTCATGAACACATAATCTTCAAATCAAAACTCCGATTTTACAAAAATGATCCTCTCTTCTTCCTCTACATAACCATGTGACTTATCAAGGCTGGAAATAAGGTGAGATGGCTGCCTCCCTCCCTCTTCAATTCGGTTTTCAAGGAAAACCATGCAAAACATGTGTTTTCTTGATGTTTTTCCTTAGGAATCATGCTTAACTTGACTTGAGGGCCAAGAAACGTGAATTTCCAGCAAGTCTAAGGTGAGATATCTCTTCCTAACATACTGAGTGAGATTTGGTCAGTTGAGAGTTTTTGGATTTAAAGTTGTTCTTGATGTGATTTAGGAGGAAAAAGTGCTTAAGGACCACCTGAAAGTTTAACCCAATTAGGAGCAGCAAAACCAGGTAGGGTTTGGTAAAGTTAATCTTGGTTGATTGTGTTTGAGATGTGTGATTATGATATGGTTTGTTTATGCTTGAAATTGATTGCTTATATGAGTTATTCTTGGTGAAAGTTTGTTGAAATTTTGATGAAATTTGGTGATATTCAAGCTATGAATGTTGTTCTTGAGGGCTGCTGGAAAACGAAACCCTAGGTCCTAAATTGGGGTTCAATTTGTGTTGAAATCATGAAGAAAAGATGGGGTTTTAGTTGCTGCTAATTTATTATGAATTGTAGTAAAAATCAGTTGCTGAAAGGACTGAAAAACGGGTAAAAACAGAGAAAGAATCTGAAGAATTTACGAAGAACATGAAGAACACTTTGAGGGTGATGAAGAACAATGAAGAACAGGTCTTAGATCTTAGAAAGGGCAAGGAAGTAAAATTTTTGGTGTTTAAGGGGTTGTTTGGTAATTTCTGGAAGTTATGGTGGTAAAAGTAGAAATATTAAAAGTTACGGGTGGTAAAAAGTGAATTTTAAAGGTTAAAAGTAAAGGTAAGTTAATTTTCGAAAATTTAATGATAAAATAATAAAAAATAATAAAATATTAAATAATAATATTTAAATAAAAATAATATTTTAATAAAAATAATAAAATAATGCGAAAAGGGCAGTTTTCCATAAAAGCTTTAGAAAGACAACTTTAAGTGCAGAACTCTCCTAATTACTTTCATAAAACACTTAGGGAGTGGTAAGAACATATTAGTGAGGTAAAGATAAAAGAAAGATAAAATTCAAAGAAAAGATAAAAACCAAAGAAAAAGTCTGTAACGTTTTAACGATAGAAAAACAGATAGAGACTAGTGAACGAACTAGGGCAACTTAGTTAGTACTTGAGTTGCGACTAGGGTTAGTGGTGCACGAATTTGTAATCCGTACAACTAACCAGCAAGGGCACTGGGTCGTCCAAGTAATACCTTACGTGAGTAAGGGTCGATCCCACGGAGATTATTGGTTTGAAGCAAACTATGTTTATTTTATTAATCTTAGTCAGGATGCCAATAAGATTATTTGGATTTAATTGTAAGAAGTAAAAGTGTTTGGAATAAAGAATTGTTACTTTATTAATGAAGAATATGTTGGAGTTTTGGAGATGCTTTGTCCTCTAAATTTCTGCAATGTAATATTCAACTCAATTGTTTGTAAAGTTCCATCCATGGCAAGTTGTATGTAGGGTGTCACCATTGTCAGTGGCTACTTCCCATCCTCTCAGTGAAAACAGTCCAGATGCTCTGTCACAGCACGGCTAATCAGCTGTTGGTTCTTGATCATGTTGGAATAGGATCCATTGATCCTTTTCCGTTTGTAATCACGCCCAGCAATCGCGAGTTTGAAGCTCGTCACAGCCATTCAATCCTTGAATCCTACTCGGAATACCACAGACAAGATTTAGACTTTCCGGATCCTCAAGAATGGCCGCCATCAGTTCTAGCTTATACCATGAAGATTCTGATTAAGGAAGCTAAGAGATGCTCATTCAATCTGATGTAGAACGGAGGTGTTTGTCAGGCACACGTTCATGGATTGAGGAAGGTGATGAGTGTCACGGATCATCACCTCCTTCACAATTAAGCGCGAATGAACATCTTAGAGAGGAACACACACACGTTTGAATGAAATAGAAACAATTGCATTAATTCATTGAGACGCTGCAGAGCTCCTCACCCTCAACAATGGAGTTTAGAGACTCATGCCTTCAAAGTGTATAAAATTCAGATCTGAAAATGTCATGAGGTGCAGAGTTAATCTCTAAAAGTTGTTTAAATAGTAAACTAGTAACCTAGGTTTACAAAAAATGAGTAAACTATGATAGATGGTGCAGAAATCCACTTCTGGGGCCCACTTGGTGTGTGCTAGGGCTGAGACTTAAGCTTCTCACGTGCTTGGGGCTGTTTTGGGCGTTCAACGCCAGGTTGTAACCTGTTTCTGGCGTTGAACTCCAGCTTGTAACCTGTTTCTGGCGCTAGACGCCAGGCAGCAGCATGATACTGGCATTGAACGCCAGTTTACGTTGTCTATCTTTGCGCAAAGTATAGACTATTATACTTTCCAACGCCGTTGAGAGCGCGCCAATTGGACTCCTGTAGCTCCAGAAAATCCATTTCGAGTGCAGGGAGGTCAGGATCCAACAACATCAGCAGTCCTTTTTCAGCCTAACTCAGATTTTTGCTCAGCTCTCTCAATTTCAGCCAGAAAATACCTGAAATCACAGAAAAACACACAAACTCATAGTAAAGTCCAGAAATATGATTTTTGCCTAAAAACTAATAATATTCTACTAAAAACTAATTAAAACATACTAAAATCTACATGAAATTACCCCCAAAAAGCGTATAAAATATCCGCTCATCACAACACCAAACTTAAACGGTTGCTTGTCCTCAAGCAACTAGATAAATAAAATAGGATGAAAAGAAATTAAGAAGTAATAATATTTCAGAGTTTTTGAGTGGAGCTCAGATTCTTATTAGATGAGCGGGGCTTGTAGCTTTTTATTTCTGAACAGTTTTGGCATCTCCCTTTATCTTTGAAATTCAGAATGATTGACATCCATAGGAACTCAGAATTCAGATAGTATTATTGATTCTCTTAGTGTAGTATGTTGATTCTTGAACACAGTTACTTTATGAGTCTCGGCCGTGGCCCTAAGCACTTTGTTTTCCAGTATTACCACCGGATACATAAATGCCACAGACACATGACTGGGTGAACCTTTTTCAGATTGTGACTCAGCTTTGCTAAAGTCCCCAGTTAGAGGTATCCAGAGCTCTTAAGCACACTCTTTTTGCTTTGGATCACGACTTTAACCACTCAGTCTCAAGTTATTCACTTGGACCTGCATGCCACAAGCATATGGTTAGGGACAGCTTGATTTAGCTGCTTAGGCCTGGAACTATTTCCTTGGGCCCTCCTATCCACTGATGCTCAAAGTCTTGGATCCTTTTCACCCTTGCCTTTTGGTTTTAAGGGCTGTTGGCTCTTATTCCTTTTCTTGATCCAATGATTCCTTGTAAAATTTTTTTTTCACTGCTTTTTCTTGGTTCAAGAATCAAATTCATGATTTTTCAGATCATCAATAATATTTTTCGTATTCCTCATTCTTTCAGGAGCCAATTTTCATAAAATTAAAGATAAAAATTATGCACTGTTCAAGCATTCATCCAGAGGACAAAAAGTATTGCCACCACATATAATTAATTATAATTTTTATTAGGAACTCGAAAAAAATAAATTACTTCTTTATTCTAATTATCTACTATTTTATTAATGTCTGATGATGATGAGAAAAATAAATTATAACTTAATTGGGAATAAAACCGTAATAGATATACTAATTACTACTACTACTACTATATATATCTCCTAAGGTAAATTTCTATAATAACACTATCACAGAGTTAAAGCTAAAATTAGAACTCAACAACCTGTGTTTTGAGAAGTAGATGTTCCTCTGATCTGTGGGGTGCTTGGTCCTTCAAGGATTAATTTCTGGCACTTCAGCTCCCTTAAATCACGCCCTTGCTCTTCTTGTTCCTTAGGCAATTTGCAAAGCATGCTACTTTGATTGTTATATTCTTCCTTTATTTGGTTCATAGCTTCTTGCAATTTGGAAATAGATGCCTCAAGATGTTCCCAATATTCGAATTGAGGAAGTTTTGGGAGGACTTCCTGTGCTCTCCTCTTGATTGGATCATCCTGCAGCTGTTGTCTGTCCATTGATATTCTAGTGATTGGCCTCTCAACTGAGATATACTCTGTTATTCCCATCTTCACTCCGGCATCTCTGTAGACCATAGAAATTAAGCTTGGATAGGCCAATCTGGCATCCTTGGAATTCCTGTTTGCTATTTTGTATAGTTCACACGAGATCAGTTGATGGACTTCTACTTCTTTTCCCAACATGATGCAGTGAATCATCACTGCTCTTTTAATAGTAACTTCAGAACGGTTGCTGGTAGGCAATATAGAATGCCCAATGAAATCCAGCCAGCCTCTGGCTACTGGTTTGAGATCTTCTTTTTTGAGTTGATTTGGGATGCCAGTCGTGCTGGTGGTCCACCTGGCTTCAGGGATGCATATATCCTCTAGAATCTTGTCCAAGCCTTTATTTACCCTCATCATTCTCCTATTAAAGGAGTCTAGGTCATCTTTCAGTTGAGGAAGCTTAAAGATCTCCCTGATTTTGTTAGGATGGGTATGAATAATCTTTCCTCTGACTAAGGTCCGATGGTCATAGAGGGCAGCTCCAATCATTCTTTGCCTGTCTGTCTGCCATAAATTAGCATAGAACTCCTGAACCATGTTCCTTCCCACTTTCGTTTCAGGATTAGCTAGGATTTCCCAGTTCCTGTTTCAAATTTGTTCTTGGATCTCCGGATATTCATCTTCTTTCAGATCGACCTTGACTTCCGGGATCACTGATCTGAGACTCATTATTTTGTAGTAATGGTCTGAATGTTCTTTAGTTAAGAACTTCCCATGATTCCAAAGTGACTTTGGAATATTCTCTTTCTTGCCTCTTGGGTTGGGTTGTTTTCCTTTAGGGGCCATGATCAAAGTGATTATGTTTTTGTGATCACGGATAAGCACACCAAACTTAGAGGTTTGCTTGTCCTCAAGCAAAAGAAGAGAGAGAAGAGGGATAGGAGGAGAGCAAGTGTGGAATGGTGGATGATGAGAGGGGCGCCGAAAGTGAATATAAAGGGAGGGGGGTGGGTATTCGAAAATAAGAAAAAGATATAAGATAAGAGATATGATTTATAAAAGATAAATATGATAAGAAAAAGATATAATTTAAAAAGATATGAAATGAATCTGAATTTTTAATTTGAAAAAGATTTTAAAAGATAATTAAATTTTGAAAAACTTAAAAAAAGAGCTGGATTGGATTGGAAATCATATGTCTTTATGGATGTAGATGCATGTAAAATCTTTGAAAAAGGGATTTCAGAAATTAGGGATTTTAGAAATTAGGATTAAAATTTTTGGAATTGAAGGATGATATTTGGAAACATGTTTATGCAAGAAATCATGAATTGAAACATAAAAATTAGAAAATTTTTGAAGAAAAACGAATTTTACCTCCTCCCCACCATCCTGGCGTTAAACGCCCAAACGCTGCATGTTTTGGGCGTTTAACGCCCAATTGCTGCTTCTCCTGGGTGTTCAACGCCCAGCTGTTGCTTCTTTCTGGCGTTGAACGCCAGGAAGTCCTTTGTCACTGGGCGTTTTTCTAAACGCCCAGGATGCTGTAGTTCTGGCGTTAAACGCCCAGAAGGTGCTTCTTTCTGGCGTTCAACGCCCAGAAGATGCTCCTTTCTGGCGTTTAACGCCCAGATGGCTACCCTTACTGGCGTTGAACGCCCAGTGGGTGCTTCTTTTGGGCATTCAACGCCCAAAATGTTTCTTACTGGCTTTTTCACGCTAGTGAGCTTCCAAATTCCCTTGTAACTCTGTGAATCCAATCAATTGCTATTTTACTTTGAAGATACTTCGACATATACCTGTAAAAATTAATTAATTAATCAAAACGAATAAAATTAAATTTTGTGATTGGCTGGGTTGCCTCCCAGCAAGCGCTTCTTTAATGTCGTTAGCTGGACTATTACTGAGCTTTAATTAAGTCTCAGTTTTGAGCATTCTTGCTCAAAATTGCTTTCAAGATCATGTTTAACTCTCTGTCCATTAGCAATGAACTTTTTGTTAGAGTCATTATCCTGAAGCTCTACGTATCCATATGGTGATACACTTGTAATTACATATGGACCTCTCCACCGGGATTTTAATTTCCCGGGGAATAATTTGAGCCTAGAATTAAATAGCAGAACTTTCTGCCCCGGCTCAAAGACTCTGGATGACAATTTCTTATCATGCCATCTTTTTGCTTTCTCTTTATAAATTTTTGCATTCTCGAAAGCATTGAGTCTAAATTCCTCTAGCTCATTTAACTGAAGCAATCGTTTTTCTCCAGCTAACTTGCCATCAAGGTTCAGGAATCTGGTTGCCCAGTAGGTCTTATGTTCCAGTTCCACTGGCAAGTGACATGCCTTTCCATACACAAGCTGGTATGGAGAGGTCCCTATAGGGGTCTTGAATGCTGTTCTGTATGCTCACAGAGCATCATCTAAGCTTCTTGCCCAATCCCTTCTATGGTTAATTACAGTCCGTTCCAGGATTCTTTTAAGTTCTCTGTTAGAGACTTCAGCTTGCCCATTTGTCTGTGGATGATATGGAGTGGCTATTTTGTGGCTAACTCCATAACGAACCAAAGCAGAGTAAAGCTATTTATTGCAGAAATGAGTGCCCACATCACTGATTAATACTCTAGGGGTACCAAATCTGCTGAAGATGTGTTTCTGGAGGAATTTTAACACTGTTTTAGTGTCATTAGTAGGTGTTACAATAGCTTCCACCCATTTGGATACATAATCCACTGCCACCAGAATATAAGTGTTTGAGTATGGTGGTGGGAAAGGTCCCATGAAGTCAATGCCCCATACATCAAACAACTCAATCTCCAAGATCCCTTGTTGAGGCACGGCATAACTGTGAGGCAGATTTCCAGATCTTTGGCAACTATCACAATTAAGCACAAACGCTCGGGAATCTTTATAGAGAGTAGGCCAGTAGAAGGCACATTGGAGGACTCTTGTGGCTGTTCGCTCACTTCCAAAATGTCCTCCATACTGTGATCCATGGCAATGCCATAGGATTCTCTCTGCTTCTTCTTTAGGCACACATCTACGGATTACTCCGTCTGCACATCTCTTGAAGAGATATGGTTCATCCCAAAGATAGTACTTTGCATCTGTGATCAGCTTTTTTGATTGCTGCCTACTATACTATTTGGGTATGAATCTTACTGCCTTGTAGTTTGCAATGTCTGCAAACCATGGCACTTCCTGGATGGCAAAGAGTTGCTCATCCGGAAAGGTCTCAGAGATCTCAGTGAGAGGGAGGGACGCCCCTTCTACTGGTTCTATTCGGGACAGGTGATCTGCTACATGGTTTTCTGTCCCTTTTCTGTCTCTTATTTCTATATCAAACTCTTGCAGAAGCAGCACCCATTTGATGAGTCTGGGTTTTGAATCCTTCTTTGTGAGTAGATATTTAAGAGCAGCATGATCAGTGTACACAATCAATTTTGATCCTACCAAATAGGATCTGAACTTGTCAATAGCGTAAACCACTGCAAGCAGCTCTTTTTCTGTGGTTGTGTAATTCTTCTGTGCGTCATTTAAAACACGACTAGCATAGTAAATGACGTGCAGAAGCTTGTCATGCCTCTGTCCCAATACTGCACCAATGGCATGGTCACTGGCATCACACATCAATTCAAATGGTAATGTCCAGTCTGGTGCATAGATGACTGGTGCTGTGACCAGCTTAGCTTTCAGGGTCTCAAACGCCTGCAGACACTCCTTATCAAAGATAAATGGCGTGTCAGCAGCTAGCAGATTGCTTAGAGGTTTGGCAATTTTTGAAAAGTCCTTTATAAACCTCCTATAGAATCCTACATGCCCCAGAAAGCTTCTGATTGCCTTAACATTGGCTGGTGGTGGTAATTTTTCAATTACCTCTACCTTAGCTTGATCCACCTCTATTCCTTTGTTCGAGATTTTGTGCCCAAGGACAATTCCTTCAGTCACCATAAAGTGACATTTCTCCCAATTTAAAACTAGGTTGGTCTCTTGGCATCTCTTTAGAACAAGTGCTAGATGGTCAAGACAGGAGCTGAATGAGTCTCCAAATACTGAAAAGTCATCCATGAAAACTTCCAAAAATTTTTCCACCATATCAGAGAAAATTGAGAGCATGCACCTCTGAAAAGTTACAAGTGCATTGCATATGCCAAATGGCATCCTTCTGTATGCAAATACTCCAGATGGACATGTGAATGTCGTTTTCTCCTGATCCTGGGGATCTACTGCAATTTGATTATAACCTGAATATCCATCCAGGAAGCAGTAGTATTCATGACCTGCTAGTCTTTCTAGCATCTAGTCTATGAATGGTAAAGGAAAATGATCCTTTCTGGTGGCTGTATTGAGCCTTCTATAATCAATACACATACGCCACCCTGTAACTGTTCTTGTAGGAACCAGTTCTTTTTTTTCATTATGAACCACTGTCATGCCTCCCTTCTTAGGGACGACTTGGACAGGGCTTACCCAGGGGCTGTCAGAAATAGGATAAATAATCCTAGCCTCTAGTAATTTAGTGACCTCCTTCTGCACCACTTCCTTCATGGCTGGGTTCAGGCGCCTTTGTGGTTGGACCACTGGCTTGGCGTCACCCTCCAATAGGATCTTGTGCATGCATCTGGCTGGACTAATGCCCTTAAGATCACTGATGGACCACCCAAGAGCTGTCTTGTGTGTCCTTAGCACTTGAATTAGTGCTTCCTCTTCCTGTGGCTCTAAGGTAGAGCTTATGATTATAGGAAAGGTATCACCTTCTCCCAGAAATGCATATTTCAGGGATGGTGGTAATGGTTTGAGCTCGGGTTTGGGAGGTTTCTCCTCTTCTTGAGGGATTTTCAGAGGTTCTATTACTCTCTTTGCTTCCTCCAAGTCAGGCTGAACATCTTTAAAGATGTTCTCTAGTTCTGATTCGAGACTCTCAGTCATATTGACTTCTCTTACCAAAGAGTCAATGATATCAACACTTATGCAGTCATTTGGGGTGTTTGGATGTTGCATAGCTTTGACAACATTCAACTTGAACTCCTCCTCATTGACTCTCAGGGTTACTTCCCCTTTTTGGACGTCAATGAGGGTTCGGCCAGTTGCTAGGAAAGGTCTTCCTAAAATGAGAGTTGCACTCTTGTGCTCCTCCATTTCCAACACCACAAAGTCAGTAGGAAAGGCAAATGGCCCAACCTTGACAATCATGTCTTCAATCACGCCTGATGGGTATTTAATGGAGCCATTAGCAAGTTGAAGACATATCCGGGTTGGTTTGACTTCTTCAGTCAAACCAAGCTTTGTGATAATAGATGCAGATATTAGGTTGATAGTTGCCCCAATGTCACATAGAGCTTGCTTGGTGCAATTACCTTCTAATGTGCATGGTATCATGAAGCTTCCGGGATCCTTAAGCTTCTCAGGTAAGCTTTCTAGGATAACTGCACTGCATTCTTCAGTGAGGTAAACTTTTTCAGTTTCCCTCCAATCCTTCTTATGACTTAAGATCTCTTTCATGAACTTTGCATAAGAGGGTATTTGCTCAAGTGCTTCTGCAAACAGAATCTTTATTTCAAGAGTCCTGAGATAGTTTGCAAAGCGGGCAAATTGCTTATCCTGTTCCGCTTAGCGGAGTTTTTGAGGATAAGGCATTTTGGCTTTGTATTCCTCAACCTTAGTTGCTGCAAGTTTATTACCTGTAGAAGTAGGCTGGGAAGCCTTTTTAGAAGGGTTGTTATCAACACTTGTATGTGACTGATCCCCCACTGGCGTTTGAATGCCAGGGGTGGAAGCTGAAGTGGCGTTAGATGCCAACTCCTTATCTGTTACTGGCATCTGAATGCCAGAACTGTGCTTCCCTTGGGCGTTCAACGCCAGATTCATGCTTGTTTCTGGCGTTGAACACCAGGAATGAGCATGGTCTGGGCGTTCAGCGCCAGCATTATTCCTCTCTGGGCTCTGATTGTCCTCAGAGGGATTTTGAGTAGCCATTTGTTCATTTCTTGGCTTCCTGCTGCTTTGAAGTGAGGTATTTAATGTTTTTCCACTTCTTAATTGGACTGCTTGGCATTCTTCTGCTATTTGTTTTGACAGTTGCCTTTCTGTTTGCTTTAACTGTACTTCCATATTCCTGTTAGCCATTCTTGTTTCCTGTAGTATTTCCTTGAATTCGGCTAGCTGCTGGGTTAGAAAATCTAATTGCTGATTGAATTCATTAGCCTGATCCACAGGACTGAGTTCAGCAGTTACTGTTTTAGCTTCTTCTTTCATGGAGGATTCACTGCTTAGGTACATATGCTGATTTCTGGCGACTGTATCAATAAGCTCTTGAGCTTCTTCAATTGTTTTTCTTATATGTATAGATCCACCGGCTGAGTGATCTAGAGAAATCTGAGCTTTTTCTGTAAGCCCATAGTAGAAGATGTCTAATTGCACCCACTCTGAAAACATCTCAGAGGGACATTTTCTTAGCATCACTCTGTATCTCTCCCAGGCATCATAAAGGGATTCATTATCTCCTTGTTTGAAGCCTTGGATGCTTAGCCTTAGCTGTGTCATCCGTTTTGGAGGAAAATAGTGATTCAGGAATTTTTCTAACAGTTGTTTCCATGTCTTTATGCTGTTCTTAAGTTGGTTATTTAACCACCTCTTAGCTTGATCTTTTACAACAAATGGAAACAGTAATAATCTGTAGACATCCAGATCTACTTCCTTATCATGTACTGTGTCAGCAATTTGCAAAAATTGTGCCAGAAACTCTGTAGGTTTTTCCTGTGGAAGACCGAATTACTGGCAGCTTTGCTGCACCATGATAATGAGCTGAGGATTCAACTCAAAGCTACTAACTCCAATGGAGGGTATACAGATACTACTCCCATATGAAGCAGTAGTGGGGTTAGCATATGACCCCAGAGTCCTCCTGGACTGTTCATTTCCACTTAGTTCCATGATGGAATAAAGGAGATGGTATGGATGGTGATATTATTTATTTTATAAAAATTTATTTTATAAAATAAAGTAAAAATAAAACAAATAAAAATAAAATAAAATAAATAAAAAAAATGAAAATATTTTTTTTTGAATATTTTCGAAAAATTTTAAAATTGAAATCTGAAATTTTTATATAAAAATTTCGAAATTATTGTTTAAAATTAGTTAGAAAAGATATTTTTTTGAATTTTGAATTTTATGATGAAAGAGAAAAACATATAAAAGACATAAGACTTAAAATTTTTAGATCTAATGCTCCTTATGTTCGAAAATTTTGGAGGGAAAACACTAAGGAACACCAAACTTAAAAATTTTGAGATCAAAACACAAGGACTCAAGAACACCTTGAAGATTCACAAGAACACCAAGAACAAAAGAAAGAACACCAAACTTAAAATTTTTAGAAAACCAAGACAAATTTTTGAAAATTAAATAAAAATTAACAAGAAAACACCAAACTTAGAGTTTGGCACAAGATTCAATCAAAGAAAAATTATTTTTGAAAAAGATTTTTAAAAGAAGATGCCCAATTGCCAAGAACATAAGTCAACGCTATAACCAACTGAGCTAAAAATGTAATGTATTTTAAAGATGTATTATTTTTGTGGATAAAAGTATAATTTTTGAAAGTTAATGTTTTGAAAAAGCACAAGAAAAACAAGAAAAGACACAAAACAAGAAAAACTCAAGATCAGACAAGAAAAATAACAAGAACAACTTGAAGATCAATGAAGAACAAAGAGCACAAGTTTGAAAATTTAAAGAAAAATATAAAATATGCAATTAACACCAAACTTAGAACAAGACACTAAACTCACAAAAAATTAACAATTAATTAAGAAAAATAATATTTTCGAAAAGAAATTTTTGAAAAGAAACTATCCTATCAGGATTTAATGACTCTATAACAATAAAAATAAATTATTCCTAGTCTAAGAAATAAAATAAACCTTTAGTTGTTCAAACTCGAACAATCCCCGTCAACGGCGCCAAAAACTTGGTGCACGAATTTGTAATCCATACAACTAACCAGCAAGTGCACTGGGTCGTCCAAGTAATACCTTACGTGAGTAAGGGTCGATCCCACGGAGATTATTGGTTTGAAGCAAACTATGTTTATTTTATTAATCTTAGTCAGGATGCCAATAAGATTATTTGGATTTAATTGTAAGAAGTAAAAGTTTTTGGAATAAGGAATTGTTACTTTATTAATGAAGAATATGTTAGAGTTTTGGAGATGCTTTGTCCTCTGAATTTCTGCAATGTAATATTCAACTCAATTGTTTGTAAAGTTCCATCCATGGCAAGCTCTATGTAGGGTGTCACCATTGTCAGTGGCTACTTCCCATCCTCTCAGTGAAAACGGTCAGGATGCTCTGTCACAGCATGGCTAATCAGCTGTTGGTTCTCGATCATGTTGGAATAGGATCCATTGATCCTTTTGCGTTTGTCATCACGCCCAGCAATCGCGAGTTTGAAACTCGTCACAGCCATTCAATCCTTGAATCCTACTCGGAATACCACAGACAAGGTTTAGACTTTTCGGATCCTCAAGAATGGCCGCCATCAATTCTAGCTTATACCACGAAGATTATGATTAAGGAAGCTAAGAGATGCTCATTCAATCTGATGTAGAACGGAGGTGTTTGTCAGGCACACGTTCATGGATTGAGGAAGGTGATGAGTGTCACGGATCATCACCTCCTTCACAATTAAGCGCGAATGAACATCTTAGATAGGAACACACACGTTTGAATGAAATAGAAACAATTGCATTAATTCATTGAGACGCTACAGAGCTCCTCACCCTCAACAATGGAGTTTAGAGACTCATGCCATCAAAGTGTATAAAATTCAGATCTAAAAATGTCATGAGGTGCAGAGTTAATCTCTAAAAGTTGTTTAAATAGTAAACTAGTAACCTAGGTTTACAAAAAATGAGTAAACTATGATAGATGGTACAGAAATCCACTTCTGGGGCCCACTTGGTGTGTGCTGGGGCTGAGACTTAAGCTTCTCACATGCCTGGGGCTGTTTTGGGCGTTCAACACCAGGTTGTAACCTGTTTCTGGCGTTGAACTCCAGCTTGTAACCTGTTTCTGGCGCTGGACGCCAGGCAGCAGCATGATACTGGGGTTGAACGCCAGTTTACATCGTCTATCTTCGCACAAAGTATGGACTATTATATATTTCTGGAAAGCCCTGGATGTCTACTTTCCAAAGCCGTTGAGAGTGCGCCCATTGGACTCCTGTAGCTCCAGAAAATCTCTTTCGAGTACAGGGAGGTCAGGATCCAACAGCATCAGCAGTCCTTTTTCAGCGTAACTCAGATTTTTGCTCAGCTCCCTCAATTTCAGCCAGAAAATACCTGAAATCACAGAAAAACACACAAACTCATAGTAAAGTCTAGAAATGTGATTTTTGCCTAAAAACTAATAATATTCTACTAAAAACTAATTAAAACATACTAAAATCTACATGAAATTACCCCCAAAAAGCGTATAAAATATCCGCTCATCAGTTAGGTATAATATGAAAAGTTAAACTATTTCAGTATAGACTTAATGAACCTATATTTGGGACAGGTTAACTATTCATACCGAAATTTACATAAGCTTTAAATACATACGTTAAGCAGAGAAATCAGAGTAGAGTAGAGAAACACAGAAAATAGAGTAACCGGAATAAAATAAAGAGATAAAGAGAAAAAGAGTAATATAGATACAGATGAAAAGAGTAATCAAAGAAGAGAAAAGAGATACAGAGAACAGAGTAATTAAAACAGAGTAAAGAGATACAGATAAAAGGGAAACCAGAACATAGTAAAGAGATATTTATATATATTAGTTGCTTGATGCAACCTAGAGCTATATTTAATATATATTAGTTGCTTGATGCAACCCAGAGCTATATTTAATATATATTAGTTGCTTAATGCAACCCAGAGCTTCTGTAGGGAAACTAAGTTACCTACAGCTATTTTCCACTTCCTCAGAGCAGAGCAGAGTATATATATATATTTTCCTGCAGTAAGCAGAGGCTGTCTCAAATGAGCGGCTATTATTATATGCGCATTTATTTAGGAACGGAAAATCGTATCCGGGAAATCGGGATTACTCGTGACCGGATAAATGTCGAGATTGCGGGCAGCCAACTGACACATGAGCTCATGGCCTGTACTAGGGCTAGACATGCATCATTCTTGTCTGCGCATCATTCTCTGTTGCTTTTCTTCTTGTGTGTGAACTATTTCTTTATGTTTGTCTGCTTGAGTGCTATGTGTGTGCTTTATTTCCTTGTGTTCTTCTGTTTGTGTTCTGTTGTCTCTACTTTCTATTTCTATCTTTATCTTTTGTTTACTGTTTCGCTATATTATGTTATTCATCTGCTAATCGACCCCAAATAAATGAACGTAACTAATAACTCTGACCCTACTAAGGACTCCCCAGTTCTTACCCCTTCTCTCCCTTCCTCCCCCTCAGATGGAGACGGGCGTGATCTTCTATGAGTTCGAGGACCCTTACGTCTACGAGGATCCGGTATATCACAGTTACTTCATCATGGGATTGGAGCCTCGTATTAGACGATATGCGTTACCTAATCGAGCTTTTCAACATCCTCTGTCTAGCCCGCATTTTGACCCTGATGCTCCTTACGACTTTCCCTTATCCTGGTTACATCCTGACGCACCTGTACATCCTTTTCCTGATGACCCCGAGCACCCTATACCAGCTCAACCTTTGAATGAGATGGAACCTGAGCCTATCATTCCTGTTGAGCCCGAGTTAGCTGGTGACTACGTACCTGTGATACCACCAGAGTGGGACTTTCCCCCTGAGCCGATCCCTGACTTTCCACAGCCTGATGAGCCGGCACTACCGGACGATGGGGTAGCTCCTATATACGCGAACGGACCTGTGCTCGCGAATGGTTTTGTACATAGTGACAGCAGTGTTTCTGGTGGATCTGAGGGTATAGTTGTAGCTGCGGATGATGAAGAGGAGGAGGATCCTGAGATAGAGATAGAGCAGGATGAGGAGATGGACGAGGCTCATGGCAATTCTCCGAACGGCCACGAGTAGATATAGTTTGACTGCGGAAGGGGCATTCTTTTGATGACACTCTAGTCTAACATTATCTGATAGTTAACCCTAGTCGCAACTCAAGTACTAACTAAGTTGCCCTAGTTCGTTCACTAGTCTCTGTCTGTTTTTCTGTCGTTAAAACATTACAGACTTTTTCTTTGGTTTTTATCTTTTCTTTGGCTTTTATCTTTCTTTTATCTTTACCTCATTAATATGTTCTTACCACTCCCAAAGTGTTTTATGAAAGTAATTAGGAGAGTTCTGCACTTAAAGTTGTCTTTCTAAAGCTTTTACGGAAAACTGCCTTTTTTGCATTATTTTATTATTTTTATTAAAATATTATTTTTAATTAAATATTATTATTTAATATTTTATTATTATTTATTATTTTATCAGTAAATTTTCGAAAATTAACTTACCTTTTACTTCTAACCTTTAAAATTCACTTTTTACCACCCTAACTTTCAGAAATTACCATATAACCCCTTAAACACCAAAAATTTTACTTCCTTGCCCTTTCTAAGATCTAAAAGGTGTTCTTCAATGTTCTTCACCACACTCAAAGTATTTTTCATGTTCTTCGTATATTCTTCAGATTCTTTCTCTGTTTTTACCCGTTTTTCAGTCTTTTCAGCAACCGATTTTTACCATAATTCATAATAAATTCCCAGCCACTAAAACCCCATCTTTTCTACATGATTTTAACACAAATTGAACCCCAATTTAGAGCCTAGGGTTTCGTTTTCTAGCAGCCCTCAAGAACAACATTCATAGCTTGAATATCACCAAATTTCATCAAAATTTTAACAAAGTTTCACCAAGAATAACTCATATAAGCAATCAATTTCAAGCATAACCAAACCATATCGTAATCACACATCTCAAACAAAATCAATCAAGATTAATTTTACCAAACCCTACCTGGTTTTGCTGCTCCTAATTCGGTTAAACTTTCAGGTGGTCCTTAAGCACTTTTTCCTCCTAAATCACATCAAGAACAACTTTAAATCCGAAAAATCCCAACTGACCAAATCTCACTCAGTATGTTAGGAAGAGATATCTCACCTTATATTTTGCATGGTTTTCCTCAAAAACCAAATTGAAGAGCGAGGGAGACAGCCATCTCACCTTATTTCCAGCCTTGATAAGTCACATGGTTATGTAGAGGAAGAAGAGAGGATCATTTTGGTAAAATCGGAGTTTTGATTTGAGTTTTAGTTCAAAAGAAATCAAGCCTTGAAGATTAAGTGTTCATGAAAGTTTCTCTCTTTTCTCTCTTGTTATTTTCGGCCAAAATGATGAAATGAGACAGCCTTGGAGGTCTTGGGGGTGTAAGGTGAGTTATGATTGGTTGGCTTGGAGGTGGATTAAAATAATATTAAAATATCTCTGGTGTACAACTACTAAAACTAGGTGTATCGGAACACTCGTAAAAATATCTCTAAAAATTATTTTCTGAGCTACTAGCATAAATGACACTAGTAAAATATTTATTATGAGAATGTAACATGTATAATGAGGCCTTATCATTGCTAAATTCATCAGAGAGTGTTGGTGCTAAATTGCACCAGTAAACCGTAAACCCGGTTAAACCGATTTTCTGTTTTTAACAAAAACAGACCAGGTAAACTTATAATATCATTCAAGCATTTTCTAATACTAATATAATGATAATATTATACTATTATCTCTCTCCTCTCATGAATCGAGTCCGGTTCGTCAAACAGAGACTATTTACGAAAGTCAAAACCAAAACTGCCAACTGATACGGTTCAAAAACTAGGTTCTTCGCGATTGCATTATCGAGCTTGCCTCAGAGGAGGTTCTAGCTTAAGGATGACATAATGATAATGTGGATTGAGATGCTTGATGATATAGCAGAGGTGTTCCCTTTACTGATCTTCTGGAGAAATCCGTACTTTCAGAAAAGATCTCATGTACTCGAGAATCAGGGTTGTTACATTCTACACTCCTAAAAGAAAATTTTGCCCTCAAAATTTCAGTTACCTAGGAATAGATACGGGTAATTAGCTTTCATCTTATCTTCCAGTTCCCTTGTGTGCTCTTCCTCTCCTCTTCGTTCCCAAGCTACTTTGACTAAGCGAACAACTTTGCCTCTTAGTTGCTTATCACTTCTTTCTACTATCTGAACCGGTGATGCTTGATATGTCAAATCATTTCGTAACTGTACTGTCTCTGGTTGTAAAACGTGACTCTTGTCAGGAATATATTTCTTAAGTTGCGAGACATGAAAAACATCATGAAGGTTTGATAAATAAGGAGGAAGGGCTATTTGATAAGCTACTAGACCGACTCTTTTAAGTGTTTGGAAAGGTTCTATGTATTGCGGGTTAAGCCTTTTAGTCTTAAGGGCTCTACCTATTCCAGTAATCGAAGTTACTTTTAGAAAAACATGGTTTCCGTCACTAAACTCTAAGGGTCTACGTCTATTATCGGCATAGCTCTTTTGACGGCTCTGTGCTGTCTGGATCTTCCGACGAATCTCCTTTATCTTCTCAGTAGTTTCTTACACTAAATTTGGACCTAAGACACTAGCTTCTCCATCGTCATTCCAACACAATGGTGTTCGACATCTTCTTTCGTATAGAGCTTCATTTGGTGCCATCCCGATACTTTATTGGCAACTGTTGTTGTAGACAAATTCGACCAACAGCAAATACTTATCCAGCTGCTTTGGTTGTCTATCATACATGATCGTAATATGTCTTCTAATGTTTGGATTGTCTGCTCTGATTGTCCATCTATCTGAGGATGGTATGCTATACTTGTGTGCAATTCTGTTTCCAACGCTTTTTGAAAACCTCCCCAAAATCTAGTAGCAAACCTCGAAACTTGGTCTGAGACAATTTACAAAGGTATCCCATGTAGTCGTACGATTCCTTGAATATATATTCATTCCAGCCTTTCTAAAGTATAGTCAACTCGAATCGGAAGGAAGCGCATTGACTTTGTCAACCTGTCCACAATTACCCAGATGGCATCGTGTCCAGTTGAGGTCCTTGGCAATTCCATGACAAAATCCATAGAAATCTACTCCCATTTCCATTGTGGTATTTCTAAGGGTTGCAGGGTTCCTGACAGCTTCTGATATTCTACCTTCACCTTCTAGTAGGTTAAACATTTTGAGACATAATCAGCTACTTCTTTCTTTAAGCCTGGTCACCAGAACATTTGTTTCAATTCTCAATACATCTTTGTTACTCCAGGATGCATAGAGAATCTACTTTGATGAGCTTCTGCAAGAATCCTTTGTCACAAATCTCCAGAGCTAGGCACACAAATTCTGTTCTTGTATCTCCAGAGACTGCTACGATCTTGTTTTACAGCTTCTGGTTCCTCTGCTTTCATTCGTCTCAGTATCGTCGTCATTTCTGAGTCCTGTGCTTGTGCTTGCTGAATCCTAATCTTAAAATCTGGTGTTATACGTAACTGTGCCAGACGAACTCCTCTTGACATCTCAGTCATAGCCAACTTAAGGTCCTCAAATTCCACAAGTAGCTTCTCTTCCTTTATCATCATCCAGAAGATGCTCAAATTCTTCCTGCTCAAGGCGTCTGCCACCACGTTCACTTTTCCTGGGTGATAACTTAACTTGAAATCATAGTCCTTCAAAAATTCCATCCACCTTCGCTGTCGCATATTAAGATCCTTCTGGTCAAAGATATACTTTAAACTTTTATGGTCAGAGAAAACTTCTAGTTGAGCGCCATACAAATAGTGCCTCCAGATCTTCAGAGCAAACACCACTGCAGCCAATTCCAAGTCATGCGTTGGATAATTTTGTTCATGAGGTCTCAGCTGCCGGGAAGCATAAGCCACCACATTTTGTCTTGCATTAGGACAAATCCAAGTCCTTTATGAGAGGCGTCATAGTATACTTCAAAAGGTTTCTGTGGGTCGGGTAGTACTAATACAGGTGCAGTTGTTAACTTTTCCTTAAGCATCTTGAAACATCTATGACACTCACCCATCCAGATAAATGGAACTTCCTTCATGACTCGGATTCATCCTAAGCTTAGTTCACTGTCATTTGAGTTAGCCACTAACAGAACGTATCCTTCACAATCACTCCCGTCTAATGTAACAACCACACGTAAATATATCACGAGTAGCTAGCAACATTTAGTTATCCAGCCTTTATTAGAGTATAGACCTTTAGTTAGAACACCCCTAGATATAGCTAGATAAAAACTATATACATATACATACATACAACATCCCAGGTTCTGACTTGTTCAAGAGGTCCCTAAGCTGGCACCCAGGCTAGCCTAAACTCTATACTCACTTAGTCCCTCTAAACTACTAAAGCGAGGGAAAGTACGTTCTATGTCTTCAAAGCTCAAGTCAGGTGGAACGTCATCAGAAGATAGAACATCATCTACTCCTCTGCACGATCAGACTTTTCAACAGGACGTCTCTCTGGTCCCTCATGAATTAGCCACACAATAGGAATCTCGTAAACAGGATTTAGGTTAAAGTGCGCATACGAACGGGGTGCAGACGTTAGTTGGTCTCACGGTATATACATATAATCAGAGAATGAGATTCACCCTAGACTCAGAAGACTATCTAGAGCAGAATCCTCTTTGCAGAACAGTCATCAACGAACTACGATAAGGTACTCTTACTTCCATCTGAAGGGGGAAGGGAGAGAGAAGGGGTAAGAACTGGGGAGTTCTTAGTAGGCCCGGGGTTATTAGTTACGTTCATTTATTTGGGGTCGATTAGTAGACGAATAACATAATATAGCGAAGCAGTAAACAGAAGATAAAGATAGAAAGAGAAAGTAGAGACAACAGAAAGCAGAACACAAACAAAAGAATACAAGAAAATAAAACACAGAAATAGCATACGAGCAGACAAACATAAAGAAGTAGATCACACACAGAAAGGAATACAACAGAGAATGATGCGCAGACAAGAATGATGCATGTCTAGCCCTAGCGCAGGCCATGAGCTCATGTGTCGGTTGGCAGCCCGCAATCCCGACACTTATTCGGTCACGAGTAATCCCGATTTCCCGGATACGATTTTCCGTTCCTAAATAAATGCGCATATAATAATAGCCACTCATTTGACACAGCCTCTGCTTACTGCAGGAAAATATATATATACTCTGCTCTGCTCTGGGGAAGCGGAAAATAGCTATAGGTAACTTAGTTTCCCTACAAAAGCTCTAGGTTGTATTAAGCAACTAATATATATATATAAATATAGATATGTGTTGCATTAAGCAACTAATATATATATATATATATATATATTAGTTCCTGAGATGGTGCAGCCAACTCACCTTGATCCCAGCCTTGATAAGTCATATGATCATGTAGAGAAAGAAGAGAGGATCATTTTGGTCGGATTGGAATTTTGATTTGAGTTTTAGTTCAGCAGAAATCAAGCTTTGAAGATTTGGAACTAAGAACTTTTCTCTCTTTTTCTCTCTACCTATTTTCGGCCACAAAGTGAAAATGAGCCAGCCTTGGGGGTTTTGGGGGTGTAGGGTGAGTTGTGATTGGTTGGCTTGGAGGTGAATTAAAATAATATTAAAATATCTCAGGTGTATAACTACTAAAACTAGATGTATCGGAACACTTGCAAAAACATCTCTAAAAATTATTTTCTGAGATACTAGCATAAATGACACTAGTAACATATTTATTATGAGAATAAAACATGAATAATGAAACCTTAGCATTGCTAAAGTCATCAGAGAGTGCTGGTGCTAAGCTGCACCAGTAAACTGTGAACCGGGTTAAACCGATTCTCTGTTTTTAACTAAAACTGACCAGGTAACCTTATGATATCATTCAAGAAGCTTCTAATACTCATATAATGATGATATTACCCTATTATCTCTCTTCTCTCATGAATCGAGTCCGGTTCGTCAAACTGAGACTATTTACAAAAAACCGGATCAAAACTCCTAACCGATACGGTTTAAAAACTATGTTCTTCATAACTGCATTATCGAGCTTGCCTCATAAAAGGTTCTAGCTTAAAGATGACATAATGACAATTAGGATTGATATTCTTGATGATATATCAAAGGTTTTTCCTTTACTCATCTTCCGGAGAAATTCGTGCTTTCAGAAAAGGTCTCGCGTACTCGAAAATCGGGATTGTTACATTCTACCCTCCTAATAGAAAATTTTGCCGTCAAAATTTCAGTTACCTGAGAATAGATGCGGGTAATCAGCTTTCATCTTATCTTTGAGTTCCCAAGTGTGCTCTTCTTCTACGATCCGAACTGGTGATGCTTTATATGTCGAATCGTCTCGTAACTGAACTGTCTCTGGTTGTAAAATGTGACTCTCATCGGGAATATATTTCTTAAGTTGCGAGACATGAAAAATATCATGAAGGTTTGATAGATATAGAGGAAGGGCTACTTGATAAGCTACTAGACCGACTCTTTTAAGTATTTGGAAAGGTCCTATGTATCGAGGGTTAAGCTTTTTAGTCTTAAGGGCTCTACCTATTCCAGTAGTCGGGGTTACTTTAAGAAAGACATGGTCTCCCTCACTAAACTCTAAGGGTCTACGTCTATTATCGGCATAGCTCTTTTGACGACTCTGTGCTGTCTGGATCTTCTGGCGAATCCCCTTTATCTTCTCAGTAGTTTCTTGCACTAAGTCTGGACCCAAGACACTAGCTTCTCCGTCATCATTCCAACACAATGGTGTCTGACATCTCCTTCCATAGAGAGCTTCATATGGTGCCATCCTGATACTTTGTTGGTAACTATTGTTGTAGACGAACTTGACCAACGGCAAATATTTATCCCAACTACCTTGGATATCCATCCAAAATGCTTTGACTTGTTTAGTGTGCCTGCAAGTACCATTCACTATTAGGAACAGAACTTTTATACATGATCTAATCTGTTTGCCTCTATGTGGTTTAGAAGTTATTCTAGGATTAGATTGGTTGTCCAAGTATCATGTTTTCCTTGATTGCTTTGAAAGAACTGCTGTTATTTCGTCTGATAGTTTAGATATTAAACCATTTTTGTCATATACCTTATATCTGAATTCTGTAAGAGTTACCTTAGACGGGAGTGATTGTGAGGGGCATTCTTTTGATGACACTCTAGTCTAACATTATCTGATAGTTAGTCTCTCACTTGTGTTAGTACACCCGAGAGCTAGGAGCTATATAGTGGTTAGGCTAGCCTGGGTGCTAGTTAAGCGGCTTTTTGTATGGGCCAGGCCCTGGGAGTGTTGTGTAAATATTAGCTACGTAGGATGACGAGGATGTAAACTGACTTGATCTTGTTTAAACGCTACATGTTTTGTTATAGTGTACATGATGTATATTATCAGCTGTATTTCTATGTTTCTTTATGCCACTTTTCTATTACTCTCATTGTATGCTTGTTTATTTTAACCTGAACGTCCGTAACAAATAAAAAAAATTACTCGTAAAATTGGCATCGCTCTAACAAGGAACAGGCTCAAATATTAAATAATAGATAATAATTAGGAAGGATAAGTTAGTAGAGTACGCGAGACATTTTCTGAAAGCACGAATTTCTCCAGAAGATCAGTAAAGGGAAAACCTTTGATATATCATCAAGAATATCAATCCTAATTGTCATTATATCATCTTTAAGCTAGAACCTTTTATGAGGCAAGCTCGATAATGCAGCTATGAAGAACATAGTTTTTGAACCGTATCGGTTAGGAGTTTTGCTCCGGTTTTTTTGTAAATAGTCTCAGTTTGACGAACCGGACTCGATTCATGAGAGAAGAGAGATAATAGGGTAATATCATCATTATATGAGTATTAGAAGCTTCTTGAATGATATTAAAAGGTTACCTGGTCAGTTTTAGTTAAAAACAGAAAATCGGTTTAACCGGGTTCACAATTTACTGGTGCAGCTTAGCCAGCACTCTCTGATGACTTTAGCAATGCTAAGGCCTAGCTAGCAACATTCAGTTATCCAGCCTTTATTAGAGTATAGACCTTTAGTTAGAACACCCCTAGATATAGCTAGATAAAAACTATATACATATACATACATACAACATCCCAAGTTCTGACCTGTTCAAGAGGTCCCTAAGCTGGCACCCAAGCTAGCATAAACTCTATACTCACCTAGACCCTCTAAACTACTAAAGCGAGGGAAAGTACGTTCTATGTCTTCAAAACTCAAGTCAGGTGGAACGTCATCAGAAGATAGAACATCATCTACTCCTTTGCACAATCAGACTTTTCCACAGGACGTCTCTCTGGTACCTCATGAAGTAGCCACACAATAGGAATCTCGTACACAGGATTTAGGTTAAAGTGCGCATACGAACGGGGTGCAGACGTTAGCTGGTCTCACAGTATATACATATAATCAGAGAACGAGATTCACCCTAGACTCATAAGACTATCTAGAGAAGAATCCTCTTTGCAGAACAGTCATCAACGAACTACGGTAAGGTACTCTTACTTCCATCTGAAGGGGGAAGGGAGAGAGAAGGGGTAAGAACAGGGGAGTTCTTAGTAGGGCCGGGGTTATTAGTTACGTTCATTTATTTGGGGTCGATTAGTAGACGAATAACATAATATAGCGAAGCAGTAAACAGAAGATAAAGATAGAAAGAGAAAGTAGAGACAACAGAAAGCAGAACACAAACAAAAGAATACAAGAAAATAAAACACAGAAATAGCATACGAGCAGACAAACATAAAGAAGTAGATCACACACAGAAAGGAATACAACAGAGAATGATCCGCAGACAAGAATGATGCATGTCTAGCCCTAACGCAGGCCATGAGCTCATGTGTCGGTTGGCTGCCCGCAATCCCGACATTTATCCGGTCACGAGTAATCCCGATTTTCCGGATACGATTTTCCGTTCCTAATTAAATAAATGCGCATATAATAATAGCCGCTCATTTGAGACAGCCTCTGCTTACTGCAGGAAAATAGATATATACTCTGCTCTGCTCTGGGGAAGCGGAAAATAGCTGTAGGTAACTTAATTTCCCTATAGAAGCTCTGGGTTGCATTAAGCAACTAATATATATATAAATATAGCTCTGGGTTGCATCAAGCAACTAATATATATATATATATATATATATATATAGATCTGGGTTGCAATAAGCAACTAATATATATATATAAATATCTCTTTATTAAATTACACTTTTCTTTATATCTCTTTACTCTGTTATGGTTTCTCTTTTCTCTATATCTCTTTACTCTATTTTAATTACTCTGTTCTTTGTATCTATTTTCTCTTCTCTGATTACTCTTTTCATCTGTATGTATATTACTCTTTTTCTCTTCATCTCTTTACTTTACTCTAGTTACTATATTTTCTGTGTTTCTCTACTCTGTTCTGATTTCTCTGCTTAACGTATGTATTTAAAGCTTATGTAAATTTCGGTATGAATAGTTAACCTGTCCCAAATATAGGTTCATTAAGTCTATACTGAAACAGTTTAACTCTTCATATTATACCTAACCCTAGTCGCAACTCAAGTACTAACTAAGTTGCCTTAGTTCGTTCACTAGTCTCTGTCTGTTTTTCTGTCGTTAAAACGTTACAGACTTTTCTTTGGTTTTTATCTTTTCTTTGGCTTTTATCTTTCTTTTATCTTTACCTTACTAATATGTTCTTACCACTCCCTAAGTGTTTTATGAAAGTAATTAGGAGAGTTCTGCACTTAAAGTTGTCTTTCTATAGCTTTTACGGAAAACTGCCTTTTTTGCATTATTTTATTATTTTTATTAAAATATTATTTTAATTAAATATTATTATTTAATATTTTATTATTATTTATTATTTTATCAGTAAATTTTCGAAAATTAACTTACCTTTTACTTTTAACCTTTAAAATTCACTTTCTACCACCCGTAACTTTTAATATTTCTACTTTTACCACCCTTACTTTCAGAAATTACCAAATAACCCCTTAAACACCAAAAATTTTACTTCCTTGCCCTTTCTAAGATCTAAAAGGTGTTCTTTAATGTTCTTCACCACACTCAAAGTGTTCTTCGTGTTCTTCGTATATTCTTTAGGGCCTAGGGTTTCGTTTTCCATAATTCATAATAAATTCCCAGCCACTAAAACCCCATCTTTTCTACATGATTTTAACACAAATTGAACCCCAATTTAGGGCCTAGGGTTTCGTTTTCCAGAAGCCCTCAAGAACAACATTCATAGCTTGAATATCACCAAATTTCATCAAAGTTTCAACAAACTTTCACCAAGAATAACTCATATAAGCAATCAATTTCAAGCATAACCAAACGATATCGTAATCACACATCTCAAACACAATCAATCAAGATTAATTTTACCAAACCCTACCTGGTTTTGATGCTCCTAATTCGGTTAAACTTTCAGGTGGTCCTTAAGCATTTTTTCCTCCTAAATCACATCAAGAACAACTTTAAATCCAAAAACTCTCAACAGGCCAAATCTCACTCAGTATGTTAGGAAGAGATATCTCACCTTAGACTTTCTGGAAATTCATGTTTCTTGGCCCTCAAGTCAAGTTAAGCATGATTCCTAAGAAAAAACATCACGAAAACACATGTTTTGCATGGTTTTCCTTGAAAACCGAATTGAAGAGGGAGGGAGACAGCCATCTCACCTTATTTCCAGCCTTGATAAGTCACATGGTTATGTAGAGGAAGAAGAGAGGATCATTTTGGTAAAATCAGAGTTTTGATTTGAGTTTTAGTTCAAAAGAAATCAAGCTTTGAAGATTAAGTGTTCATGAAAGTTTCTCTCTTTTCTCTCTTGTTATTTTCGGCCAAAATGATGAAATGAGACAGCCTTGCAGGTCTTGGGGGTGTAAGGTGAGTTATGATTGGTTGGCTTGGAGGTTGATTAAAATAATATTAAAATATCTCTGGTGTACAACTACTAAAACTAGGTGTATCGGAACACTCGTAAAAACATCTCTAAAAATTATTTTCTGAGCTACTAGAATAAATGACACTAGTAACATATTTATTATGAGAATATAACATGTATAATGAGGCCTTATCATTCCTAAATTCATCAGAGAGAGTTGGTGCTAAATTGCACCAGTAAACTATAAACCCGGTTAAACCGATTTTCTGTTTTTAACAAAAACAGACCAGGTAAACTTATAATATCATTCAAGCATTTTCTAATACTAATATAATGATAATATTATACTATTATCTCTCTCCTCTCATGAATCGAGTCCGGTTCGTCAAACAGAGACTATTTACGAAAGTCAGAATCAAAACTGCCAACCGATACGGTTCAAAAACTAGGTTCTTCGCGATTGCATTATCGAGCTTGCCTAATACACTAGCTTCTCAGTAGTTTCTTACACTAAGTTTGGACCTAAGACACTAGCTTCCCCTTCGTCATTCCAACACAATGGTGTCCGACATCTTCTTTCGTATAGAGCTTCATATGGTGCCATCTCGATACTTTATTGGCAACTGTTGTTGTAGACAAATTCGACCAACAGCAAATACTTATCCAGTTGCTTTGTTTGTCTATCATACATGATCGTAACATGTCTTCTAATGTTTGGATTGTCTGCTCTGATTGTCCATCTATCTGAGGATGGTATGCTATACTTGTGTGCAATTTTTTTTCCAACGCTTTCTGAAAAGCTCCCCAAAATCTAGTAGCAAACCTCGAAACTTGATCTGAGACAATTTACAAAGGTATCCCTTGAAGTCGTACGATTCCTTGAATATATATTCGTTCCAGCCTTTCTAAAGTATAGTTAACTCGAATCGGAAAGAAGTGCACTGACTTTGTCAACCTGTCCACAATTACCCAGATGGCATCGTGTCCAGTTGAGGTCCTTGGCAATTCCATGACAAAATCCATAGAAATTTGCTCCCATTTCCGTTGTGGTATTTCTAAGGGTTGCAGGGTTCCTGACGGCTTCTGATGTTCCACCTTCACCTTCTAGTAGGTTAAACATTTTGAGACATAATCAGCTACTTCTTTCTTTAAGCCCGGTCACCAGAATATTTGTTTCAAATCTCAATACATCTTTGTTACTCCAGGATGCATAGAGAATCTACTTTGATAAGCTTCTGCAAGAATCCTTTGTCACAAATCTCCAGAGCTAGGCACATAAATTCTGTTCTTGTATCTCCAGAGAGTGCTACGATCTTGTTTTACAGCTTCTGTTTCCTCTGCTTTCATCCGTCTCAGTATCGTCATCATTTTTTAGTCCTGTGCTTGTGCTTGCTGAATCCTAATCTTAAAATCTGGTGTTATACGTAACTGTGCCAGACGGACTCCTCTTGACATCTCAGTCATAGCCAACTTAAGGTCCTCAAATTCCGCAAGTAGCTTCTCTTCCTTTATCATCATCCAAAAGATGCTCAAATTCTTCCTGCTCAAGGCGTCTGCCACCACGTTCGCTTTTCCTGGGTGATAACTTAACTTGAAGTCATAGTCCTTCAAAAATTCCATCCACCTTCACTGTCGCATATTAAGATCCTTCTGGTCAAAGATATACTTTAAACTTTTATGGTCAGAGAAAACTTCTAGTTGAGCGCCATACAAATAGTGCCTCCAGATCTTCAGAGCAAACACCACTACAGCCAATTCCAAGTCATGCGTCGGATAATTTCGTTCATGAGGTCTCAGCTGCCGGGAAGCATAAGCCACCATATTTTGTCTTGCATTAGCACACATCCAAGTCCTTTATGAGAGGCGTCACAGTATACTTCAAAAGGTTTCTGTGGGTCGGGTAGTACTAATACAGGTGCAGTTGTCAACTTTTCCTTAAGCATCTTGAAACTTCTATCACACTCAGCCATCCAGATAAATGGAACTTCCTTCACGACTCGGATTCGTCCTAAGCTTAGTTCACTGTCATTCGAGCTAGCTGCTAACAGAACGTATCCTTCACAATCACTCCCGTCTAATGTAACTCTTACAGAATTTAGATATAAGATATGAGATAGAAATGGTTTAGTATGTGGACAATCAGATGGAATAACAGCAGTTCTTTAAAAGCAATCATGGAAAACATGATATTTAGATAACCAATCTAGCCCTAGAATAACTTCTAGACCACATGGAGGTAAATAGATTAAATCATGTATGGAAGTCCTGTTCCTAATAGTGAATGGTACTTGCAGGCACACTAAACTGGTCAAAGCATTTTGGGATGCAGGTGTATGGACAATCAAGTAAAAATTCAATTTAAAGAAATATAATCCTAACTCGTGAGCAATAGTTAGAGAAATAAAGAATGCGATGCACCCGAATCATACAATACAGTTAGAAATTGATTCTTGACATAACCTGACCTTGAATGAGGGCATCCGATTGCACAACATCCTCAATAGTGATAGCAAACACTCGTCCTTGTTGTTGGGTTCTGACTGGATTTCGAGTAAATCCCTTTGGATAATCCTTGGCAATGTGTCCAAGTTCTCCACAAGCATAGCAGTTAGGTGATCCAAACTGGCAAGACCTGTTACCATGCTCCTTTTCGCATTGCTTACATGTAGGGTTTATGTAAGTCTGATGGGCTCGTTTACCATTGCCTTGCTTTACTTTACCTCGAGCAATAAATCCAAACTTTATAGCATTGCCAGCGGACTCATCTACCATTCTTTTTCGACAGTCTCTTGCCCGATGTCCTTCCTTATTACAGTAGTGACATAAACCTGTTCTGAACTAGCAAAGCCTACTACCATGATGCTTTCCACAAGTTGGGCATACTACACCACTTTGAGCTTGGTGAGGTTGACTCTCATGTCCTTGTTCAATGTCACAATTATTGTCACTACCATTATTGCGAGTTAGAAGGCTGACATCTCGGTGGTTTCCATTCCAACGCTGGAATTGACCAATGGCTTTAAAGTTGCGAACTTGAGGGGCTAAATTTTGAACAAAGTCTCTTTGTGAATCCTTCCTACGACTTGCTCGAGCTATCGCCACCTTCTTTGAACATTCTTCCACTAGTTTACTTTTATTCACCAGTTCAGCAAAATTTCGCATCTCTAGCGAAACAACAGAATTCATCAGTTCTTCTCGGATTCCTCCTTCAAACTTTAAACACTTCCATTCCTCAAAGTCTTCTGGGTTACCTTGACAAATCTTGGAGAAACGACATAAGTCATTGAACTTACAGGCATACTCAGCAATAGTCATATCGTTTCAACTGCATAAGCTCCATCTCCTTAGCATCTCGTGCTGCTCCCGGAAAATACTTTTTATAAAATTTGTCCCTAAAGATATCTGAAGGAATGTCATTTTTTATTCTGTTATAGCAGTCGCTGTATCCCCTGCCACCAGTACTCAGCTTCTCCTTCGAACATATAAGTAGCAAACTCCACGTGTTGTCCTTCCGGAACATGCTGCGCTCTCAGTGATCGTTCAATACCTCGAAACCAGTTATCAGCGTCAGTCGCAATGAGTGTACCCTTGAACTTAGGCGGATTAACCTTCAGAAAGATCGCAAGGGTCATAGGTCTTTCAGGATGCCCTAAGTTGTTTTCATCATTCTCATTATCTTCTCCGTATTCATTCTTGTTCCCATTTCTCACTCCGAGACGTTCAACAGCCCTAGCCACTGCTACAGTAGCTTCACGCACTACTTCAACCACGTTGTTTGTGGTAGCCATAAATGTTTCCTGTTCCCTCTCGTAGTTAACATTAGGAATTCCTTTCCGTATGCCTCGTCTCCGTGAACCCATTGTAGTCTTGTTCACACCAAACAATCATTGTTAAGGTGATCAGTCTTAACATTTCATGTCAAGTGTGAACATTCCCAAAATGAAAACACAGAAACAGTCATGCAACATATATCACTGGGATATCCTATACGCATGAGACACACAACAGAGTATGCAATGAAGCATAGTCAGTCCACTCCCCAGGCTCTACTGGGAACAAACTGCTCTGACACCAAATTGTAACGACCCAATTTTCAATATGTCTAGATCATACCGGAAACTGAGCGCAACCAATTTGTCTTCCTAATTATTATCTATTATTTATCATATGAGCCTGATTCGTTGTTAAAAGCGTAGTTAATTTGCGAGGTGTATTTTTCTTTTTTAAAATGTTTGGATTAATAGAAAGAATCACTCATAATCAATTCACAAATAATATCAGATAAAACAGTTATAAACAACCACACGTAAATATATCACGAGTAGCTAGCAACATTCAGTTATCCAGCCTTTATTAGAGTATAGACCTTTAGTTAGAACACCCCTAGATATAGCTAGATAAAAACTATATACATATATATACATACAACATCCCAGGTTCTGACCTGTTCAAGAGGTCCCTAAGCTGGCACCCAGGCTAGCCTAAACTCTATACTCGCCTAGTCCCTCTAAATTACTAAAGCGAGGGAAAGTACGTTCTATGTCTTCAAAGCTCAAGTCAGGTGGAACGTCATCAGAAGATAGAACATCATCTACTCCTCTGCACGATCAGACTTTTCCACAGGACGTCTCTCTGGTACTTCATGAAGTAGCCACACAATAGGAATCTCGTACATAGGATTTAGGTTAAAGTGCGCATACGAACGGGGTGCAGACGTTAGCTGGTCTCACAGTATATACATATAATCAGAGAACGAGATTCACCCTAGACTCAGAAGACTATCTAGAGCAGAATCCTCTTTGCAGAACAGTCATCAACGAACTACAGTAAGGTACTCTTACGTCTATCTGAAGGGGGAAGGGAGAGAGAAGGGGTAAGAACTGGGGAGTTCTTAGTAGGGCCTGGGTTATTAGTTACGTTCATTTATTTGGGGTCGATTAGTAGACGAATAACATAATATCGCGAAGCAGTAGACAGAAGATAAAGATAGAAAGAGAAAGTAGAGAAAACAGAAAGCTGAACACAAACAAAAGAATACAAGAAAATAAAACACTGAAATAGCATACGAGCAGACAAACATAAAGAAGAAGATCACACACAGAAAGGAATACAACAGAGAATGATGTGCAGACAAGAATGATGCATGTCTAGCCCTAGCGCAGGCCATGAGCTCATGTGTCGGTTGGCTGCCCGCAATCCCGACATTTATCCGGTCACGAGTAATCCCGATTTCCCGGATACGATTTTCCGTTCCTAAATAAATGTGCATATAATAATAGCCGCTCGTTTGAGACAGCCTCTGCTTACTACAGGAAAATATATATATACTCTGCTCTGCTCTGGGGAAGCGGAAAATAGCTGTAGGTAAGTTAGTTTCCCTACAGAAGCTCTGGGTTGCATTAAGCAACTAATATATATATAAATATAGCTCTGGATTGCATTAAGCAACTAATATATATATATATATATATATATATATATATATATATATATATATATATATATATAAATACAGATCTGGGTTGCATTAAGCAACTAATATATATATAAATATCTCTTTATTATATTACTCTTCTCTTTATATCTATTTACTCTGTTCTGGTTTCTCTTTTCTCTATATCTCTTTACTCTGTTTTAATTACTCTGTTCTCTGTATCTATTTTCTCTTCTATGATTACTCTTTTCATCTGTATCTATATTACTCTTTTTCTCTTCATCTCTTTACTTTACTCTGGTTACTCTATTTTCTGTGTTTCTCTACTCTGTTCTGATTTCTCTGCTTAACGTATGTATTTAAAGCTTATGTAAATTTCGGTATGAATAGTTAACCTGTCCCAAATATAGGTTCATTAAGTCTATACTGAAACAGTTTAACTCTTCATATTATACCTAACCCTAGTCGCAACTCAAGTACTAACTAAGTTGCCTTAGTTCGTTCACTAGTCTCTGTCTGTTTTTCTGTCGTTAAAACATTACAGACTTTTTCTTTGGTTTTTATCTTTTCTTTGGCTTTTATCTTTCTTTTATCTTTACCTCACTAATATGTTCTTACCACTCCCTAAGTGTTTTATGAAAGTAATTAGGAGAGTTCAGCACTTAAAGTTGTCGTTTTTTTAAAGCTTTTACGGAAAACTGCCTTTTTCGCATTATTTTATTATTTTTATTAAAATATTATTTTTTATTAAATATTATTATTTAATATTTTATTATTATTTATTATTTTATCAGTAAATTTTTGAAAATTAACTTATCTTTTACTTTTAACCTTTAAAATTCACTTTTTACCACCCGTAACTTTTAATATTTCTACTTTTACCACCCAAACTTTCAGAAATTACCATATAACCCCTTAAACACCAAAACATTTACTTCCTTGCCCTTTCTAAGATCTAAAAGGTGTTCTTCAATGTTCTTCACCACACTCAAAGTGTTCTTCGTGTTCTTCGTATATTCTTCAGATTCTTTCTTTGTTTTTTCCCGTTTTTCAGTCTTTTCAGCAACCGATTTTTACCATAATTCATAATAAATTCCCAGCCACTAAAACCCCATCTTTTCTACATGATTTTAACACAAATTGAACCCCAATTTAGGGCCTAGAGTTTCGTTTTCCAGCAACCCTCAAGAACATCATTCATAGCTTGAATATCACCAAATTTCATCAAAATTTCAACAAACTTTCACCAAGAATAACTCATATAAGCAATCAATTTCAAGCATAACCAAACCATATCGTAATCACACATCTCAAACACAATCAATCAAGATTAATTTTACCAAACCCTACCTGGTTTTGCTGCTCCTAATTCGGTTAAACTTTCAGGTGGTCCTTAAGCACTTTTTCCTCCTAAATCACATCAAGACCAACTTTAAATCCAAAAACTCTCAACTGAACAAATCTCACTCAGTATGTTAGGAAGAGATATATCACCTTAGACTTGCTGGAAATTCACGTTTCTTGGCCCTCAAGTCAAGTTAAGCATGATTCCTAAGGAAAAACATAAAGAAAACACATGTTTTGCATGGTTTTCCTTGAAAACCGAATTGAAGAGGGAGGGAGACAGCCATCTCACCTTATTTCCAGCCTTGATAAGTCACATGGTTATGTAGAGGAAGAAGAGAGGATCATTTTGGTAAAATCGGAGTTTTGATTTGAATTTTAGTTCAAAAGAAATCAATCTTTGAAGATTAAGTGTTCATGAAAGTTTCTCTCTTCTCTCTCTTGTTATTTTCGGCCAAAATGATGAAATGAGACAGCCTTGGAGGTCTAGGGGGTGTAAGGTGAGTTATGATTGGTTGGCTTGGAGGTGGATTAAAATAATATTAAAATATCTCTGGTGTACAACTACTAAAACTAGGTGTATCGGAACACTCGTAAAAACATCTCTAAAAATTATTTTCTGAGCTACTAGTATAAATGACACTAGTAAAATATTTATTATGAGAATATAACATGTATAATGAGGCCTTATCATTGCTAAATTCATCAGAGAGTGTTGGTGCTAAATTGCACCAGTAAACCGTAAACCCGGTTAAACCGATTTTCTGTTTTTAACAAAAACAGACCAGGTAAACTTATAATATCATTCAAGTATTTTCTAATACTAATATAATGATAATATTATACTATTATCTCTCTCCTCTCATGAATCGAGTCCGGTTCGTTAAACAGGGACTATTTACGAAAGTCAGAATCAAAACTGCCAACCGATACGGTTCAAAAACTAGGTTCTTCGCGATTGCATTATCGAGCTTGCCTCAGAGGAGGTTCTAGCTTAAGGATGACATAATGATAATGTGGATTGAGATGCTTGATGATATAGCAGAGGTGTTCCCTTTACTAATCTTCCGGAGAAATCCGTACTTTCAGAAAAGATCTCATGTACTCAAAAATCAGGGTTGTTACTCTTTTTCTCTTTATCTCTATTTTATTCCGGTTACTCTATTTTCTGTGTTTCTCTACTCTACTCTGATTTCTCTGCTTAACGTATGTATTTAAAGCCTATGTAAATTTCGGTATGAATAGTTAACCTGTCCCAAATATAGGTTCATTAAGTCTATACTGAAATAGTTTGACGTTTCATATTATACCTAACCCTAGTCACAACTCAAGTACTAACTAAGTTGCCCTAGTTCATTCACTAGTCTCTGTCTGTTTTTCTGTCGTTAAAGCGTTACAGACTTTTTCTTTGGTTTTTATCTTTTCTTTAACTTTTATCCTTCTTTTATCTTTACCTCACTAATATGTTCTTACCACTCCCTAAGTGTTTTATGAAAGTAATTAGGAGAATTCTGCACTTAAAGTTGTCTTTCTAAAGCTTTTACGGAAAACTGCCTTTTTCACATTATTTTATTATTTTTATTAAAATATTATTTTTATTTAAATATTATTATTTAATATTTTATTATTTTTTATTATTTTATCATTAAATTTTCGAAAATTAACTTACCTTTTACTCTTAACCTTTAAATTCACTTTTTACCACCCGTAACTTTTAATATTTATACTTTTACCATCCTAACTTTTAGAAATTACCAAACCACCCCTTAAACACCAAAAATTTTACTTCCTTGCCCTTTTTAATATCTAAGTCCTGTTCTTCATTTTTCTTCATCACACTCAAAGTGTTCTTCATGTTCTTCATAAATTCTTCAGATTCTTTCTCTGTTTTTTCCCGTTTTTCAGTCTTTTAGCAACCGGTTTTTACTACAATTCATAATAAATTAGCAGCAACTAAAACCCCATCTTTTCTAAATCATTTCAACACAAATTGAACCTCAATTTAAGCTTAGGGTTTCGTTTTTCCAGCTGCCCAAGAACATGAACTTTAAAGCTTGAATTTCATCAAATTTCATCAGGATCTCACCAAATTTTCACCAAGAATCAATCATATATGCAACTAATTTTTAGCACATCCAAATAATACAACATTCACACATCTCAGACACAAATAATCAAGATTAATTTCGTGACACCCTACCTGGTTTTGCTGCTCCTAATTCAATTAAACTTTCAGGTGGTCCCTAAGCACTTTTTCCTCCTAAATCACATCAAGAAAACACATATTTAACCATGTTCCCTTGAAACCGAATCAAAAGAGAGATGGTGCAGCCAACTCACCTTGATCCCAGCCTTGATAAGTCATATGATCATGTAGAGAAAGAAGAGAGGATCATTTTGGTCGGATTGGAATTTTGATTTGAGTTTTAGTTCAGCAGAAATCAAGCTTTGAAGATTTGGAACTAAGAACTTTTCTCTCTTCTTCTCTCTACCTATTTTCGGCCACAAAGTGAAAATGAGCCAGCCTTGGGGGTTTTGGGGGTGTAGGGTGAGTTGTGATTGGTTGGCTTGGAGGTGGATTAAAATAATATTAAAATATCTCAGGTGTATAACTACTAAAACTAGATATATCGGAACACTTGCAAAAACATCTCTAAAAATTATTTTCTGAGCTACTAGCATAAATGACACTAGTAACATATTTATTATGAGAATAAAACATGAATAATGAGGCCTTAGCATTGCTAAAGTCATCAGAGAGTGCTGGTGCTAAGCTGCACCAGTAAACTATGAACCCGGTTAAACCGATTTTCTGTTTTTAATTAAAACTGACCAGGTAACCTTATAATATCATTCAAGAAGCTTCTAATACTCATATAATGATGATATTACCCTATTATCTCTCTTCTCTCATGAATCGAGTCCGGTTCGTCAAACTGAGACTATTTATAAAAAACCGGATCAAAACTCCTAACTGATACGGTTCAAAAACTATGTTCTTCATAACTGCATTATCGAGCTTGCCTCATAAAAGGTTCTAGCTTAAAGATGACATAATGACAATTAGGATTGATATTCTTGATGATATATCAAAGGTTTTCCCTTTACTGATCTTCCGGAGAAATTCGTGCTTTCAGAAAAGGTCTCGCGTACTCGAAAATCGGGGTTGTTACACTAATGATGATATCTAAAACTATCTATCCCTATTTTTGCTACAGGTACCTATAATGAGTTTTTAAACAACCTAAATTGCCATATTACTTATTACTTAATCGACAGATAAAATAAGTAGAAAAACCTTATTCAGATTAGCTAATTTGAAATATCTCTTATCATCTATAAATCACCTATAAATATTATAATAAATACATACATAGCTAAAGATAACTAAACATATATTGCACTTAATACATCTTTCTTCTCATTTCTGTTACATTCTATATCACGGTGGGGTCTCTCCATTCATTAATAGAGATGCTATTTAGTATGAAGCAAAGTGTTTTCTGCTCCTTCCATATACTACTTTAACTCTCCCAAAACACATGTATGAAAGTACCTCATGTACTTCTCTAAGTTCGGTCCTGATAAACCCCATTTTTTGGGTTTATCTTGTATTGATTTTAAGGGATTTTATGACCTTTTACCCACATTTATTCAATGAATTAGCATAATTTTGTGATTGTCTCCTTATTTGTACTTAGATGTGAAAACATGCTTTTTAGGCCTTTAACTTGATGATTTTAATCTCCCTTTGATTCCACTAGATGCTTTGATGTGTTTATTGGTGATCTCAGGTTGAAAAGGCTAGGAATGGATCAAAGGAGTGAAGAGGAAAGCATGCAAAGTGGAGAAATCATGAAAAGTCAATGAAGTTGAACTCGCCTGTGGACGCGCGCACGCACCTGGCGCTTACGCGCACCTTGTGACTTACCCCATGGACGGGTACGCGTGCTGTACAGCACGCGTACGCGTCGGTGCTGGTTTATGATTTTTTAATAAAAATGTGGCCAGCAAATTCAGAAGGGTTGTGGGGCCCAATCCCAACCAACTTTGGCGCCAGAAATGCTATTTAAAGCCAAGGATTGAAGAGCCAAAGGGGATTCCAATCATTCACACTCATTAGGATTAGTTTAGAGTTAGTTTTAGAGAGAGAAGCTCTCACTTCTCTCTAGGATTAGGATTAGGATTAGGTTTAGTTCTTAGATCTAGGTTTTAATCTTTGCTCTCTTCTACTTCTATCTACTCAATTCCTTGTAGTTACATTCATTCTTCTTCTATTCCTTTGTTGTAATTTCCTTTATGTTGTTCTTGTAGTTTGTTGTAGATCTACTATTGTTTTTTCTATTTTCTTTCAATTCAATTCAAGGTAATTCATAATAAATGTGTTTCTTTGGTTTTCTATTGTTGATCTCTTGCTTTTGTAGTTGTAGATTCCTTTAATTCTTGCAATTAATAATGTTTACCTTTATCGCCTCTTATGTGTTTGATAAATTGCCTCTTTTGGCTTTAGTATAGATTTTGTTCCTCTTGGCCTAGGTAGAGTAATTAGTGACTCTTGAGTTATCAAATTCCTTTGTTGGTTGATAATTAGAAGTTGTTAATTGATTTGAATGCCTCTAAAGCTAGTCTTTCCTTTAGGAGTTGATTAGGACTTGAGGAATCAAATTGATACATCCACTTGACTTTCCTCCATGGTTAGAGGTTAACTAAGTGGGAGCAATGGACAATTTGTTGTCACAATTGAGGAGGATGACTAGGATAGGATTTCTAGTTCTCATATCTTGCCAAGAGCTTTGTTAATTATTAGTTTTTTTTCTTTGCCATTTATATTTCTTGTCTAAAATCTCAAAAACCCCAAAACAACTCAACCAATAACAAGCCACTTTATTGTAATTCCTAGGGGGAACGACCCAAGGTTTAATACTTCGGTTTATAAATTTAGGGGTTTGTTTTAGTGACAAACAACTTTTTGTATGAAAGGATTATTGATTGGTTTAGAAACTATACTTGCAATGAGAATTCATTTGTGAAATTCTATACCATCAAAAATTCAATCATCAAAATGGCGCCGTTGCCGGGGAATTGCAATGGTCTTGTGTTCTTGGTTATTGTATATATGTGAATATTGTGAATACGTTTACTTTTTGCTTCTTTGTTAGTTTTTAGTTTGTTCTCTTTATTTGTTACTAATTTTTTTTTTGTTTTTGCCTTCTCTTGCTATCATGAATTCTCACGTTGTCTATGAGTGTAGTTATAATTATGTTGTAGGAAATGAGGACTACAATGAAGAGATCTATCAAGGATGGGATAACCAAAGGTGGGAGGAGCCATATGCATATGATCAATCTTCATGGCAACAACCTCCACCAATGCACTATGAAGAAGAGCCATTCTATGATGCATATCAATCCAATGGCTATGGTGAATCTCTTTGTGATTTTCAAGAACTACCACCATATGCCTGTGAGTCATATCCTCAACATGAACCTCAACCACACTCACGAGCCTATTTTCACCAAAAACCTTCATATGACCCTAATCCATATCCATCCTAGCAACAACCACCTTTTGAGCCATATGAGCCACACATAGAACCGCCACCATTCCAACCTCAATACTTTCAAGAACCACCTCTAATATATGAAAACTTCCAACTACAAGATGAATACTACTTTCCACCACAACCTCCCATGAATGAATACTCATGTCCATCAATCCAAGAGCCCTATGACCCTACTCATGATATCCAAGAGGAACAAGAGTCAAGGGATCATCTCAAAGAAGCATTGGATCAATTTCAACCAACCATGGAGTGTGTTGTGCAACAAGTGAAAAGAGTGGAAAACATTGAACCACCACAAATCTACCAAGAAGAACTACCTTCCTACTATGAACCCTTCCCCCAAAATGATGAACCTTTCCACCCACCCCAATCTCTAATGGATGAAACCCTTAGTGTTCTTGTTCAAGGGCAAGAAGAGATGAAAAGAGATGTGCAAAATTTCATGGCCGCCTTGGATGCGGTAACAAATCAATTAGCCTCCCAATGCTTGAACACTCAAGGAACTTCCATGGCTACATGTGAAGAATCAAATTAAGAACATAACATGAATGAGAGATTGGAAACTCCAGTGGGAAATGAGGGAAGTTACTTTGTGTTGGAACAATTGGAGGAAGCTAGGATTATCGAAGAAAAGGAAGAAATGGTTGAAGACTTAGGAGATGCCGAACCTCCATGGGAACCTAGAGCTGAAGAAGACCCCTCCAAGAAGATTGAAATTGATGTTGAGAAGGGATGTGAACAACCTCCAAGGCATATTCCATACGAAGACTTGGATGGGATAGAACAAGAATTGAGTTCCCATGACAATGAAAAGCAAGCATCAAGACTTAGTGGTGAAGAATCGTTTGAGCATGAAGAACCCTCTCCCGTTGGATTTGAAAGCGTTGAGGAGGTAAATTTTTCTCACCCTCCCTATTATGAATTGAGTAAGGGAAAAGGTTTAGATAAAATTATTGAACAAAGGATTGAGATTAAGAGATCTTGTGAAGAGGTGGAAGTCCCTAGAAATAGAAGAACAGGGGTAGGTTATGCTTTGTCAAGACCTTTGGAACCATCCTTACCTAGGTTTCCATCTACTCCTTCAGTTGAGTGGGTAAATTCATTTCTATTAGCTTTATTGTCCCACTTGAGTATGGCTTGCTTGAAACGGATGGTCAACTTAGGATGCTTTGTGGGATGAAGTGTAAGCGAAGGATGTTTCGTGGTTGGCATTGCAAATCAAGGCTTATTTTCGTTGATACTTCAAGGGATGAATACAAAGGTAGAAATATGGTTCAAATAGATGGGTCTAGGAGGATTGTTGGGCACTTCATAGAGAATTCATCTTGTTCACCACCCGGATGGACTAATAATGATGATCAACCTTAAGACGGGTGTGAAAACAAAGTGTGGAATCCCAGATTACAAGAAGAGGACCAACTTTAGGAGCCCCAAGCTTGTGAAGAACTCCATCAAGACTTTGCTCAATCCATGAAGAATCTTGGGGCACAATGGAGAACCAAGCATTGGTGGGAGTTCCAAGATGAATTCAAGCACAAGCCACCTTGAGAGGAGATCCCCATAAGTCCAACTTAAGGACAATAAATAAAAGTGCTAGGTGGGAGACACCCCACCATGGTAACTTCCTTTCATTTTCTCTTTTTATACATATTGGTAATTGGTTTAAATTCATATTTTGATTAGTTGCTGAGTATAATTGGTAGTTTAATATGTTAAATAAGGTTTGAAGGTGTTTTGGTAGCAGTTTGGAGGTTTGGAATGCTTGGATTGGTGCAAAAACATAGAAAAATTTTGAAAAATAGAGCACCATCCACGTGTACGCGCACTGCACGCGTACGCGTCCATCAAGCATTTTCGACCATCCACGCGAGCGCGCCATGCATGTGTATGCGTGGATTGAGAAGTTTCACCTTCCATACATTAACCAGAGAGTTATGCCCATGCTGCGCCAACGTTGTGCCTTTCGCACAAACCAACTCGCGCGTACGCGCACATGACGCATACGCGCCACTCTCGAAATAAGCCATCGACACGGACACGTCATGTATGCGTATGCGTCGCATCGATTGCACTACCATCTGCGCGCGCGCAGCATGCGCGCGTACACGCGGATTTCCCTCCTTCACCATATTTCTTTTCTTCTCCCCTTTCCATTTCTTTCCTCCTCCTTTGTTCTTCCCTTCTTCTACATCTCATCCAACACTCCCAAACACCATTGATAACCATTTATTTTAGTTAGTTAATTAGTTAGTTAGATAGTTGATTAGTTAGTTTTTGTTAGTTTTCATTTCATTTTCTCTTTTTTTTTTCATTGTAAGTGTTGGATTGTTATTCTTGTTTACCATTAATTACTGCTGAGTATTAAAAAGGGATGTTATCTTAACATCATTGTGTTTATAATATTTGTTGGATTCTATTATTGAGGTTATATTTTGCTTCTTGGTTTTGAGTTTTCATGCTTACCTTTTGAAAAATACCAAGTGATGAAAATTGCCTTCGAGCTTATGACCCTTTTGAATTGCACGTTGTGGCTAGCCATCATGTAATTGGAATCTTTTTCCTCTATTGGGCAATTTCTTGATGGATGATGTTGTGCATTTACCTTAATACATTGTATTTCTTGTTCATATGCATCCATGGGCTTTTAGCTTGAATGCTTTCATGCTTTTTCAATGCTTGTTTTACCTTACAAGTTCACTTAAAGCATCTCAAGCATACTAGGATAAGTGAAGTGCATGCTTCTTTTGTGACATAACTTTTATGCTAATGTGAGTTCTAAATTGCACAATTTAGAATTCACACACTCATTTGTCATTCATGTCACACTAATTCACTCACTCAATTCTAGTGATTATTACCTCATTCCAACAACGTATGCTTCCTTGCTTTTATATCTTCTCATCTTATGGTGTTATTTTTTTTTGTTTTTCATGATTGATGCACCACAAGCAATAATGGAAGCAAGACTAAGAACACGCAGCACCGGTTGACCTACCAGCTGAAGGTAGCAACACGGAGAGTCGCCGTACCCCCTTGCTCATCTTTGAATGCACCGAGGACGGTGCAAACTTTTAAGTGTGGGGAGGTCGTCTGACCGATCGGCGATTTTGGGTGACAAATTTCTAAATTATAACACTTTTGCATTTCATTCTAGGATTTTAGGATTTTTACTTGCATTTTCTTTTTTTCACATATGTACACACAATAAGCTTAGTCAAAATAAAAAAATTTTTCAAGGATTTCTATCTATAGGGCACCAATTGATTTGAGTGAAAACTTTTCGTAGAACTTGCTTGAATTATATATCTTGTGGATCATGTTTTTGAGCTAGGAACACAAGCAAGTGAGATTTGAGCCTAATGGTGTGGTTACATCTTATAACCACTTATTTTCCTTCTTGTGTGGAATTATTCTTTCTCTATGAGTGTAATCTTTGATTTGTTTGATTCTTTATGTCCATTATTTTGTGTATTCATGCATTTATATGATTGATGCCATCATTTCATTAGCTCACTTACCCAAATAACTTACCTTTTATCTTCCTTTGTTAGCCAACTTTGAGCCTACACTTAACCCACTTGTTTTTTTATTTAGCACATTACAAGCCTTAAAGCGAAAAATAATAAATGTCCTTATTTGGATCTTTGATTAGCTTAGACTAGAGTGTGTGTATCGTTCAACTATGGGAATCTTGGGACATTGGGGAAATTAAAGGGTAGTTTTGTATTTTTATTGAAATTATTGGGAATTAGGTACATGCTCATGTATTGATAAAATGTATAGACCTTATGCATTGATGCTCTTATATATAGAAAGAAAAAAACGAGAAAAAGAAAATAAAGAAAAAAAATGATGAGAAAAAGAAAAGAAAGAAAAAAATGATGAGAAAAACAAAAGAAAAAAATAGAAAAAGAAAGAAACAAAGAAAAAGAAAAAAAGAAATAAAAAGTGGACAAAATGCCCCAGAGCAAAGTGTAGCTCAATAAAATCAATGCATAAGTGTTGTGGAATGAAAAGGGATGCATGAGTATGTGAAAAAGTGAAAAATGGATAGTTAGGTTAGAAGTTAATTGTATAGGATGTCCTAGGCTAAGTGGGAAGTCTAAGCTTATCAAAGATTCAAATTTCAAGCTCACTTGACCAAATATGCATCCTACTTTGACCCTAGCCCCATTACAACCAATGAAAAGACCTCATGATAATTGTATGCAGGCATGAAATAAATGTTGATTGTTAGAAGAAAAACAAATCTTAGAAAGCATGATTAGGGGAGAATTGAGTGAATCAACCCCAAACACCGAGCGAATAGAGTGCAAACACATCTGGTGAGGGTTCGATGCTCAATTACATGTTTCCATCTATAAATATCATCCCTTCATGCAAGTTTGTAAAAATATTTAATAACTCAATCCAATTGTGGATTAGACTTGCTAGTCCTTAGCCCTTGTGCATACATGCTTCTTGGGAATTGATTTATTTTGACCAAGCAGGTGCATTCATGTAGATAGTTGCATATAGATAAATTGCATTTAGTTAGTCTCCATTGAATAAATGCTATACCCTTACTTCATTCTTGGTTTAAGCATGAGGACATGCTTGGTTTAAGTGTGGGGAGGTTGATAAATCCCATTTTTTGGGTTTATCTTGTATTGATTTTAAGGGATTTTATGACCTTTTACCCATATTTATTCAATGAATTAGCATGATTTTGTGATTGTCTCCTTATTTGTGCTTAGATGTGAAAACATGCATTTTAGGCCTTTAACTTGATGATTTTAATCTCCCTTTGATTTCACTAGATGCCTTGATGTGTTTGTTGGTGATCTCAGATTGAAAAGGCTAGGAATGGATCAAAGGAGTGAAGAGGAAAGCTGATAAACACCAATTTGATGGTTTATCTTGTATTGAATTTAGCGTATTTTGACGACCTTTTCTCACATTTAACCTATGAATTAGCATAGTTTGTAATCTCTCCCGTATTTGTGCTTAAGTGTAGAAACATGCTTTTTAAGCCTTATTTTGATGAACTCTAATTCCTCTTTAATTCCACAAGATGCCTTGATGTGTTTTGCTAGTAATTTCAGGATTGAAATAGATTAGGCATGGATCAAAGAAGCAAGGAAGGAAGCATACAAGTGGAGGGAAGCATAAAAAGCCAAAGAAGCAAAATCAGTCATGTATGCGCACGTGCACAAGGCGCTCACGTGTACATTGCAGATTGGCCAAGGGCGCGCACGCGCCACAGTTCACATGTGACCTCATTAAAGCAACACGTGTCTGGCGATTTTGAAGGGTTTCTGAACCCATTTCGGCGCCAATTGCTGATAGAGGGGAATAAAAGGATCAAGGATTGAAGGGGAAGATATCTTGGAATCATTAAGCATCATTAGTTTTTAGTTTTAGAGTAGTTTTAGAGAGAGAAGCTCTCACTTCTCTCTAGAATTAGGATTAGGTTTAGGTTAATCTCTCATCTTAGATCTAGATTTTAATTCATCTTCTTCTACTTCTATCTTTTCAATTCCTTGTTGTTACATTCATTCTTCTTCCATTGTTTTGTTGTAATTTCCTTTATGTTGTTCTTGTGTTTTGTTGTAGATCTACTTTTGTTTCTTCTACTCTCTTTCAATTCAATCAAGGTAATTCATAATAAATGTGTTTCTTTTGATTGTTGTTGTTAATTCCTTTTAGTAATTGTTGTTATATTTCATTCTTGTTGTCAAATTACTATGCTTTTCTTTTGTGCCTTCCAAGTGTTTGAGAAAATGCTTGGTTAGATTCTAGAGTAGAGTTTTATGTTCCTGGCTTGGAAAGGTAACTTAGGAACTCTTGAGTTACTAATGTCCAAGTAATTGATGATTGCGATCCATTGACACTAGTTCTCACTAATTGAATTAGTGGAGAGTTAGGGCTTATAGACTAGGATTGATATTGCTCATTTGACTTTCCTTTACTACTAGTTAGAGGATGATTTAATGAGATTAATCCTTGCCAATTCTCATATTGTGGTTAGTGATTAGGATAGAGATCCTTGACCACCAACCCTTGCCAAGACCTTTTTAGGCCTTAGTTTACTTTCTTGCCATTTATCTTTCATATTTCTTATTAAAACCCCAAAAATAACTCACAACCAATAACAAAACACTTCATTACAATTCCTAGGGAGAACGACCCGAGGTTTGAATACTTCGGGTATAAATTTTAGGGGTTTGTTACTTGTGACAAACAATCTTTTGAATGAAAGGATTATTGTTGGTTTAGAAACTATACTTGCAACGAGAATTCATTTGTGAAATTCTAAACCGTCAAAAATTCATTCATCAAAAGCATGCAAAGTGGAGAAATCATGAAAAGTCAAAGAAGTTGAACTCGCTCGTGGACGCGCGCCCGCACCTGGCGCTTACGCACACCTTGAGAATTACCCCATGGACGCGTACGCGTGCTGTGCGCGTACGCGTCGGTGCTGGTTTATGATTTTTTAATGAAAACGTGGCCAGGCAATTCAGAAGGGTTGTGGGGCCCAATCCCAACCAACTTTGGCGCCAGAAATGCTATTTAAAGCCAAGGATTGAAAAGAAAAAGGGGATTCCAATCATTCACACTCATTAGGATTAGTTTAGAGTTAGTTTTAGAGAGAGAAGCTTTCACTTCTCTCTAGGATTAGGATTAGGATTAGGTTTAGTTCTTAGATCTAGGTTTTAATCTTTGCTCTCTTCTACTTCTATCTTCTCAATTCCTTGTAGTTACATTCATTCTTCTTCTATTCTTTTGTTGTAATTTCCTTTATGTTGTTCTTGTAGTTTGTTGTAGATCTACTATTGTTTCTTCCATTTTCTTTCAATTCAATTCAAGGTAATTCATAATAAATGTGTTTCTTTGGTTTTCTATTGTTGATTTCTTGCTTTTGTAGTTGTAGATTTCTTTAATTCTTGCAATTAATAATGTTTACCTTTATCGCCTCTTATGTGTTTGATAAAATGCCTCTTTTGGCTTTAGTATAGATTTTGTTCCTCTTGGCCTAGGTAGAGTAATTAGTGACTCTTGAGTTATCTAATTTCTTTGTTGATTGATAATTAGAAGTTGCTAATTGATTTGAATGCCTCTAAAGCTAGTCTTTCCTTTAGGAGTTAATTAGGACTTGAGTAATCAAATTGATTCATCCACTTGACTTTCCTCCATGGTTAGAGGTTAACTAAGTGGGAGCAATGGACAATTTGTTGTCACAATTGAGGAGGATGACTAGGATAGGCTTTCTAGTTCTCATATCTTGCCAAGAGCTTTGTTAGTTGTTAGTTTATTTTCTTTGCCATTTATATTTTTGTCTAAAATCTCAAAAACCCCAAAATAACTCACAACCAATAACAAGGCACTTTATTGTAATTCCTAGGGAGAACGACCTGAGGTTCAATACTTCGGTTTATAAATTTAGGGGTTTCTTTTAGTGACAAACAACTTTTTGTATGAAAGGATTATTGATTGGTTTATAAACTATACTTGCAACGAGAATTCATTTGTGAAATTCTATACCATCAAAAAATTCAATCATCAGGTCCATTACTAAAGAAACTTTATTTTAGTACCTACAATGAACAACGATCACAAAGCCTCTGACATTGATGAACAATGTCGTGTCTTTTACCTCACAATTGACTCTTTTGCAGTATGAAATGCTTATTATTGTTGAAATTATTTTTTTATGTAGTCAATGCATCTATTATTTTTTAAAACTTGCATGAGACTTGAATGATGACACTTATGCTATACATCATTCCATTCATTTCCATTTTTTATTAATCAATCTTCATCTATCTTCATTTTCCATAGAAAATGCATTCTATCCCTAGCCTATTATATAGGAAATACAACCATTCTTGGAAGAAAAAATGAGAGTTGTAGACACCAATCGGAACCAAATTACCCTAAGGATAGCTAAGGGATATAACACCGCCTATATTATGGAAGGCTTACACTTCTTGGTTCAACTGTATGGCCTCAAAAAAGGGGGACCATAAAGCTCCGCTACCTTTTCAGTGACATCTTTTATGTTATTAAGGTAAGGAATGATAAGATTGAAAGCCTCCCAATTCTGTACCACTATTTGAAGGGTTGTTTAGATGATAATTCCTTAGATAAAGGAAAACAAATTATTCAAACCAACCTTTTATTTGATGAGATTGAGTGATTCCACTATGGATCATACAAAGTGAACAAGAAGAAGAAGAAGAAGAAGAACTCTGCTAAAGTGACCAACAGGCAGACAAACAATAAGGACCGTTATGGTAAGCATATTGCTTGTTGAAGGAAAAACTTTCTTTAAAAAGACAAGCAATGCTGAACCTCATGATGTTGGTTTAGAGATTCCAAAATGCAAGCTAATTTCAAAGCATTTAGATATTGATCTGAATGTTGTCCCACCTGTTGATGAAGAGGACATCAGTATATGCAGCAACCAAGTATGGGAAATAACAACCATGTCGATGACGACATCGACAAACCCGCTAATTTGAATAGAGCTCTTACTACCATGCTTGTTAAATTTCATGAATTCATGCCAACTTATCCAGTTGGACAGTTAGTCGATTGTTGTGGATGTCCTTTCGATTTTGCTGGCTTCAATGGTGGACCTTTTGGCTTATACTTCCCAGACAAATGCAGCATCAACGCACCTTATTACTCATTCGTATGCAATTTAACTAATCACTAAATTTAGTGCTCCTACTTGGTAATTACATTATATGCTAATGAAATATATAAAATCACTTAAGTTCTAGATGATTATATTATTTGACATTGCTATGCTAACATTTGGCTTTGTGTCTGTACAGATTGTTCCTACTAATTTTGCAATGCATGCCTTTCCATCTAGATTTTATTATGTTTGTTTACTCTAGCATGGTGGATTTCAATACCACATAGGACTTCACTGAAAGATGACACCTATGTTCATCGAAGTGGAACGTAATACAGGGTGTAGAGGTTTTGTAAGGGATAACTTATTAAGGATTGGCAGTATTTTGAGATTCACAGCATGTCCCTTAAATGAATCTTTCATGTATGTTGAATTCTGGAAACACTGATGCAGTATGTACTACATTAGTTTTAGTTAGTTATTACCTCTTTTGATCCTATACCTATATCCCATATGATTTCCTTTTGGGTTGAGTCACTCTTTGAACCATTATTGATAGATGTTCTCGTATAGTTGGACCGGCACAATATCAACAATGAACAATTAGGTGAAATGAGAACTATGGTATGGTTCATGTAGTTACTTTTCATGACCATGTTCTGGCTCCATATGATGTACTTATGATGCATTAAGTTTATGTGCCTTTCAATGTAAAGGAACAAGCAGTAGTATTTTTAGATTGAAGACTCTGATTGTATCAATCATTTCTGTTTCTATTATTTCTTCTTGGTATTTACTTCTTTTGATGATGCATTACATTATTTATCATGATACAAAAAAGACAAGCACATGTATTGCATATGATGCATATATATTTAATAAATGACACTACATATGTTAAGTATACATTAACTCATATCAAGCTCAAATCATTTGTCTATTACAATTCAAGCGAGCATTGGTTTTTAAATTATTATCAATAACAATAATAATAATAATAATAATAATAATAATAATAATAATAATAATAATAATAACAATAATAATAGTTTAGCTTTAATTGATAATAAGTAGATGAAATAAAAAAATTTAAACTATAAACATATTAAAATGGAAAGATTCTTATATTAATAATTTATAAAATTAATTAAAACCTTGATGCCAGGGCATCTTTGCTAGTTTTACTAGCCATTTTTTGTACGCTTTAGGTTGGTTTCATGTATTTTCTTAGGAAATAAGTAAGTATTTGGTTGAAAATGTAATCATACCATGATTCAAGCAAACATTGTGAATTTTGAATGATTTCATAAGAATTATGCATGAATTGAACGACAAAATGGGTGATGCATGATCCCATGATTAAGAGCAAGACTTTGATACACTTTGTTTGATTGATTTCAGGTAACAAGAAGCAGAGAAGAGCCCCGGTAGTGGCTACGTTAGTTCTATTATCGTGAAGGATAGCATGGAGCAAGGGATGATGTGCCAACGTTAGTGACACTAACCTTTGTCACTACTGTTGGAGATAGTAAAGGAAGACCCACGTTAATGGCCACGTTAACACCACTAATATGGACCATTAACGTGGAAGAGGAATGGTTGTTGTAGCGTTAGTGACAAAGGTGAGTGTCACTAACGCCCTCGAGCCTTGTCATGCCTACGTTAAGGACCACGTTAGTTACACTAAGGTGGACCACTAACATGCGAAAGAGGGACAAGGGGCGGCGTTATAGGCAAAAGTGAGTGCCAATAACGCTAGCAAAGCGAAGGAAGACCCACGTTAATGGCCACATTAGTTACACTAACATGGACCATTAACATGAGAAAGAGGGACAAGGAGCAGCGTTATTGGCAAAAGTGAGTGCCAATAACGCTAGCGAAGCAAAGGAAGACCCACGTTAATGGCCATGTTAGTTACACTAACGTGGACACTAACGTGGGCAAAAATCTCACCTGGCAGCCTGACCATGCCTTCTTCAAATAAGAATAACTTGAGCCACAAAGCTCCAGATGAGGTGATTCTAGTGGCATTGGAAAGTAGGATTCCAGAGCTTTCCATTCATATATGGTACTATATGGTGGACACTAAATTTAAGGGAGAAAACTTGCCCCGAAAGTGCAAAGATGAACATGGTATCAACCTATAGTAAGGCCAACTGACCTCTTCACCTTCCAAGAAGTGTAACTCGTGTTGTAGAGCTGCAAACGATGCGCTTTTAAAGGTTTTGGAAAGTAGACATACAGGGCTTTCTGGCAATATATAATAGTCTGGGTTGGACATTAAGTTTGAGCTCCAGAACCTGGCAATATTAATCCCATGAACGCTAACATTATTGGCACTCATTTTTTCCAATGATGCTTCAGATGTGCTGTCCTCCTCCTTCATCATGTGACCTTCAGATGCGTTGTCTTCTTCCTTTATCATGTGGGTTGATTCCGTTTTATTATACATTCCATTCATAGAGTAACACACTTGTTGATTCTTTTGTTGGGCAAGTGAAAGCAGTTAATTTCTTTGTTTCTTCATCTAAACGAGATGAGACTCTTAGTGGAATTTGAATCAGCATTCTACAACTTATCTGGACTCTTAGAAAAGCTCCCCGAAGGGATAAAGAGGAATCTCTGCTATTTGATAAAAGACAGAGAAGAACACAAGTGCCAAGGGTCTTCGAAAGAACTCAAAAGATAACAAGGGAATCTCACAAGGGAATCTCACACAAGAATCAACTAGCGACTATGCCAGCGACCTTATCCACTTCAAAGGAGCATAACTTGAGTTACAGAGGTCCAATTGAGGTGATTCTAGTTTTGTTAGAAAGCTGACATTAAGAGATTTTCAAAGATATATGATACTCTATAGTGGGCATGCTATTGGATCACAAACAAGAGGCAGCTTTTAAGCCCCAAAAACACCAACTGGGTAGCAAGTGTGATGTTAACCACACTAACTTCAGCACTAACGCCACACTTATAGCGTTAGTGTGGCTAACGGTAGCACTAACATTAGCACCTGGACCTCAACTTGATTCACTTCTCTTTCAAGGACCACCCAACCTCAAGCAAGTAAGCCCACAAGTGTCAATCAATTAAGGCCACAAGAAGCATCTAGAGTAGGAATTTTCATTTAATTGTAATTTGCTTTTAATTTCATTTCATTTTGTAATTTAGGAGAGCCTATATAAAAGCCTTAGTTTTTACTTTGAAATCATTCCGGAATTGGGGGAATTGAAGAGGGGTCTTCAGCCTCCCTCCCCTCACACACTTTTCCTTCTCTTTCTTTTCTTTGTACTTTTCATTTATGAATTTTGAAGTTTCAATTTTAGTTTTAATCTTCATCTTTACTTTTCTGCACTTTCTTTCTTTTCTATTTTGGTAGAGCAATGATCAACTAACTCTTTTCATTGGGTTAGAGAGCTCTATTGTGATTCAATGGATCAATTGTAGTTTTTATTCTTCTTCTTCTTTCTTTTTTCTTGATTTTGCTAGAGAGCTTTCGATCTTCATCTAATTGGGTAATTGTCTCGGACGAGAAATTGCTCATACTTGGATTTCCTCTGAACCTTGGAAGAGGAATGAGGAAATCATGCTAGAAATGCTCTGTCACATTGGATTAGGTTGGAGGTTGGATGGATATTGTGACATTTAATCCTACCAATACTTCGATCTATGAATGTGTGTGGTATAATCAATGACTAAACTTCATCTCTTCCCATGAGCAATTAAATCAAGGAATTGGAAAATTGTTCAAGCTTAGAGAGATTGGATTTCCAAAGAATTGGGATCCAATCACTTAAGATTGCCAAGGAGATCAATGAATGCACTATTTGAGGAAGAGATGAGAATGAACTTGATCCGGAGAATTGCAATATCTTTTGATCCCAATGTTCATTTTATTTTTAGTTCTTACTTTTACTTTTCTTGCCATTTTACTTTTCTGCACTTTATTACTTTCTTTACTTTTATGCCATTTATAGTTCCTTGTCACTCATCACTCCAATATGATTCGTCTAACTAGGATAATCAATTAACCATTGATTGCTTAATCCGTTAATCCCTGTGGATTCGACCTCACTCTATTGTGAGTTTTTACTTGACGACCATTCGGTATACTTGCCGAAGGGAAATTTGTTGAGATACAAGTTTTCGTGCATCAAATTTATGGCGCCGTTGCCGGCAATTAATTATGATTAACAGACTACCGGTTGATTGATCTACTAGATTAGACACTTTTCTTTTGTTTCTTTATTTTCTTTTGCTAACTAACTGTTTGTGATATTACCTCACTAAGAATCCCTCATTTATTACAATGGGGATTCCAATTTCCTTTGGTGATTATTGTTTGAGACAGAGCTTTTTGCAGGAAAGAAAGGAGCATCCATCATATTGTAGTCAAACAAATTTCATGGGAAACTCTCCATCACCACAGAATGATCTACTTTACTATGCTCATGGTGGGTGGGAATATCAAGAACATGAAATAGGGTACTTTCTAGAGCCACAAAATGGTCCATATTTTGGTGAAATTGATCACTACTCAAGTTGTGGCTGGGAAGATCAAAATTAAAGAGATTTCACTCATTCATACCCCATTCATCAAGAGCCATCACCTCTCAATTATACAACCTCACCTCCAAGTTTTACATGCCTAAATTCTTCATCATTTGAGTATGCCTTAGCACGAAATTCTATCCCAAATCCATACAATTCATTTCATCATCCACAAAACTCAATCCACTATCCACAATAGTCATACCACTTTCAGAACACACAACCACAAAACAACCAATTCCATTCACAAGCCAACCCCCAACCATTACAACCTACCCAACCTCCTTTAGATAAACTTGCTAGGATGGAACTTGTTCATACCCTGACCGGGCTCCTCCAACTCGGCAAATTCATAAAAGGTCCGACCTCGTCCTAAGGCTCATGCCTAAAGGTCGGACCTCGGACAATAAAGCAAGGAAGGCCCATCAAAAGGAATGCAGCCCAAAACCTAAAGGCCGAAAAGGCCTAGAAAAGGCGGTTCCACAAAGATAGAGATAAAACTCCCAAAGATAAGATAAGATAAGAATATCTTATCCAGGGAAGATCACGGCCAACTACTATAAATACACTGGAGCACCCAGGTATGGCATTCATTCCACATTCTACACATATCTGCTTGGACCCATGCTAACTTAAGCATCGGAGTGTCATTGCAGGTACAACCACCAACCACTCTGCATATCAAGCTCGGGTCCCTGAACCCCCACCTCGGGCCTCTCCAGACGACCGAGCTACACGTTTCAGGTAACCCTCGGAACATTGGCGCCGTTGCCGGGGACCTGGAAGTCATCCCTCTACCATGGCGGACGACCCTCACAACAATGACCGCGCTGCATCTGAACAAGAGGACGAAATTGACACCGGAGAACGACCGGACAGCCCTCTATCACCGCGCACTCCAGGGGGAAACAAACAGAATCGCCCAAAGACATCACTCCCAAACAAAGATCCACAAAATTCCGAAAAAGAGAAGAGCTCGGAAATTCTAGAAGCAGTCCGGGCACAACAAAACCGACTGAAACAACTCGAAGAGGACATAAAGAAGCAGAAAGAAACTGAACAAAATCTGAGAAGGGAGACTCGAAAGCGCAGAGAATTAGAAGAAAAACTGCGGAAAATAGAGGCCAACCTGAAAGACCGGACAAAACGCGACACCACCCCCGAAGGCAACCATGATCCCTTCACGCAAGAGATCATGAAGGAGAAGGTACCGCGAAACTTCAAACCACCCGATATGGATCTCTACGACGGCACCACCGATCCAAGTCACCACCTCAGCAACTTCAGAAGCAAAATATACCTAGTCGACGCCTCCGACGCGATTCGATGCAAAGCCTTCCCCACCACTCTCACCAAGTCAGCCATGAAGTGGTTCGACAACCTGCCACCAAGATCAATCACCAGCTTTGAAGACCTAACCAAAAAATTCCTAACAAGGTTCTCTATTCAAAGGGACAAGACAAAACATGCCCCCAGTCTACTCGGGATCAAACAAGGTAACCAAGAAACTCTCCGAGAATACATGGAGCGATTCAACAAAGCCTGCCTGGACATACAACACTTGCCCACTGAAGCAGCCATCATGGGACTGGCAAACGGCCTAAAAGAGGGACCGTTTAGCCAATCCCTATCCAAACGATATCCGACCTCCCTATACGAGGTGCAGGAGCGGGCAGAAAAATATATCAACATGGAGGAAACCTCCCAACTAAGAGACTCTTCTAGGAAGGAATCAACCTACCCACTCCGAGATCGAGATCGGGAACAGAAGAAGAAAGAAGAACCCAACTCGGACAAGCCACGGAAGTACCACAACTACACCCCCCTCCGAGTCTCCCTGGTAGACATCTACAGAAAAGTGTGCCACACCGAAAAGATCCCACCGCCCCGACCGCTAAAACACAAGAAAGCGGGGAGAGATCGGTCCGAATACTGTGAATATCACAAGCTCTACGATCATTCTACTAACGACTGCTACGACCTAAAAAATGTTATAGAAAAGCTAGCCAGAGAAGGAAAACTCGACAGATACATAGCAGAGAAAGGAGAAGAGACCAGGAAGAGAAGGCGGGGAGACAACGAAGATCGGGCCGAACAAACCCCGCGAACCCCTGAAAGACATGTTCACATGATAAATGGAGGTTTTACAGGCGGAGGAACATCCAAATCCTCGCGAAAAAGACACCTCAAAGAAGTTTATCACGTCCGAGAAGACAGTCCCCTGCCCGAATTACCTACTATCTCATTTACCCGAGAAGATGCTCAGGGGATAATTCTCGGACACGACGATCCAATGGTAATCACCATTATCCTGGCAAACGCCAACTTACATCGAACCCTGATTGACCAGGGAAGCTCAGCAGATATCCTGTTCAAAACAGCCTTCGACAAGCTCGGACTTGAAGAAAAAGAACTAAAGGCCCATCCCACCGACCTATTTGGGCTAGGGGATACCCCGATCCATCCCTTAGGATACATCTCGCTGCACACTACCTTTGGAAGAGGCGAGCAATCTAAAACATTAAGCATCGACTACATTATAGTCGACGTCACTTCAGCATACAATGCCCTCATTGGGCGACCAACCCTAAACAGACTGGCAGCTATAGTCTCGACCCCACACCTCTGTATGAAGTTCCCTACCGCAAAAGGAATTGTTACCCTAAAAGGCGACCAAAAACTAGCGCGGCGATGTTACAACGAAAGCCTGAGCCTAAAAGGGAAAGAGGTCAACACAATAGAACTCGGACGAGTTCAATCCCGAGAAGATCTTCGGCCACAACCAGAAGGAGAAACCGAAAGAGTCTAGATTGGGAACACACCTGAAAAAATAACAAACATAGGAGCAAACCTCGAAGCAAGCCTAAAAGAGAAACTCATAACCCTCTTAAAGGAGAATTCCGACCTCTTCGCCTGGAAAACCTCCGACATGCCAGGCATAAGCCCCGACCTGATGTGCCATAAGCTATCAGTTTACCCGGGATCCCGACCTGTCCAACAAAGACGCCGAAAGCTCGGACCCGGGCACATGCAAGCAATAGAAGAACAAGTACAAGCACTGCTAGATGCAGGGTTCATTAGGGAAGTAAAATACCCCCTATGGCTCGCAAACGTGGTCCTGGTGAAAAAGCCCAATGGAAAATGGAGGATGTGCGTCGATTACACGGATCTCAACAAAGCCTGGCCCAAAGACCCATATCCACTACCAAACATCGACGCCTTAGTAGACGCAGCCTCAGGCTATAGATATCTCTCCTTCATGGACGCATACTCGGGATACAATCAAATCCCGATGTACGGACCCGACCAAGAAAAGACCTCATTCATAACCCCAAGGGCAAACTACTGCTACGTAGTAATGCCCTTCGGGCTGAAGAACGCAGGGGCAACCTACCAGAGGCTAATGAACAAAGTGTTCTCAGAGAACATTGGATTACAGCTGGAGGTGTATGTCGACGACATGCTGGTAAAGACACAAGAAGACAAAAACCTGCTGACCGACCTCACCAGTATCTTCGGTACCCTCAGAAAACACAACATGAGACTTAACCCGACAAAGTGCACCTTCGCCGCAAAGGCCGGAAAGTTCTTAGGCTTCATGCTGACTCAAAGGGGCATCGAAGCAAACCCGGACAAATGCCAAGCGATACTCAATATGAAGAGCCCGACGTGTGTCAAAGGAGTACAACAACTGAATGGAAGGCTAGCCGCCCTATCAAGATTCTTGGCAGGATCAGCAATAAAGTCACTACCTCTCTACTCACTCCTAAAGAAAGGGAAACCCTTCTCATGGACCCCGGAGTGCGAAAAAGCCTTTCAAGAATTCAAGGAATTCCTCGGGCAGCCACCAATCCTAACCCGACCTTTAAAAGGAGAAGAGCTCGTACTATACCTCTCAGTTGGACATCGAGCAGTCGCTTCAGCATTAATACGAGAAAATGACCAAGGACAACACCCCATATACTTTGTAAGCAAGGCACTACAAGGGGCCGAATTAAACTATCAGAAGATAGAAAAATTCGCCTACGCCCTAGTGTTCACAGCTCGGAGGATCCGTCCCTACTTTCAAGCCCACACCATCAAAGTCCGGACAAACCAACCCATGAGACACATCCTCCAAAAAACAGACCTGGCAGGACGAATACTGCAATGGGCGGTGGAACTGTCCGAGTTCGACCTCCACTATGAAACCCGGACTGCCATAAAATCTCAGTATCTAGCTGACTTCATCGCAGAATACACTGAGACCCCTGGAACCCCACTCTCATGGAACCTGTATGTCGACGGGTCCTCAAACAAAACTGGAAGCGGAGCCGGGGTTATACTCGAAAGCGACCAAGGAACGCGGATAGAACTATCCCTAAAATTCGAGTTCCAGGCTTCGAACAACCAAGCCGAATACGAGGCCCTGCTAGCAGGTCTAAAGCTAGCCGAAGAGGTCGGAGCCTAGAAAATCACGATCTTCAGCGACTCCCAGGTCGTCACATCACAAGTAAATGGAAGCTACCAGGCCAAAGACCCCATCATGAAAAAATACCTGGACCAAACACAGGCACAACTACGCCACTTTTCAGAGATACAGATTCAGCACATACCTCGGGAACAAAACGCCCGGGCAAACGCCCTCTCAAAGCTCGCCAGCACCAAGCCCCGAGGCAACTGATACGTAAAAATTAGATTTCACGTATAACCGGCAAGTATACCGGGTCGTATCAAGTAATAAAACTCACAAAGAGTGAGGTCGATCCCACGGAGATTGGTAGATTAAGCAACTTTAGTTAAATGGTAGATTTAGTCAAGCAAACATAGTTTTGATTTCATGAGCATTTTGATTTTTGAACATAATTGCAAGAAACTTAAATGACATCAAAAGTAAATTGCAAGAATATAAAGTGTTGAATTCTAAAGAGCAGAAGAGTAAATAGCAAGAAATAAAGAAACAGAATGTAAATGACAAGAATAATAAATTGCAAGAATGTATAAGGGAATTGGGCAATGGGTTTTCTAACACTAAGAACAAAAGAAATGAGAATTAATGATAGAGAGGATCATTAGGGATCAGAGATGCTAGTTTTCATGAATTGATGTTAGTCAAATCCTTCTCAATCATGGGTATAGATCCATGGCAAGTGGGTAATTGAATCCCAATCTCTTGGTGATTCAATTTCTCTCAACATAACCAATTGCCACTCTCGTGATCTAATTGTGCATGAGAAGAGATGAGGCTCAATTCTAATCCAGCCACACAATTCCCAAAGTCTCAACCATGGAAAGTTACATCTCACATACTAACCAAGGTTTATTGATTGAGGGAATCATGAAAGGATGAACTCTAAACTGAATTATGTGGCTCATTCCTCAAATTCACCACACAATTCTCATAGATTAACCCCTCTCTCGATGGTGGTTGAATCTTTGAAGAACAAGAGTTTCCTCTTTGGATCAACCACATGAATTGAGGAGGAAAAGAGGAGTTCATCAATTCATTGTAACAAGCAGAGCTCTTCCCCCTAATGAATGGTGGGGTTTAGTGAATCATAGCTCCAATTGAAAACTAAATTGCATGAAACTAAAGTGCATGAAAATAAAGAGTGAGACTTCAAAACAGAAATTGAGAATTCAAGAATTCATAGATGAAAACTACAAATTAAACTACACTACTACTAAGGAAGAAGAGAAGGGGAAGTGAAGAAGAGTGTATGAAGAGGAGGGGTCCGAAGACCCACTCTCAATAGAGTGTGCCAATTCACAGAATTTCAAATTGGTCTCCTCCGTCCCCCCTCCAATCCAACCTTTTAATGCTATGAGACTATAGCCTTTATATAGGCTTTTCTAAATTACAAATTGAAATGAAATTAAAAGAAAATTACAAACAAAATGAAAATTAACTATTCTAGATGATTCTTGTGGCCTTGATTGGTTGAGATTTATGGGCTTTGCTTGCTTGATTTGGATTAGCTTCATGAAGGAATTCTTGTCAAACAGAGGAAGAAGAGCTCATTCACATTGCTTCTGGCCCAATGGCCTGGTGTTATTGGCAAACACGCCAGTTCAAAGGACGTTGGCAACGTGCCAATACACTTCCTGGGCTGGTAGCTTGGTGCTTGGGCGTTACTAGCCCAAGTTGTTGCTAACAACTTGCTTTTCTTCTTCTTGACTTTACTTTCATGCTTAATGTTGCCCAGAATTTGAGTGTCAATCCTTTGCCTAAATATGAACTATGATATATCATTGGAAAGCTCTTGATGTCTACTTTCCAATGCCACTGAAATCACCTCATTTGGACTTTCCTAGCTCAAGTTATGCTCCATTGAAGAGGGCAAGGTCAGGCTGCCCTAGTTGGGCGTTTTTGTGGATAACGCCACCAATAACGTGCTCAACAACGCCCCTAGCCCAAATTTCTTGGCCTGGGCGTTGTTGCTGGAGTTGCCAAGGAACACGCCAGTTCATTTTGGCCCTGGCAACGTGTTCGACTCCCCCTCCTTGGCCTACTCATGCTTCCTTGAATTTCAACCTCATTTCCTTGTTTTTGGGGCCTAAAGATGACTCTGATTCGAGCTTCCATTTCATGCTCCACTATAGACTATTATATATGGTTGGAAAGCTCTAAATGTCAGCTTTCCAATGCAATTGGAAGCACTCAATTTGGACCTCTATAACTCAAGATATCTTCCATTGAAGGAGGTAAGGTCAGGCTGCCTTGTTGGAGTTGTTGTGGATAACGCCCCTATATTCCAAGTTAGCAACGTGCTACCTCCATTCTTCACCATCCAAAGCTTCCTGGCGTTGTTACCAAACACGCCAATGCTTTCTTGAGTTGGCAACATGGTTGGCACCAAGACTTGGCGTTGGCAACTTGATTGGCACCAAGACTTGGCGTTGGCAACTTGGTTGGTGCCTTGATTGGCGTTGGCAACTTGGTTGGTGCCTTGATTGGCGTTGGCAACTTGGTTGGTGCCTTGATTGGCATTGACAACTTGGTTGGTGCTCCTCTCTGGCGTTAGCAACGTGAATGGCACTCCTTTCTTCATTTTGGGCGTTGGCAACTTGGTTGGGCGTTGCCAACTTGGTGAGCAAGCCAGAAACAATACTTTCCATGTTTGAGGCTCTAAATGAAGCCAACATTTGAACCTTCAAATGAACTCCAATTTCATATTGTGATATATGGTTGAAAAGCTCTTGATGTCTACTTTCCAATGCCACTGATTTCACCTCAATTGGAGTTTTCTAGCTCAAGATATACGTTCTTGAAGAGAGCATCCTCAAGCTGCCTGGGCGTTGTTGCCCAAGTTGTTGGCAAACACGCCAGCAACAACGCCAGGCTCTTCTTCAACTTGGCTTGGGCGTTGCCAACTTGGTGTTGGCGTTGGCAACGTGCTACTCTTCCCCTGGTGGCTTCCCCAACTTGCAATGCTTCATTTCCTTGCTCTTGGGGCTTGAGTTTCCCTCTGATTTGAGCTTCCATTCCTCGCCACATTATGGACTATTATATATCGTTGGAAAGCTCTTGATGTCAGCTTCTCAACGCAATTGGAATCATGCCAATTGGATCCTTGTGGTTCAAGATATTCATCCTTGAAGAGGGGGAGGTCAAGCTGCCAACTCTGCTGGACACACACTAGCAAGTTGCCAACTTGATTTCCAAGTTGCCAACTTGCTTGTTCTTCCTTTCTCCAATATTTTCTTGCTCCATTGTCTTCTTGCTTCATCACCTAACATAAACCAAAGAACTTTCCTCAAAGTTTTGCCATCTTATGCAATAATTTTCAAGGGAATCATTCACATCAACTTGTATATAAACTCCTTGATTTATTTGCATGAATTATGCCAAATTTCACTTAATTCTTGGTTCATGGATGCATGGAGGAAAACTCACAAAATTGCTCATTTATTTCAAAGAAAGTGAATGAACCTAAGCTAAAACTAACTAAACTAACTAGTTAAAATGGCAAATATGCGAATGCATCACAACACCAAACTTAAACCTTGCTTGTCCTCAAGCAAGAAAAGAATCATGCAATAGAGATTGACAATCCAAGGTTAGAAGAATAGCAAGTTAATGTTCATGGCAAGCTAGTTTTCTATGCATGCTACAATCACAAAAGAAATGTAAATGATTGATGTTTCTATCTAGCTCACTTTATGAAATCTTTTTCTTATAATTCTTCCTTGAAACAAGCTTTTGATTTTTCTTATTAGCTTCTCCTTTTGGGTGCTTTGCCCCATGAGTTAATAACAAAGCTACGATTCTAAATGCTTTGTTTTCAAGTATTACCACTTGATACATAAGCACCACAAGCATTTAATTAGAGGACTTCATTAGGCTCATTTTTTCTTTTCTTTTCTTGACTCTCTAATCATTGATGCTCAGAACCTTGAGCTTTGAGGGAGTGCTTTTGCACTTGAGCCTAGCCTTGACTTCTAAGTGTTTTGTTTTCAAGCATTTTACTTGATACATAAACACCACAAGTACATAACAATGAAATTGTCATTGGTACTCAGAGCCTTCAGCTTTCTCATTCTTTCCCTTTTTCTTTTCTTGCCTTAATTGCATTTGCTTCTTCAAGGTTTTCATGATTTTCAAAAGATTTCACAAAAAGTCCTAGATGAAAACTTCAATTAAATAAAATCTAATGTACTTGAGCAACAATCAATCATACTAGCTTTCCAATATTTGTATGCACATGCTAAGTTCTTCTTTCATGCCTTGTTTGTTTATGATCATGATGCTTTATTGCTTTTGAATTCACAAAACTCAAGTTGGTAGTCATAATGCCACAGCAGCATATTGCAATTTAGAAATCAAACTATGCCCATTCATATCTCACATGTATACAGAGAAGGTAATAAGACAATCATGCAATTTAAAGTGCTGGAAACAAATGAGAGAAAGAAAGAACTTTACAACCTTGTAATTTATCTTCTCTATTGTTGTCCTTTTCCTCCTTTTCTTTCCCTTCCCACACCAAACTTAGAATGATTGCTTGTCCTCAAGCAACAATTAAAACCGTGGCTATGGGGCTAAGATAGATCATGAATGTCTTACACAATGAAACATTAGTAGCACATGTGTTTCAAGCAAACAAAATTAAAGATAACAATTAAGGCACAAGAGACAGAGACATTTTGATTGCAAACTTAAGAAGGTGAGCACAATACATTGCATAAAAGATAAGTGGCATACCAAACTTAGTGTGACACTTTCACTTGGAATTAATGCAAGTATCCAGTACAGATTAGAAACAAATTTTGTTGCATAGCAACACCAAACTTAGAATGCAATCATATGTCAATTTATTTGAATTAAAGCTAAGCAAATGAAACTGTTGTATGTTAAATACAATCATCAAGCTAAGAATCTATCATGAATAAGGATCTCTTGGTAATGTATTAACAAAAACAGTTAATAAGCAAACTAAATGAAAGCGTTTAAAGATAGAAAAATAACTAAAGCAAGTAGAATGCAAAAGTGTTAAATCGAAAGAGAAAACTAAAACTGCAGAGGCATTATGATTATGCAGACAAGTAGTGTTGCTTGAATAAATTGCATAGAAAATAAATGGCACACCAAACTTAGAATCTTGGTGTGTCACTTTCATTTTTGATTTGATGCAATCATCCAAAAAGATTGAAAACAATTTGTTGCAAGGCAACACCAAACTTAAAATGTAACCATATGCCAATTTATTGAATTTAAATAAAACAAATAACAAAAACAAAGCAGAGAAGAGAAATTATACCTATGGTTGACATGTTGTTCACTTTCTTCCTCTTCTTCCAGTTTGTTAATAGGAATGACCTTAAGGGGGGAGAAGATTCAGCTAGTGTCCCCTGTCTTGGCCTCTCCTCAGCAAACTTTCTTTTGTTAATGGCTTGATTGAGCTTGCTTGCTGGATCATGGGGAGGATTGCTTGTGGTTGACCCCTTTTTCTTCATGAATATTGTCCTTGGTAGTTTGGTCACAATCCTCTTCTTGGTGCTTTTGTTAATTGCCTTCACTTCCTTGAATCCAAGTCTTGGTGGTTGTGTGATTGTTGGAGTCTTCTTTTCATCAAAAGCCTTTTGTATTGGTGGTTCCATGAGCCCTTCCTTCATGTGATTTTCTGCTTCACTTGAGTGTGAATTCTCTGGAATGACTTCCTCACGTTCATGCTCCTCCACTCCTTTCTTTGCTCCCAACATTTGCTTTAATAGCTCTATCATGGAGGAGGTTTGTTGATCTTCCCAACATTTCTTCATCTCCTCTTCATACCTTTCAATCATGGTTTCAAGTGTTGAGGCGTTTTGGTCCAGGGAAGTTTGTGAGAGTTGTGAGTCTTCATGTTCTCTTGTCATCTCAAGTGCAATTTCAGGTTCAACCACCTCTACCTCATTTTTCATTGAAATTTCTCTTGACACAGAGGCTTCCTCATCTTGCTTTTCCACTTCCTCACCCACAAATTTGTCTTCATCCGTACTGTTTGATGGTTCTAAGTTCCTCTTTGTTTGCTCTAAGGACCCATTTATCTGCTCGAGGATGGTTTCTTCCCAAGATGGGGATTTTGTGTAAAATTCCACTAATTTTCTCTGTATTTCAATGCCTTCAAGGTATTCCTCATCTGTTAATTCAAGAGATGAAGGTTGAGAGTAATTTTGGTGACGTGAATGTGTTGTGGTGAAGTTGTGTTGAGGGGTGTGGAATAAGTTGTGTGATTGATGGGATGAATGGTATGGATTTTGGAGGAAACTTTGTGTTGAGGCATAATCAAGTGGTGAAGAATTTTGATATGAAAAATTTGGAGGTGAGGTTGGATAATTAAGAGGTGCTGGCTCATGATGGATGGGATAAGAAACATTGAATTCTCCTTGGTTTTGTCCTTCCCAATCACAATTTGGATAGTTGTCCCATTCATAGGAGTATGAATCATTTTGTGTTCTTGTGAAGCATCCCATTTGGTTTGATTGCTCAAACCCCATCATTCCTTGGTCTTGATTTTCCCAACCACAATTAGTATGGTAACTTGAATCATTTTGTGGTGGTGGAAAATACCCCATGTAACTTTCTTGATCATTATGTGACCTTGGGGCATATCCCATTTGGGTTGATTGCTCATGATCCATCATTTCTTGTTGATATTCCCATCCACCATAAGGATAATGATATGAATCATTTTGTGGTGGTGGTTGGTATCCCATATGATTCTCTTGCTCATCTTGTGTCTCTGAAGCAAATCTCCATGAATTGGAGTGCTCAGAATTTGTATTTTCTTGGTGATATTCCCAGCCACCATTAGAGATTGGTGGTGGTGGGTGATATCCCAGAAAGTTTGTTTGATCAAAAGATGAGGTAAACTCCATTTAAGTTTTGTAAAACACAATCACCAAAGCAATTGAAATTCATATCTCAGATTAGAATCTCTTAGTGGGGCAATAACACAAACACTTAGTGTCAAGAAGAAAACAAAAAGATTAAAAGAACTGTACAAAGCAAAAACAAAGAAAATGCTTAATCTAAACTACCATTCACTTAATCATTGTCAATCTTTTCCAATCCCCGGCAACGGCGCCAAAAACTTGATACGTAAAAATTAGATTTCACGTATAACCGGCAAGTATACCGGGTCGTATCAAGTAATAAAACTCACAAAGAGTGAGGTCGATCCCACGGAGATTGGTAGATTAAGCAACTTTAGTTAAATGGTAGATTTAGTCAAGCAAACATAGTTTTGATTTCATGAGCATTTTGATTTTTGAACATAATTGCAAGAAACTTAAATGACATCAAAAGTAAATTGCAAGAATATAAAGTGTTGAATTCTAAAGAGCAGAAGAGTAAATAGCAAGAAATAAAGAAACAGAATGTAAATGACAAGAATAATAAATTGCAAGAATGTATAAGGGAATTGGGCAATGGGTTTTCTAACACTAAGAACAAAAGAAATGAGAATTAATGATAGAGAGGATCATTAGGGATCAGAGATGCTAGTTTTCATGAATTGATGTTAGTCAAATCCTTCTCAATCATGGGTATAGATCCATGGCAAGTGGGTAATTGAATCCCAATCTCTTGGTGATTCAATTTCTCTCAACATAACCAATTGCCACTCTCGTGATCTAATTGTGCATGAGAAGAGATGAGGCTCAATTCTAATCCAGCCACACAATTCCCAAAGTCTCAACCATGGAAAGTTACATCTCACATACTAACCAAGGTTTATTGATTGAGGGAATCATGAAAGGATGAACTCTAAACTGAATTATGTGGCTCATTCCTCAAATTCACCACACAATTCTCATAGATTAACCCCTCTCTCGATGGTGGTTGAATCTTTGAAGAACAAGAGTTTCCTCTTTGGATCAACCACATGAATTGAGGAGGAAAAGAGGAGTTCATCAATTCATTGTAACAAGCAGAGCTCTTCCCCCTAATGAATGGTGGGGTTTAGTGAATCATAGCTCCAATTGAAAACTAAATTGCATGAAACTAAAGTGCATGAAAATAAAGAGTGAGACTTCAAAACAGAAATTGAGAATTCAAGAATTCATAGATGAAAACTACAAATTAAACTACACTACTACTAAGGAAGAAGAGAAGGGGAAGTGAAGAAGAGTGTATGAAGAGGAGGGGTCCGAAGACCCACTCTCAATAGAGTGTGCCAATTCACAGAATTTCAAATTGGTCTCCTCCGTCCCCCCTCCAATCCAACCTTTTAATGCTATGAGACTATGGCCTTTATATAGGCTTTTCTAAATTACAAATTGAAATGAAATTAAAAGAAAATTACAAACAAAATGAAAATTAACTATTCTAGATGATTCTTGTGGCCTTGATTGGTTGAGATTTATGGGCTTTGCTTGCTTGATTTGGATTAGCTTCATGAAGGAATTCTTGTCAAACAGAGGAAGAAGAGCTCATTCACATTGCTTCTGGCCCAATGGCCTGGCGTTATTGGCAAACACGCCAGTTCAAAGGACGTTGGCAACGTGCCAATACACTTCCTGGGCTGGTAGCTTGGTGCTTGGGCGTTACTAGCCCAAGTTGTTGCTAACAACTTGCTTTTCTTCTTCTTGACTTTACTTTCATGCTTAATGTTGCCCAGAATTTGAGTGTCAATCCTTTGCCTAAATATGAACTATGATATATCATTGGAAAGCTCTTGATGTCTACTTTCCAATGCCACTGAAATCACCTCATTTGGACTTTCCTAGCTCAAGTTATGCTCCATTGAAGAGGGCAAGGTCAGGCTGCCCTGGTTGGGCGTTTTTGTGGATAACGCCACCAATAACGTGCTCAACAACGCCCCTAGCCCAAATTTCTTGGCCTGGGCGTTGTTGCTGGAGTTGCCAAGGAACACGCCAGTTCATTTTGGCCCTGGCAACGTGTTCGACTCCCCCTCCTTGGCCTACTCATGCTTCCTTGAATTTCAACCTCATTTCCTTGTTTTTGGGGCCTAAAGATGACTCTGATTCGAGCTTCCATTTCATGCTCCACTATAGACTATTATATATGGTTGGAAAGCTCTAAATGTCAGCTTTCCAATGCAATTGGAAGCACTCAAATTGGACCTCTATAACTCAAGATATCTTCCATTGAAGGAGGTAAGGTCAGGCTGCCTTGTTGGAGTTGTTGTGGATAACGCCCCTATATTCCAAGTTAGCAACGTGCTACCTCCATTCTTCACCATCCAAAGCTTCCTGGCGTTGTTACCAAACACGCCAATGCTTTCTTGAGTTGGCAACGTGGTTGGCACCAAGACTTGGCGTTGGCAACTTGATTGGCACCAAGACTTGGCGTTGGCAACTTGGTTGGTGCCTTGATTGGCGTTGGCAACTTGGTTGGTGCCTTGATTGGCGTTGGCAACTTGGTTGGTGCCTTGATTGGCGTTGACAACTTGGTTGGTGCTCCTCTCTGGCGTTAGCAACGTGAATGGCACTCCTTTCTTCATTTTGGGCATTGGCAACTTGGTTGGGCGTTGCCAACTTGGTGAGCAAGCCAGAAACAATACTTTCCATGTTTGAGGCTCTAAATGAAGCCAACATTTGAACCTTCAAATGAACTCCAATTTCATATTGTGATATATGGTTGAAAAGCTCTTGATGTCTACTTTCCAATGCCACTGATTTCACCTCAATTGGAGTTTTCTAGCTCAAGATATACGTTCTTGAAGAGAGCATCCTCAAGCTGCCTGGGCGTTGTTGCCCAAGTTGTTGGCAAACACGCCAGCAACAACGCCAGGCTCTTCTTCAACTTGGCTTGGGCGTTGCCAACTTGGTGTTGGCGTTGGCAACGTGCTACTCTTCCCCTGGTGGCTTCCCCTGATGGCTCCTGGCGTTGCCAACTTGCTGCTCAAGTTGGCAACTTGCAATGCTTCATTTCCTTGCTCTTGGGGCTTGAGTTTCCCTCTGATTTGAGCTTCCATTCCTCGCCACATTATGGACTATTATATATCGTTGGAAAGCTCTTGATGTCAGCTTCTCAACGCAATTGGAATCATGCCAATTGGATCCTTGTGGTTCAAGATATTCATCCTTGAAGAGGGGGAGGTCAAGCTGCCAACTCTGCTGGACACACACTAGCAAGTTGCCAACTTGATTTCCAAGTTGCCAACTTGCTTGTTCTTCCTTTCTCCAATATTTTCTTGCTCCATTGTCTTCTTGCTTCATCACCTAACATAAACCAAAGAGCTTTCCTCAAAGTTTTGCCATCTTATGCAATAATTTTCAAGGGAATCATTCACATCAACTTGTATATAAACTCCTTGATTTATTTGCATGAATTATGCCAAATTTCACTTAATTCTTGGTTCATGGATGCATGGAGGAAAACTCACAAAATTGCTCATTTATTTCAAAGAAAGTGAATGAACCTAAGCTAAAACTAACTAAACTAACTAGTTAAAATGGCAAATATGCGAATGCATCAGCAACAACAGAAGTCTCCTCAAGGAAACCTTACAATCCCCCTCCGTGCTTAGAAAGGAAGAAACGCTAAATATATCCAACCAACAGCAAGGATGGATGACCCCCATACTCAACTACCTGAAGTCGGGAACTCTTCCCGCCGAAAGAAAGGAAGCTAAAAGACTCACGAAAGACGCCCAGAATTATACACTAATTCACGACGTACTATACAGAAGAAGATTCTCAAACCCCCTCCTTAGGTGCGTCCCGACCTCAGAAACAAAGAACGTCCTCGAAGAAGTCCACGGAGGCATGTGTGGGAACCATCTCGGAGCTCGGGCATTATCCAAAAAAGTAGTCCGAGCCGGGTTCTACTGGCCGACCTTGCAGAAAGACGCAACGGAATTTGTGAAAATATGCCCCCCCTGCCAAAAACACGCCAATTTCCACAAGGCACCACCCGAAGACCTTATCAGCATCACCGCACCATGGCCCTTCGCAAAATGGGGACTTGACCTACTCGGCCCGTTCCCCCAAGGACCGGGGCAAGTCAAATACCTCATAGTGGGGGTCGACTACTTCACAAAGTGGATCGAAGCTGAACCCTTAGCCACCATTACGGCTCAGAAAAGCCGCAAATTCCTATACAAAAACATTGTCACAAGGTTCGGAGTCCCCTACTCCATCACAACAGACAATGGAACACAGTTCACGGACACAAGTTTTCAGAACTTGGTGGCCGAACTAAAAATCAAACAGCAATTCACCTCAGTCGAGCACCCACAAGCCAATGGACAAGCAGAGGCCGCAAATAAAGTCATCTTGGCCGGGTTAAAACGAAGACTCCAAGAGGCCAAAGGGGCATGGGCCGAGGAGCTCCCCCATGTACTATGGGCATATCGGACAACCCCACACTCTACAACGGGAGAATCGCCATTCCGACTAGCTTACGGGATGGAGGCAATGATTCCTATCGAAATAGATGAAGGGTCACCCAGAGTCATCTTCTACAACGAAGAAGGTGACCCGCAGGCACAAAAGGAAGAACTCGACCTCCTCCCCGAGGTCCGAGAAAGAGCCCGGATCCGAGAAGAAGCCTTAAAACGGCGAACGGCCCTCAGATACAATCAGAAAGTAATAAAGCGAAGCTTCTCCATTCACGACCTGATTCTAATCCGAAATGACATCGGAACACAAAAGTCGGGAGAAGGAAAGCTAGCTGCAAATTGGAAAGGACCCTACAAGGTAACAGAAGTCTTAGGAACAGGCTATTACAAAGTATCCGACCTAGAAGGCAATGAGCTGCCCAGGGCCTGGCACGCCTGTAATCTAAGACGGTACTACAGCTAGAAAAATTTAACCCGAGGTGTACTCTTTTTCCCTACAAGGGTTTTTTAATGAGATACCCGGTCAAGTAAGGCACCCGACCTAGTCAAGGGTAAACACTCTGTAAATATTCTTTCTTTTTTAATACTAATCAAATTTTTCTATTTTCTTTTCTTCTTCCTCGTGATGAAACAAATCCTGAAAAGTACCCCGCCAAGGCGCATTAATTTATGCTCGACAAAACGCAAAAAATCATTGCCAAGAGACCACACAAGGTCGGCAAAGATAAAGCGACGAGGTTCAAATTAATGTGAGAAGTTATAAAGCAACTCTGAAAAGGCTCAAAAAGCCAAATAAAAAGAGATTACAAAAATAACTTAAAAGGCCGACCAACGACAAGGTCGGGCCCAACAAAGGGAAGTACTCGACCGCCCCCTCCTGAGGTCCGAGAAAAAGCCCGGACCCGAGAAGAAAGCCTTAAAACGGCGAAAACAAAGATTTCGAAAACGCTTACTAAAAAGTTGCTATACAACTAAAAAGTACAAGCGAAAAAACGAAATCAAAGGAAAGGGTAAAACAAAAGTTTCAAGCGCTAGCTAAAAGGTTGTTATCCAAAAACAACCAAAAAGCATAAAGGCGGAACAAAAAGTCAAAACGCAAACAAAACACCACATAATAAGCTAAAAAGTTACTACAAGTAGCTAATAGCAAAAAGGTGTCCAAAGCATTCACAGAAACCATTCAAAAACAAAAAGAGCCCACAGGCCGGGCAAAAAACCAAAGATAAAAGGATTACAGAGAATCAAGATCCTTTCCGGACTCCACATCAACAGGAGGCTGCGGAGGAAACATAGAAATCGGGACAGCATCGACGGCACCGTCATCTCGGTTTAAAACCTCCACACCAGATCCATCCCCGGCCAAAGGTGAAGTCGGGTTCGCAACCAGAACTTTGGGGTCGGACACCGGAACCTCATCCTCGTTGGGAGCAGGAACAATCTTTCCCTCCACAACAATGTTATCCGTACTGAATAAGCTCAGATCCAGGTCAGGAGCAAGAACCTGGACCTGAGCCTTCAAATTTTCAAACATAGCATCCATACCCTTAGCCACATGACCTTCTAGCTCGTAAAAATCATCCTGAGCAGATTGCAATCTCTCCTTTGTCTCCACAAGCTCAGCATATGTCCGAGTATAATTCTCTGTAGCCGCCTTCGCCATCTCCTCAGATGCATTCGCTGCCGCCACAGCCGCGGTAGCCTTAGCTTTCTCTTTCTCCAAAGATGCCTCCAGCTCAGCAATCCTAGCAGCCTTCAGTTCACTAATCCTCTCGAACTCAGACTGAGCCTTCTCAAGTCGGGAGCTGGTCGCACCAATGGGGGATTTCTTGAACTCCCGGGCAATAGCGGCATGAAGACTAGCCATCCGGACACAACTCCGCGCCATATACTGAAAATGGTGCTCCATAGACACATCATCAGTAGAAATAAAGGTCTGAGGGAGAATATGCTGTTCAATCCAACCAAGAGCATCAAAATCCTTGTCATTAAAGCCCGCAAGCTCTTGGGAGGTCTTCTGTTTCTTGGGAGGAGGACCCGAGGACGAAGGCGGGGAAGAGTGACCGGGTCCAGAGGTCGGAGGATCTTGATTTATAGCTCGGAACTGGGGAGTCGGAATAGTCTTCGACCGAGTAGTAACACCCACAGTAGTCTTCTTCGGAGAAGATCGGGCAGAAGCCTCCCCAGCCTCGATATTTCGAGCAGCCACAGACTTCTTCGTCCGACGAAGGTACTTCATGGAATCCGCCTGAGAAGACATCTCTGCAGAAATAAAAGAAAAAGGATTACCACAAACAGAAATTCCACCAAAACAAGCAAAACCAAAATACTAAAAAAGATGAATCTCGGAGAGGTCGGGAACTACCTAACTCGGAACGGAGAAGGCTTGGATCTCCCAACATTTTCTTCGTGTCCAAGTGAGGTGCCCGACCCCATAAACTGCTTACCACACCCACAAAAGCCTGCTCCACCTCATCTAGACTCTCAAGGGTATACTTAGTAGACACTACATTCTCCTGCCAACAAAGAGGAAAAGAAGGCTCCCCACTCTCATCTAGAAAGAAAGGTCGGACGTCTCCAGTAGCCCGAACCTTGAAATAAAAGTTCTTAAAATCATGAAAAGACTCATCATACAGGGTACAAAACTTCCTTCCCTGGTTAGCCCTAAAAGAGACCCAAGATACCTTCCCTCCACCCGACCCCGGCTTCGTCAACACAAACAAATAGGAAAAAAGAGAAATAGAGGGAGAGACGCCCAAAAACTGACACAAAAGTTGAAACAGCTTTAAAAACGCCCAAGAATTTGGATGGAGCTGCGTAGGGGCAAGGTTACAAGACCATAACACCTCGGACTCCAGATCGGTAAAGGGAAGTCGGACACTCAGCTTAGAGAAAAAACAATCATAAGCATAAAAGAAGAGCTTCTCCGAACTATCTAAGGGCGGGAAGCACACTCTCTCCTCGGAATCCGGGGCTACTAGTTCATAATCCCTCTCAGACTCTCTATTTTCACATATGCTACAGTGCCTACGGAACCTAGCTAAATACTCAGAATCTACCACAGAAGGGACTCTTAGAGGAAGAGGGTCTACCCAACCAAGACCACATGGAATCTTAGTCGACATCGCTTGAAGAACCTTTCGAGACATAAAATTCTTACCTACAAAGAAGAATACAACAGCAAGCAAAAATCACATAAAGAAGACAACGAAAACCCATTCAGCAAAGCAAGAAACAAAAACCCCACGAAGAAAATGCGGCAACCCGGAACAAAAAATACCAGAGAACAAAAAGAGCCCCCCCCATATATACAAACAACAAGCAATGGCGGCGCCTCTTTTCGGGGCAACCCAGGCATAAAGAAAAAGAAACAAACAAGAGCCACACAAAGAACAGAAGCATATGTGCACAAGAAAAGAGAAACATGGGAACAAACCTGGAAGAAAGAAACGAAGACGACGAGCTCCGAAGCAAGGAGAACGAAACGACGGCACAGAGGAAACCCCAGAAAGACACACAGAGAGATTCGGGGAAGCAGAGCAAAGAGAAAGAAGAAGCAGTGCTCGAAAAAGGATAAAGAAAAACAAAACGCAGAAAAGGAGGAAAGGGGCAAATAAATAAAGCCTTCACAGGGCCCGAACGGAAATCGAGGAAAAACGGTAAAATGCAATAAATGCAGGAACGGCCATTTTTGAATTTTGAAAAACTACTATGCCCGAGCTCGACCTCCCAAAAAGGACGAACTCGGGCAGGGGCACTGTTCATACCCTGACCGGGCTCCTCCAACTCGGCAAATTCATAAAAGGTCTGACCTCGTCCTAAGGCTCACGCCTAAAGGTCGGACCTCGGACAATAAAGCAAGGAAGGCCCATCAAAAGGAACGCAGCCCAAAACCTAAAGGCCGAAAAGGCCTAGAAAAGGCGGTTCCACAAAGATAGAGATAAAACTCCCAAAGATAAGATAAGATAAGAATATCTTATCCAGGGAAGATCACGGCCAACTACTATAAATACACTGGAGCACCCAGGTATGGCATTCATTCCACATTCTACACATATCTGCTTGGACCCATGCTAACTTAAGCATCGGAGTGTCATTGCAGGTACAACCACCAACCACTCTGCATATCAAGCTCGGGTCCCTGAACCCCCACCTCGGGCCTCTCCAGACGACCGAGCTACACGTTTCAGGTAACCCTCGGAACAGAACTCATCATTGAAAAACTCAAAAAAAGAAGAGAAGAAGATAGACTTGCTAGGATAGAACTCCTCCTTGAAGAAATAATAAAGACAAATGAAGAAGAGAAAATAGCAAAAAGGGACCATGAAGAAAAATTGAGACAGAATGCACAACTCTATTCTGAAGAACAATTCATTCAAGAGCTGAGATCACAAAGAGAGACCACTTCACTCTCTCCAAAAACAGAGGAGTTCATTCAAAGGTCAAGAACAAGGGAGGAATCAGAAGAACAAGAAAAAGAGGCAGCTATACCAAGTGAGATTCATATGAAAAATGAGGAGGTTGTGAGAATATATGAGCCTAAGGCTCCATACCTACAGAGGTTACATGTGGTGATAAAGGAACATGCAAACTCACTCCCAAAAGACTCAATGCAAAATCATGTAGAAGAAAGGGCGGAAGTCAATCAAGGGAGTCCACACTACTCCAATAAAATAGAGAATTGCATAAAGGGTGAGTTCATTGAACCACCAATTCAAGAAGCACTTGATGAAGAGGATGCTCCAACCATCATACAACACCCAAGTTCTGAAATCAAGGTGGTGAAGGCAATCAACACGAGCACTAAAAAGAGGATGGTGACCAAGAAAAGAAGGACAATATCCATGAAAAAGAAAAGGTCAACCAAAAGCCATCCCACCCCTACCACAATAAGCAAGTTTACTCAAGCTAACAATAAAAGAAAGCTTGCTGGGGAGAGGCACTCAAAACAAGGGGCATTAACTGGCTCCTCTTTCCTCTTGAGGTCATTCCTCTTAACAAACTAGAAGAAGAGGAAGAAAGTCATGAACAACATGTCAAGCTAATGACATTAAAAGAGCGCTTGTTGGGAGGCAACCCAACCGTAGGTAACATTTCCTTGATTTGCTGAGTTTACTTTCAATAATTTGGCATATGATTGCATTCAAAGTTTGGTGTTGCCATGCAATAATTTCATTTTCAATCTTCACTGGGTACTTGCAACATTCTAAATTGAGAATGTCACACTAAGTTTGGTGTTGCCACTTATCTTTCATGCAAGGTACCAAGCACACCACTTATTAATGCAATCAAAATGTCTTTGTTTGTATCTCTTGTGCCTTTATTGTATCCTTAATCTTGCTTGCTGAAACACATGCATACTCACACTTCATTCTAAGACATTTATGATCCATCAGAGACCCCATCACCACTATTTTAATTTTTGCTTGAGTATAAGCAATCATTCTAAGTTTGGTGTGGGAAGGGGAAGAATAGGAGGAAAAGGGCAACAACAATGAAGATGAACTACAAGGTGGTAAAGTTCCTTTTTCCTCTTACTTATTTCTAGCACTTTAAATTGCATGATTGTCTTCTATTTTCTTTGTGTGCATGTGTGATTACTCTTTGTGAATAAGCATAATTTGAGATTTGATTTGGAACATGTTGCTATGATATCATGATTATCATCTTAAATTTTACTTGCACCCAATATCTCTACGACTGCAACAAAGAAATCATTCTATTCAAAGAAAAGTATTGAAGAATTTTATAAATCTTGGGAAAAGCAAAAGATTAAGAGGAGTGGAGGTTCTGATTGTATGATTGTGTATTGAGGTTGTCTATTTGTGAAAACTTGCATGGGAGCTCATAGACAGGAAATGAAGTTTGGAGAAGTATTATGGAATTTCTCAAACATCTATTGATCCAAGAAGCAGTAACAAAAGAAAACAAAAGAAGAAAAAAAAAACAAAGAATAAGCCCAAGGCTCTGAGCATCAATTACTAGGAAGAAAAAGAAAGAAACAAGAACTCAAAGAGTTATTGTCCTAGTTAAATGCTTGTGTTGGATTTGTATCAAAGAGAGAGGCTTGAGCAAGTAAATCCTAAAGGGTGCTTCAACACCTAATACCTTAGGCCAACTGGTTTGGGAGTATTGATTGAAAGCTTATCTTAAAATGCCGCTTTGATACATGACACCTAGAGTCGAGGCCAAATTCCACAAAGAAAGAAAAATGCTAGAAAATAAGTGCTGCTTCAAGGTGACAATCTATAAAGAGGATTCCATAATATCATTTGAATGGAAGTCCTAAGATCTAAGACTTCCAAAATGTGAGGACTATTGAGCACTGGAATCCTTGCATAAGCATACAAATTAGAGTTCACCCCACTGTCACTTATTCACTTCACCCACTAAGGCATCATAAGCAATTCTTCAATACATTCCAATTAAGAGTATTCTTTGTGCAGAGTTCTTTTCTTGCTTGGGGACAAGCAAGATTTAAGTTTGGTGTTGTGATGGCAGGGCATCTTGGCTAGTTTTACTAGCCATTTTTTGTATGCTTTAGGTTGGTTTCATGCATTTTCTTATAAAATAAGCAAGTATTTGGTTGAAAATGCAATCATACCATGATTCAAGCAAACATTATGAATTTTGAATGATTTCATAAGAATTATGCATGAATTGAATGATAAAATGGGTGATGCATGATCCCATGATTAAGAGCAAGACTTTGAAGCATTTTGTTTGATTGATTTCAGGTAACAAGAAGCAGAGAAGAGCCCCGTTAGTGGCTACGTTAGTGCCATTAACGTGAAGGGTAGCATGGAGCAAGGGATGATGTGCCAACGTTAGTGACACTAACCTTTGTCACTAACGTTGGAGATAGCAAAGGAAGACCCACATTAATGGCCACGTTAACACCACTAATGTGGACCATTAACGTGGAAGAGGAGGGGTTGTTGTAGCGTTAGTGACAAAGGTGAGTGTCACTAACGCCCTCAAGCCTTGGCATGCCTACGTTAAGGGCCATGTTAGTTACACTAACGTGGACCATTAACGTGGGAAAGAAGGATAAGGGGCAACGTTATTAGCAAAAGAGTGTGCCAATAACGCTAGCAAAGCAAAGGAAGACCCACGTTAATGGCCACGTTAGTTACACTAACGTGGACCATTAACGTAGGAAAGAGGGACAAGAAGCAGTGTTATTGGCAAAAGTGAGTGCCAATAACACTAGCGAAGCAAAGGAAGACCCACGTTAATGGCCACGTTAGTTACACTAACATGGACACTAACGTGGGCAAAAATCTCACCTGGCAGCCTGACCATGTCTTATTCAAACATAAATAACTTGAGCCACAAAGATTCAAATAAGGTGATTCCAGTGGCATTGGAAAGTAGGATTCCATAGCTTTCCATGCATATATGTCACTACATGGTGTACACTAAATTTAAGGGAGAAAACCTACCCCGAAAGTACAAAGATGAACATGGTATCAACCTGTAGTAAGGCCAGCTGAACTCTTCACCTTCCAAGAAGTGTAACTCAAGTTTTAGAGCTCCAAACGATGCGATTCCAAAGGCTTTGGAAAGTAGACATCCCATGAACGCTGACGTTATTGGCACTCACTTTTTCCAATAACGCCAGCGACTATGCCAACGACCTTGTCCACTTCAAAGGAGCATAACTTGAGTTACAGAGGTCCAATTAAGGTGATTCTAGTTACGATAGAAAGCTGATATTCAGAGCTTTCCAAATATATATAATACTCTATAGTGGACATGAAATTGGAGCACAAACAAGAGGCATCTTTTAAGCCCCAAAAATACTAACTGGGTAACAAGTGTGACGTTAACCACACTAACTTCAGCATTAACGCCACACTTGTAGCGTTAGTGTGGCTAACGGTAGCACTAACATTAGCACCTGGACCTCAACTTGATTCACTTCTCTTTCAAGGACCACCCAACCTCAAGCAAACAAGCCCACACGTGTCAACCAATCAAGGCCACAAGAAGCATCTAGAGTAGGAATTTTCATTTAAATGTAATTTGCTTTTAATTTCATTTCATTTTGTAATTTAGGAGAGCTTATATAAAGGCCTTAGTTTTTACTTTGAAATCATTCTGGAATTGGGGGATTGAAGAGGGGTCTTCGGACTCCCTCCCCTCACACACTTTTCCTTCTCTTTCTTTTCTTTGTACTTTTCATTTATGAATTTTGAAGTTTCAATTTTAGTTTTAATCTTCATCTTTACTTTTCTGCACTTTCTTTCTTTTCTATTTTGGTAGAGCAATGATCAACTAACTCTTTTCATTGGGTTAGAGAGCTCTATTGTGATTCAATGGATCAGTTGTAGTTTTCATTCTGCTTCTTCTTTCTTTTCTCTTGATTTTACTAGAGAGCTTTCGATCTTCATCTAATTGGGTAATTGTCTCGGAAGAGAAATTGCTCATACTTAGATTTCCTCTGAACCTTGGAAGAGGAATGAGGAAATCATGCTAGAAATGCTCTCTCACATTGGATTAGGTTGGGGTTGGATGGATATTGTGATATTTAATCCTACCAATACTTTGATCTATGAATGTGTGTGGTATAATCAGTGACCAAACTTCATCTCTTTCCATGAGCAATTAAATCAATGATTTGGGAAATTGTTCAAGCTTAGAGAGATTGGATTGCCAAGGAATTGGGATCCAATCACTTAAGATTGCCAAGGAGATCAATGAATGCATCGATTGAGGAAGAGATGAGAATGAATTTGATTCGGAGGATTGCAATATCTCTTGATCCTAATGTTCATTTTATTTTTAGTTCTTACATTTACTTTTCTTGCCATTTTACTTTTTTGCACTTTATTGCTTTCTTTACTTTTATGCCATTTACAGTTCCTTGTTACTCATCACTTCAATATGATTCGTCAAACTAGGATAATCAGTTAACCATTGATTGCTTAATCTGTTAATCCCTGTGGATTCGACCTCACTCTATTGTGAGCTTTTACTTGACGACCATTCGGTATACTTGCCGAAGAGAAATTTGTTGAGAGACAAGTTTCCATGCATCAAACCTTTTAAATGTAATTTGAATAAACTTTATCAATTTATGGTTTGTTAGAATTCAAATACTACAGTGTTTTTTTTTTAAAGAATTCAATCCAAAAATGTAATTTTGTATTTATCAAATTTTTGTACTTTTTTTTGTAGCAATAAGAATTGTAATAAATTCAATAAATGATACTACATGTGTTAAGTGCACATTAACTCATAACAAGCTCATATCATTTGTCATTTATAATTCAAGCGAGCATTTGTTTTTAAATTATTTTTAAGTTATTATCAATAATAATAATAATAATAATAATAATAATAATAATAGTTCAACTCTAATTGATAATAAGTATATGAAATAAAAAAATTTAAACTATGGACATATTGAAATGGAAAGATTCTAATTTTAATAAGCTATAAAATTAATTAAAACCTTTTAAATGTAATTTGAATAAACTTCTTATCAATTTATGGTTTGTTATAATTCAAATACTATAATTTTTTTTTTTGCTAAAATTCAATCCAAAAGTGTAATTTTGTATTTATCAAATTTTTGTACTTTTTTTTAGCAATAAGAATTGTAATAGGATTATAGGATTATATGATAAGTCCATATACTCATTTTTAATATGAGCCTGCCACGCACATCAACCCAATAACAAGATGACCCATGACAAATGATTAAAAAATATGCCACATTAATACAAAAAAAAATGCCACGTTTATAGATTTCTTGGTAAATATAAGGAAATTAGTAACATAGATATGTCGAGATATGTCTACATATCGACATATAAATATAAATATAAAGAAAAGCATATATGAATCACTACATAATATATATATATATATATATATATATTTTCTATTTCTTCTTTCTATTCTAAAATAGAATATTTATTCAGTTCTATTTCGAAATATTTAATAATTTTAAATAAAGAATTAAAAAAAGATATTAATAAAATAATTTTTCTACATCTAGGATTCGACTTGTATGATTGATTGATACTAATAGAAAATTAACCATTATGGCAAGGAAAAGTTTGATTGAGAGGGAGAAGAAGAGAAAAAAATTGGAACAAAAATATTATTTGATTCGCCGATCCTCAAAAAAAGAAATAAGCAAAGTTCTATCGTTAAGTCAAAAATGGGAAATTCATGGAAAGTTAGAATCACTACCGCGTAATAGTGCACCTACACGTCTTCATCGACGTTGTTTTTTGACCGGAAGACCAAGAGCAAATTATCGGGATTTTGGGTTATCTGGACACATACTTCGTGAAATGGTTAATGCATCTTTGTTGATCGAGTTGGTAAGGGTAGGTTGAAAAATTCTCTTCAATGTTTTATTCATTTTTATGATCAACGATCATAAGAGGGCCCCTTTACCATTCTGTACAAATGGTTTATTCTATTTGTACAGAATGATAAAGGGGCACATTCAATCTTTGTTTGTGCATTAGTTGTCAATTCTTCTCTTTACCGCGGGGTAGAGCAGCTTGGTAGCTCGCAAGGCTCATAACCTTGAGGTGACCGGCAAATTCGTTCCCGAGCCTTGTACACACCGCCCGTCACACTATGGGAGCTGGCCATGCCCGAAGTCGTTACCTTAACCGTAAGGAGGGGGATGCCGAAGGCAGGGCTAGTGACTGGAGTGAAGTCGTAACAAGGTAGCCGTACTGGAAGGTGCGGCTGGATCACCTCCTTTTCAGGGAGAGCTAATGCAATATCGTCACTATCATCAAAAAGAAAACTCTTAGGCTTGTTATTCAGGAACTTGTTCAGAAATACTGTAATGAAAGGAACATAGGAGTTTGTCGCTAGGTATTTGACCAAATAGGATCGTCCAGTTCCTATAGAACCTATCACTAAAATACCCCTGGGGGGGAGGGGTAGGGCTAAGCGGAGCGAAAAGGGTTTCCCATGAGATGGGAAATGTTATATATCTTCAACATGTACCATTGTATGTGGATTTTTAGAATAGAATAAAAATATAATATAATAAAATTATCAACCCATGCAGATCGACCCTCTGTTAAGTAACAACATCAACTTGACATGTACTGAAAATTCCTGCCTAGATTTCATAATCATTTATCTCCTTCTTCATTTGTGTCATTCCTTATTTATCTCTAAACATGTTGCTTCACATAGTCCTTCTTATTCTTCCACAAATTTAATTTAGCTTTGTTTGAAACTATATGTACTAAACATTGTCGCTGTTCAAACCTTGAGTCTTTTAATCAAAGATTCACATATATTTGATCGTGTAGTGTATGATGGATTATAATTAATATATGCTGAGTCCCAAATTAGCCAGGTTAAGGAGGAGATTAATATTGCATGACCAAAGAAAACAAAGACAACAACCATCACTTGAACAAGATACAACAACGGGTTTACATCTTGCTTATCTATAGTTAGGCTAAATTGATTCCTTAACTATGTTTATTAAGGTTCTCATTTTTCATTGTTTCAAACGTGTGATTTAAATGTATTAGGTTCAAGCAAGACAGCAATACTTCCTCTTAAGAGAAACTCAGAGATGCTTATGCATGAATCGTCTTCATCACTGCAATCGGCCACATCAATCGATCTATCCTCAGTAACAAATTTGGTTGATCATCCTCAACTGCATGGGACTAGAAATGATGTTACTACATCCTGGTGATTGGATTTTTGACGGTTTAGAATTTCACAAATGAATTCTCGTTGCAAGTATAGTTTCTAAAACCAACAATAATCCTTTCATACAAAAGATTGTTTGTCACAAGTAACAAACCCCTAAAATTAATAACCGAAGTATTCAAACCTCGGGTCGTTCTCCCTAGGAATTACAATAAAGTGTCTTGTTATTGTTTGTGAGTTATTTTGGGGTTTTGATAAGAAGCATGAAAGATAAATGACAAGAAAGTAAACTAAGGCCTAAAAAGATCTTGGCAAGGGTTGGTGGTCAAGGATCTCTATCCTAATCACTAACGACAATATGAGAATTGGCAAGGATTAATCTCATTAAATCATCCTCTAACTAGTAGTAAAAGAAAGTCAAATGAGCTATATCAATTCTAGTCCATAAGTCCTAACTCTCCACTAATTCAATTAGTGAGAACTAGAGTCAATGGATCCCAGTCATCAATTACTTGGACATTAGTAACTCAAGAGTTCCTAAGTTACCTTTCCAAGCCAATAACATAAAACTCTACCCTAAAATCCAACCAAGCATTTCATCAAACACTTGGAAGGCACAAAAGGAAAACATAGTAAATCAACAACAAGAATTAATTCTAACTACAATCAAATGTAAAGAATTAACAACAACAATTAAAGAAACAAGATCTACATGAATTACCTCTTATTGAATTGAAAAAAAATGGAATGAACAATAGTAGATCTACAACAAAACATAAGAACAACATAAAGGGAATTACAACAAAAGAATGGAAGAATGGTGAATGCAACAACAAAGAATTGAAAGGTAGAAGTAGAAGAAAGCAAAGATTAAAACCTAGATCTATGAACTAAACCTAATCCTAATCCTAATCCTAGAGAGAAGTGAGAGCTTCTCTCTCTAGAAACTACTTCTAAACTAATCCTAATGAGTGAAAATGAACTAATATCCCCCTTTTGCTCTTCAATCTTTGGCTTTAAATAGCAGTTTAGGCGCCAAAGTTGGTTGGGATTGGACCCCATAACCCTTGAGAATTCGTTGGTCACGTTTTCACTAAAAATCATAAACCAGCACCGACGCGTACGCACACAGCACGCGTACACGTCCATGGGGTGATTCGCAGGTGCGCGCAAGTGCCAGGTGCGCGCGCGCGTCCATGGGCGAGTTCAACTTCTTTGACTTTCCATGATTTCTCCACTTTGCATACTTTCCTCTTCACTCCTTTGATCCATTCCAAGCCTTTTCAATCTGAAATCACTAACAAATATATCAAGGCATCTTATGGAATCAAAGGTGAGTGAAAACCATCAAATTAAGGGTCTAAAAGCATGTTTTCACATCTAGGTACAAATAAGGAGACAATCACAAAACCATGCTATTTCATTGAATAAATGTGGGTAAAAGGTGATAAAATCTCTTAAAATCAATACAAGATAAACCGTCAAAACGGGGTTTATCAACCTCCCCACACTTAAACCAAGCATGTCCTCAAGCTTAAACCAGGAGTGAAGTAAGGGTATGGCATTTATTCAATGGAACTAACTAAATGCAATCTACCTATATGCAACTATCTAAATGAATGCAATTGCTTAGTCAAAATAAACCAATTCCCAAGAAGCATATATGCACAAGGGCTAAGGAATAGCAAGTCTAATCCACAATTGAATTGAGTTATTAAATATTTTTACAAACTTGCATGTAAAGTGATGATTGTAGGTGGAAACATGTAATTGAGCATCAAACCCTCACCGGATGTATTTGCACTCTATTCGCTCAAGTGTTTAGGGTTGATTCTCTCAATTCTCCCCTAATCATGTTTTCCAAGATTTGTTCTTCTTCTAACAATCAACATATATTTCATGCATGCATACAAGTATCATGAGGTATTTTCTTTGGTTGTAATGGGGATAGGGTCAAGGTATGATGCATATATGGTTAAGTGAGCTCGAAATTTGAATCTTTGATAAGTTTAAACTTTCCACCTAACCTATGACATCCTATACAATTAAGTTCTAACCTAACTACCCATTTTTCACTTTTTCACATACTCATGCATCCCTTTTCATTTCACAACACTTATGCATTGATTTTATTGGACCTTGCTTTGGGGCATTTTGTCCCCTTTTTATTACTTTTTCTTTTTTTTCTATCTTTCTTTTTTCTTTTTTTCTTTTCCATATTGTTTTTCTTTTCTTTTTCTTTTGTTTTTCTAATTTTTTTCTTTCTATATATAAGAACCTCAATGCATAAGGTTTTACATTTGATAAATACATGAGTATATACCCAATTCCCAATAATTTCAATAAAAATACAAAACTACCTTTTTATTCACCCAATGTCCCAAGATTCCCATACTTGAATGATACTCACACACTAGCCTAAGCTAATCGAAGATCCAAATTAAGGACTTGTATTGTTTTTCACTTTAGGCTTGTAATGTGCTAAAATAAGAACGAAGTGGGTTAATCGTAGGCTCAAATTGGCTAACAAAGGAATATAAAAGGTAAGGCTATTTGGGTAAGTGAGTTAAATAAAATGATGGCCTCAATCATATAAATGCATGAATACATAAAATAATGGACATAAAGAATCAAACAAATCAAAGATAACATTCATAGAAAGAGAATAATGCACACAAGAAGGAAAATAAGTGGTTATAAGATGTAACCACACCATTAGGCTCAAAACTCACTTGCTTGTGTTCTTAGCTCAAAAACCATGTTTCACAATATATATAATTCAAGCAAGTTCTATGAAAAGTTTTCACTCAAATCAATTGGTGCCCTATAGATAGAAATCTTGAAAAATTTCATTATTTTGACTAAGCTTATTGTGTATATACATGCAAAAATAAGAAAATGCAAGTAAAAACCATAAAATCTTAGAATGAAATGCAAAAGTGTTGGGATTAGAAATTTGTCACCCAAAATCGCCTACAGAAAAAACTACCCCACCTTTTCCCACCGAGGCGTACTCCTCTTGCAGACATGTCTAATGGTATTATGCACTCCCTTGACCTGTTTAACTGGTTCAACAAAGAAATTTGGTCCATCAAGCGTTATGTGAGAATAAAATTCTGACCATTTACTTTGCAGTTTACCAGAGTAGCCACCAAGCTTATGATTCTAGCATTGGAAGGATTCAGAAAATATATCGCCATCGCTCAAATGGTTGTATGGAAAACCTTCCCAAGATCTATAATACGAACAATGGACCATCCATTGAAGTTGACACCGAGACTAATAACCAGATCCATTGATGGGCACAATGACTCAATTTTCTTTGGTATCCGAGGTATATGCATTCCTTATAGATTATTTGAAATTCGTTATGGCACTAATAAAACCTTTCTATTGTATTCCCGTTCTTATATTTGCATCATTGCAATTCAAAATGCAACCAACCAAGTAAGGAGCCATGTATGTGAAAATTCTAATGCAAAGCATACCTACAAGTGCTCCACGGTTTCGATAATAGAAAATTTCCATGTTGTCAATTCTAATGTAAACAGCCATAGCCCTTATTACGATGCTACCGAACTCCATCATCATACTCACGGTTACCCTTTTCGCAACATGTTCCTTCTTTTAAACTTCCTTAATGTAAGGATCATATACCAGACAGCTAATGGATCATAACAATTAAGTACTAAACTTGCAAGGAATGTGCAAAATGAATCACTATCACAGGAGACATACCTTCCTTAAGGAGCACCCGAGGCCTTAGCTACAATAGATTGTACCCAAAATACCAATTATTTAATGACGGAGGATCAAGGTAAGACCTCCAACTAAGTCCTTTAAATTGTATTTTACCCTTAAATTTCATCAACAAAAGGTTAGCATGGTGGCTGGTGCACAAAATTGTGATCATCAACAATGTCGCCAATGGACTTGGAGCTCTCAAATGTGAATCACACTTTGTCACAACTTCACACAACTAACCAGCAAGTGCACTGGGTCGTCCAAGCAATACCTTACGTGAGTAAGGGTCGATCCCACGGAGATTGTTGGTTTAAAGCAAGCTATGGTCATCTTGTAAATCTCAGTTAGGCGGATTCAAATGGTTATAATGGTTTTCGAATATAAGAATAAATAAAGCATAAAATAAAGATAGAGATACTTATGTAATTCATTGGTGGAAATTTCAGATAAGTGCATGAAGATGCTATGTTCCTTCTAAATCTCTGCTTTCCTACTGTTTTATCCAGTCATTCTTACTCCTTTCTATGGCAAGCTGTATGTAGGGTGTCACCGTTGTCAATGGCTACTTCCCATCCTCTCAGTAAAAATGGTCCAAATGCTTTGTCACAGCACGGCTAATCATCTGTCGGTTCTCGATCATGTCGGAATAAGATCCATTATTGATCCTTTTGCATCTGTCACTACGCCCAACACTCGCGAGTTTGAAGCTTGTCACAGTCATTCAATCCCTGAATCCTTCTCGGAATACCACAGACAAGGTTTAGACTTTCCGGATTCTCAAGAATACTGCCAATGAATTCTAGCTTATACCACGAAGACTCTGATTAAGGAATCCAAGAGATACTCATTCAATCGAAAGTAGAACGGAGGTGGTTGTCAGGCATGCGCTCATAGGTTGAGAATGGTGATGAGTGTCATGGATCATCATATTCATCAGGTTGAAGTGCGAATGAATACCTTAGAATAAGAATAAGCGTGAATTGAATAGAAGAACAGTAGTAATTGCATTAATACTCGAGTACAGCAGAGCTCTACACCTTAATCTATGGTGTGTAGAAACTTCACCGTTGAAAATACATAAGTAATAAAGGTCCAGGCATGGCCAAATGGCCAGCCCCCAAACGTGATCAATAGTCTCCAAAAATGATCTAAGGAAAGCTAAAGATGTCTAATACAATAGTAAAAAGTTATATTTATACTAGACTAGTCACTAGGGTTTATAGAAATAAGTCTAAGTGCAGAAATCCACTTCAGGGGCCCACTTTGATGTGTGCCTGGGCTGAGCTTGAGCTTTACACATGCAGAAGCTTCTCTTGGGGTTAAACACCAAGTTGTAACGTGTTTTTGGTGTTTAACTCTGGTTTGTGACGTGTTTCTGGCGTTTTACTCCAGAATGCAGCATTGGTGTTGAATGCCAGTTTGCATCATCTAAACTCGAATAAAGTATAAATAATTATATATTGCTAGAAAGCCCTGGATGTCATCTTTCCAACGCAGTTGAGAATGCGCCATTTGGAGTTCTGTAGCTCCAAAAAAACCATTTCGAGTGCAGGGAGGTCAGAATCCAACAACATCAGCAATCCTTTTTCAGCCTTAATCAGATTTTTGCTCATGTCCCTCAATTTCAACCAGAAATTACCTAAAATCACAAAAAAACACACAAATCATAGTAAAGTCCAGAAATTTGAATTTTGCATAAAACTAATAAAAACATCCCTAAAAGTAGCTAGATCCAACTAAAAACTACCTAAAAACAATGCCAAAAAGTGTATAAATTATCCGCTCATCACAACATCAAACTTAAATTGTAGCTTAAATTGTAGGATAAAAATAAGAGAATATACTATAAATTCCAAAATATCAATGAATATTAGTTCTAATTATATATGCAGGACTTGTAGCTTTTTGCTTCTGAACAGTTTTGGCATCTCACTTTATCCTTTGAAGTTTAGAATGATTGGCATCCATAGGAACTCAGAGTTCAGATAGTGTTATTGATTCTCCTAGTTAAGTATGTTGATTCTTGAACACAGCTACTTTTATGAGTCTTGTCCGTGGCCCTAAGCACTTTGTTTTCCAATATTACCACCGGATACATAAATGCCACAGACACATGACTAGGTGAACCTTTTCAGAGTGTGACTCAGCTTTGCTAAAGTCCCCAGTTAGAGGTGTCCAGAGCTCTTAAGCACACTCTTTTTGCTTTGGATCACGACTTTAACCACTCAGTCTCAAACTTTTCACTTGGACCTGCATGCCACAAGCACATGGTTAGGTACAACTTGATTTAGTCGCTTAGGCCTGGATTTTATTTCCTTGGGCCCTCCTATCCATTGATGCTCAAAGCCTTGGATCCTTTTTACTCTTGCCTTTTGGTTTTAAGGGCTATTGGCTTTTTCTACTTGCTTTTTCTTTTTCTTTTATATTTTTTTGCCACTTTTTTTTTTTGCAATCTTTGTTCTTCACTGCTTTTTCTTGCTTCAAGAATCATTTTTTTTTATTTTTCAGATTATCAATAACATTTCTCTTGTTTATCATTCTTTCAAGAGCCAACAATTTTAACATTCATAAACAACAAGATCCAAAAATATGCATTGTTTAAGCATTCAATCAAAAAACAAAAAGTATTGTCACCACATCAATATAATTAAACTAATTTCAAGGATGGATTCAAAGCTCATGTCCTTCTTGTTCTTTTGTATTAAAAAAATTTTTCATTTAAGAAAGGTGAAGGATTCATGGAATTATTCATAGCCTTAAGACATAGACATTAGACACTAATGATCATGTAATAAAGACACAAACATAGACAAACATGAAGCTCAAAAACCGAAAAATAGAGAGATAAGAACAAGGAAGTTAAGGAATGAGTCCACCTTAGTGATGGTGGCGCCTTCTCCTTGAAGGACCAATGCTGTTCTTGAGCTCCTCTATGTCTCTTCCTTGCCTTTGTTGCTCCTCCCTCATAGCTCTTTGATCTTCTCTAATCTCATTGAGAAAGATGGAGTGCTCTTGGTGTTCCACCCTTAATTGGTTCATGTCATGACTCAATCCTTCTAGACAAGTGTTGAGTTGTTCCAAATAGTTGTTTGGAGGAAAATGCATCGCTTGAGGCACCTCAGGGATTTCTTGATGATGAGCTTCCTCAGGCATCTCTTGAGATCCATGAATAGGCTCTCTTGTTTGCTCTATCCTTTTCTTAGTGATAGGCTTGTCCTCTTCAATGAGGATGTCTCCTTCTTTGACAACTCCAACTAAGTAGCATAGATGGCAAATGAGATGAGGAAAAGCTAGCCTTGCCAAGGTGGAGGGCTTTTCGGCTACTTTGTAGAGTTCTAGAGAGATGACTTCATGAACTTCTACTTCCTCTCCAATCATAATGCTATAGATCATGATGGCCCTATCCACAGTTACTTCGGATCGGTTGCTAGTAGGGATGATGGAATGTTGAATTAACTCCAACCATCCTCTAGCCACAAGCTTAAGGTCCAGTCTTCTCAATTAAACTGGCTTGCCTTTTGAGTCTCTTTTCTATTGAGCTCCTTCCACACATATGTCCATGAGGACTTGGTCCAACCTTTGATCAAAGTTGACCCTTCTAGTGTAGGGGCGTGCGTCTTCTTGCATCATAGGCAAGTTGAATGCCAACCTTACATTTTTCGGACTGAAATCTAAGCATTTCTCCCGAACCATTGTTAGATAATTCTTTGGATTCGGGTTCATACTTTGATCATGGTTCCTAGTGATCCATGCATTGGCATAGAACTCTTGAACCATTAAGTTTCTGACTTGTTGAATGGGGTTGGTAAGAACTTCCCAACCTCTTCTTTGGATCTCATGTCAAATCTCTGGATACTCATTTTTCTTGAGCATGAAAGGGACCTCAGGGATTACCTTTTTCTTGGCCACAACTTCATAAAAGTGGTCTTGATGGGCTTTTGAGATGAATCTATCCATCTCCCATGACTCGGAGGTAGAAGCTTTTGTCTTTCCTTTCCACTTTCTAGAGGTTTCTCTGGCCTTAGGTGCCTTCAATGGTTATGGAAAAACAAAAAAAGCTATGCTTTTACCACACCAAACTTAGAATGTTGCTCATCCTCGAGCGAAAGAAGAAAGAATAGATGAAGAGGAAGAAGATATGGAGGAGAGGGAGAGAGATGTGTATTCAGCCAAAGGAGATAAGAGAGGGTAGTGATTTGTGAAAATGAAGAAGGATGGAGGGGTTTATATAGTGGAGGGAAAGGGGTTAGGGTTCGGTCATTTAGGGTGGGTTTGGGTGGGAAAGAGATTTTGAATTTGAATGTAGGTGGGGTTTTTGGGGAAGAGTGGATGGATGTGAGTGGTGAAGAGATGATGGGGAAGAGTGATTGAGGTGATTGGTGAATGATGCTCGGGGAAGAGTGTTATGAAAAGGTGTGAGAGAGAGGGAGAAGGTAGGTGGGGATTCTGTGGGGTCCAAAGATCCTGTGGTGATCCTGTGGGGTCCACAGATCCTGAGGTGTCAAGGATTTCTCATCCCTACACCCTTTAGGCGTGTAAAATGCCCTCTGTATGCAATCCTGGAGTTTAACACCATACTACAGCATGTTTCTGGCGTTAAATGCCACTTCCATGCTTGTTTTGGGCGTTTAACGCCAATCTGCAGCATGTTTCTGGCGTTGAACGCCACCTCCATGCTTGTTTTGTGCGTTTAATGCCAGCTCTCCTCAGGGTGTAATCCTGGCATTTAAACGCCAGACTGCTGCTTGTTTCTTGTGTTCAACGCCAGCTTCATGCTCTGTTCTGGCATTGAACGCCAGCCAGATGCTCCTTACTGGCGTTTAAACGCGTGTAAGCTCTTCCTCCAGGGTGTGATGTTTCTTCTGCTATTTTTTATTCTGTTTTTAATTTTTGCAATTGTTTTGTGTCTCCACATGATCATAAACCTAATAAAACATAAAAGAACAATAGAAATATATATAAATAAAAATTGGGTTGCCTCCCAATAAGCGCTTCTTTAATGTCAATAGCTTGATAGTGAGCTCTCATGGAGCTTCACAGATGTTCAGATCATTGTTGGGACCTCCCAACACCAAACTTAGAGTTTGAATGTGGGGGTTCAACACCAAACTTAGAGTTTGGTTGTGGCCTCCCAACACCAAACTTAGAGTTTGATTGTGGGGGCTTTGTTTGACTCTGTATTAAGAGGAGCTTTTCATGCTTCCTCTCCATGGTTGCAGAGGAAGAACCTTGAGCTTTAAACACAAGGTAGTCCCTATTCAATTGAAGGACTAGCTCTTCTCTATCAACATCAATCATAGCTTTTGCTGTGGCTAGGAAGGGTCTTCCAAGAATGATGGATTCATTCTCATCCTTCCCAGTGTCTAAGATTATGAAATCAGCAAGGATGTAAAGGCCTTTAACCTTCACTAACATGTCCTCTACCAATCCATAAGCTTGTTTTATTGACTTGTCTGCGTTCTCTAATGAGATTCTTGCAGCTTGTACCTCAAAGATCCCCAGCTTCTCCATTACAGAGAGTGGCATAAGATTTATACCTGACCTCAGGTCACATAGAGTCTTCTCAAAGGTCATGGTGCCTATGGTACATGATATTAAGAATTTACCAGGATCTTGTTTCTTTTGAGGTAGAGTTTGCTGAACCCATGTATCTAGTTCACTAATGAGCAAGGGAGGTTCACCTTTCCAAGTCTCATTACCAAACAACTTGGCATTCAACTTCATGATGGCTCCTAGATATTGAGCAACTTGCTCTTCAGTTACATCCTCATCCTCTTCAGAGGAAGAATAGTTCTTGGAGCTCATGAATGGTAAAAGGAGGTTCAATGAAATCTCTTTGGTCTCTAGGTGAGCCTCAGATTCCCTTAGGTCCTCAATAGGGAACTCCTTTCTGTCTGGGGGACATCCCGTGAGGTCTTCCTCATTGAGATTCACGTCCTCTCCTTCCTCTTTGGATTCGGCCATATTGATAATATCAATGGCCTTGCACTCTCTTTTTGGATTCTCTTCTGTATTGCTTGGGAGAGTGCTAGGAGGAGTTTCAGTGATTTTCTTACTCAGCTGACCTACTTGTGCCTCCAAATTTCTAATAGAGGACCTTGTTTCACTCATGTAACTTAAAGTGGCCTTAGATAGATCACAGACTATGTTTGCTAAGCTAGAGGGGCTCTGCTCAGAATGCTCTGTCTATTGCTGAAAAGATGATGGAAAAGGCTTGCTATTGCTAAACCTATTTCTTCCACCATTATTAAAGCCTTGTTGGGACTTTTGTTGATCCTTCCATGAGAAATTTGGTTGATTTCTCGATGAGGAATTATAGGTGTTTCCATAAGGTTCACCCATGTGATTCACCTCTACCATTGTAGGGTTCTCAGGATCATAAGCTTCTTCTTTAGAAGATGCCTCTTTAGTACTGTTGGATGCATTTTGCCATCCATTCAGACTCTAAGAAATCATATTGACTTGCTGAGTCAACATTTTGTTCTAAGCCAATATGGCATTCAGAGGATCAATTTCAAGAACTCCCATTTTCTGAGGCGTCACATTACTCACAGGATTCCTCGCAGAGGTGTACATGAATTGGTTATTTGCAACCATGTCAATGAGTTCTTGAGCTTCTGCATGCTTTTTCTTTAGGTGAATAGATCTACCTGTAGAATAGTCCAGTGACATCTTAGAAAGCTCAGCTAAACCATCATAGAATATATCTAAAATGGTCCACTCTGAAAGCATGCCAGAAGGACACTTTTTGGTCACCTGCTTGTATCTTTCCCAAGCTTCATAGAGGGATTCGCCATCTTTTTGCTTGAAGGTCTGAACATCCACTCTAAGTTTGCTCAGCTTTTGAGGAGGAAAGAACTTAGCCAGGAAGGCCGTGACCAGCTTATCATAAGAGTCCAGGCTATCTTTAGGTTGTGAGTCCAACCATGTTCTAGCTTTGTCTCTTACAGCAAACGGGAAAAGCATGAGCCTGTAGACTTCAGGATCTACTCCATTAGTCTTAACAGTATCACAGATCTACAAGAATTCAGTTAAAAACTGATAAGGATCTTCTGATGGAAGTCCATGGAACTTACAATTCTGTTGCATTAGAGCAACTAGTTGAGGCTTCATCTCAAAATTCTTTGCTCCAATGGCAGGGATTGAGAAGATTCTTCCATAAAAATTGGAAGTAGGTGTAGTATAATCACCATTGTTGTTGGGTTCGGCCATGTCTCTTTCTTTTTCGAGATTCTCTGTAAGGTTTTCTCTGGATTGTTGTGCTTTAGCTTCTCTTAGCTTCTTCTTCTGAGTCCTTTCAGGTTAGGATCTACTTCAACAAGAATGTCCTTGTCCTTGCTCCTGCTCATATGAAAAAGAAGAGAACAGAAAGGGAAGAGGAATCTTCTATGTCACAGTATAGAGATTCCTTTATGTGAGTAGAAGAAGAAAAGAATAGAAGAAGGAGGAGAAAAATTCGAACACAGAAGAGAAGATAGGGTTCAAATTTTAAGATGAAGAGAAGTGTTAGTAAGTGAATAAATAAATAGAAGAAGATGACAGGGAGAGAATTTCAAAAATTAAGAGAAGAAATAAAATTAAAATTAAAATTTGAAACAATTAGTTAATTAAAAAGAATTTGGAAAAGAGTGAGGGATTTTCAAAAATTAGAGAGAGAAAAGTAGTTAGTTGGTTTTGAAAAAGATAAGAAATAGTAAAACAAACAAAAAGTCAATTAGTTAGTTGAAAAAGATTTGAAAATCAATTTTGAAAAGATAAGAAGTTAGAAAAGATATTTGAAATTGATTTTGAAAAATATATGATTTGAAAAAGATATTTTGAAAAGATATGAATGAAAAAGATATTTTGAAAAGATATGATTGAAAAAGATATTTTGAAAAATATTCGAAAAGGAGATAAAAAATATTTGATTTTTAAAATTAAAATTGATTACTTGACTAACAAGAAACTAAAAGATATGATTCTAGAATTTAAAGATTGAACCTTTCTTAACAAGAAAGTAACAAACTTCAAATTTTTTAATCAATCACATTAATTGTTAGTAAAGCTTTCGAAAATTATGAAATAAAATTAAGAAAAAGATTTTGAAAATCAATTTTTAAAAATTTCGAAAATAATAAAAAAATGAAAAAGATTCGATTTTTGAAAAAGATTTTAAAAAGGTAGGATTTTTAAAATTGAAATCTTGACTTGACTAACAAGAAACAACTTATTTTAAAAATTTTTGACTAAGTCAACCCAAAGATTTCGAAATTTATGAGAAAAATAAGGAAAAGATATTTTTTTGATTTTTTTTTGAATTTTTAATGATGAGAGAGAAAAACACAAAAATGACTCACAAAATGAAAATTTTGGATTAAAACAAATGATGCATGCAAGAACACTATGAATGTCAAGATGAATACCAAGAACACTTTGAAGATCAAGATGAACATCAAGACTTATTTTTGAAAATTTTTTTAAGAAAAGAAAAGCATGCAAGACACCAAACTTAGAAATTTTCAATGCTTAGACACTATGAATGCAAAAATGCATATGAAAAACAACAAAAGACACAAAACAAGAAAATATGAAGATCAAACAAGAAGACATTCCAAGAACAACTTGAAGATCATGAAGAACACATGCATGAATCTTTTAGAAATTTTTTTTTGAAAAATAGAAATATGCAATTGACACCAAACTTAAAAATTGACACTAGACTCAAATAAGAAACACAAAATATTTTTCATTTTTATGATTTTATAATTTTTATGGATTTTTTTTCAAAAAAATTCTTTTTGGAAAAATGAAAATAAATAAAAAAATTTTGAAAGATTTTTGAAAACTTTTTGAAAAGAAAATTACCTAATCTGAGCAACAAGATGAACTGTCAGTTGTCCAAACTCGAACAATCCCGGGCAACGGCGCCAAAAACTTGGTGCACGAAATTGTGATCATTAACAACGGCGCCAATGGACTTGGAGCTCTCAAACGTGAATCATACTCTGTCACAAATTCGCACAACTAACCAGCAAGTGCACTGGGTCATCCAAGTAATACCTTACGTGAGTAAGGGTCGATCCCACGGAGATTGTTGGTTTGAAGCAAGCTATGGTCATCTTGTAAATCTCAGTTAGGCGGATTCAAATGGTTATAATGGTTTTCGAATATAAGAATAAATAAAGCATAAAATAAAGATAGAGATACTTATGTAATTCATTGGTGGGAATTTCAGATAAGTGCATGAAGATGATGTGTTCCTTTTGAATCTACGCTTTCCTACTGCTTCATCCAGTCATTCTTACTCCTTTCTATGGCAAGCTGTATGTAGGGCATCACCGTTGTCAATGGCTACTTCTCATCCTCTCAGTGAAAATGGTCCAAATGCTCTGTCACAGCACGGCTAATCATCTGTCGATTCTCGATCATGTCGGAATAAGATCGATTGATTCTTTTGCGTCTGTCACTACGCCCAACACTCGCGAGTTTGAAGCTCGTCACAATCATTCAATCCCTAAATCCTACTCGGAATACCACAGACAAGGTTTAGACTTTCCAGATTCTCAAGAATGCTGCCAATGAATTCTAGCTTATACCACAAAGACTCTGATTAAGGAATCCAAGAGATACTCATTCAATCAAAAGTAGAACGGAGGTGGTTGTCAGGCATGCGCTCATAGGTTGAGAATGGTGATGAGTGTCACGGATCATCACATTCATCAAGTTGAAGTGCAAATGAATATCTTAGAATAAGAATAAGCGTGCATTGAATAGAAGAACTGTAGAAGTTGCATTAATACTCGAGGTACAGCAGAGCTCCACACCTTAATCTATGGTGTGTAGAAACTCCACCGTTGAAAATACATAAGTAATAAAGGTCCAAGCATGGCCAAATGGCCAGCCCCCAAACGTGATCAATAGTCTCCAAAAATGATCTAAGGAAAGCTAAAGATGTCTAATACAATAGTAAAAAGTTCTATTTATACTAGACTAGTCACTAGGATTTACAGAGATAAGTCTAAGTGTAGAAATCCACTTTCGGGGCCCACTTTGGTGTGTACTTGGGCTGAGCTTGAGCTTTACACATGCAGAGGCTTCTCTTGGGGTTAAACGCCAAGTTGTAACGTATTTTTGGCGTTTAACTCTGGTTTGTGACGTGTTTCTGGCGTTTTACTCCATAATGCAGCACAGAACTGGCGTTGAATGCCAGTTTGTGTCATCTAAACTCGAATAAAGTATGGACTATTATATATTTCTGAAAAGCTCTAGATGTCTACTTTCCAACGCAGTTGAGAGTGAGCCATTTGGAGTTTTGTAGCTCCCGAAAATTCATTTTGAGTGCAGCGAGGTCAGAATCCAACAACATCAGCAGTTCTTTTTCAGCCTCAATCAGATTTTTGCTCATGTCCCTCAATTTTAACCAGAAAATACCTGAAATCACAGAAAAATACACAAACTCATAGTAAAGTGCAGAAATGTGAATTTTGCATAAAAACTAATAAAAAGATCCCTAAAAGTAGCTAGATCCTACTAAAAACTACTTAAAAACAATGCCAAAAAGCGTATAAATTATCCGCTCATCAGTGGCCATAAGATACCGTTAATAAGCTAAATGAACAAATAATTATATTCATTATATTCATGTCTACATAAAACATTGAAAATAATGCAGCGACCAATGTATTTGTCGATATTAGGCTGGACTTTGACTTCGTGGAGCATTATTATGCTCATTTGGAAGAAGGTACCTTTCTATTTATTAGTGCATTATTTCATTATTTAAATAGAAAAGACTATCCATCTAAAAAAGAGACACTTATAACAAGACTTAGGTTAGCGAGAGGGGGCACTTGCCCCCACTAGGCTATGAAAAACCAAATGTTAATAATTATACATAAATGAATATATTTGACCTCATTCTTATATTGTCTTTGTCTCCACATTAAATTATAAATTACTATTTTGATAATTATGTTATTTTGTTAAATTTAATATGCAGTTATGTATATCGTATTAAATTTAATTTAGTATCACAATTAGAAATAAACAAAATAATAAGTAGTGATAATGTTCTTTTTAAAATTAGTCAATTAGCTAATGACTATAGTTAATCACTAAATTGATACTTAATTTTTAAAATATAAGTGAAATCTTTAACCTTTTTTCCCAAAATTCGTTGAGAGAAGAAAAAATTATGCATATATTAGATAATAAAAAAAATTATAAGAACCTAACTTTAAGTTAAACGATATTAATATTAATTAACTTTTTTTAAATTGTAAAATTTCTCATTTTTTAGAGAATTGGGAGTTTAAATTTAAGATAAATAAAATAATTTAAAAAATTGATATTAGTTGAAAAAAGTTAACCTCTTAAGTGAATTTTAATTAATATTCTTTTTTTAACTCTTTTTTTCCTGATGCACATACATGATTTTAGTTTCAAATTATAGATATTTTTTGTGTATCTCAAAATATAAATATATCAATGTTCAACAAAATATATTTTAATATATTTTTGCCCCCGTTCAAAAAATTTGTCAACAGATCAGGACCATCAACACTTGGTACACAATGTGGCAGCTTTTCACGAAGAAGGTTTGACAATAGATTTACTATTCATGCAGATGTGATTAGCGTATAATTCACTTATATGGAAACATGAAACTTAGATGTGAAATTCATCATCATGTGACATGCCATTTCAACTTTCAGATGCTTAGGATATAGGTGATCCAGTGCACCGTTCTTTGTACTATAATGCATCAATATGGGAAGGCGAGAGACTATCAAAAATTAGGAAAAATATTGTACCGAAATTTGAACTTTGTTGCATGGATGGTAAAGTAGAACTACCAATACTAAAAATGGTATTACAAACCCTACGGGACTTACATAGTATGAATAACGATAAAGCAAGGTACTTCCAAAGAAATATAAGAAAATTTAACTCCACACTTTCATTTACATCAATGGCTGGAAAAGTCAATGATACTATCAATAATGGGTCAGCACCGCCAACTTTTTCGTTGAGTGGTCAAAACTACCATTCCATTGGAAGTTTAATTCCTTCTGACAATAATAGGCCAAGGTTTGCTCAACTGTATATATATGACACTGAGAATGAAGTGCAAAACAGGGTAACTGCCGTGAGGTAATTCCTGTTTATTGTTATAAATTTGCATCTAAAATAATTTATTATCCACACAACTTAAAATGCACTATAATTGTTCATCTTTACATGTAATACATTGTACAACATGTTTGTTCTAATTTCAACTCTATAGAAGCATCAAATATTATTGACTATCAGATTGTGACTGCTCTTAGAAAGAAGTTAGATGTGCACAATCCTCTTTCAAAGTCCTTTCGGTTTGCTAGAGATAGATTTGTAGAGGATTCAAACCCAGAAATTAAATTGAAGCTATTTAGAAAGCGGGATAAGGATGGAAAGTATATAACTTACACTACAAGATTTATACTTATTTATGGGATTTTTTGGTGGAGGCTTTAAAAAACCTCCACAATTTATTTTACTTATGGCAAAATATAAAACTCCCATTAATTAATACTAGTTTAAATTCTTAATCCTAATTACTCAAACAAATAGCCAGACTCTAACGTACTCTAATTAAACGGAAACAAATTTCACTCTAAACAAAAATTTGTCCAAAAAAATAAAGTTAAAAGAGAAAAAAGAGAGATCAGAGGGAGAGTCAACTCGCTGCTGCTGCCATTCATGTCCTCCTCGTCGTTGCCGCCATCAAGCTTCTAGGTCAATGTCCTCATCTTTGAAGAGCTTCGAGATATTGTTTTTGTTTACCGGTTGTTTAGATGTGAGAATCCTTTCGATATTGTGGGAAGCATTGATGGTACACCATGACGGAATCAATCGGCGAAGAGTGTGGTTTAGAGTTAGATCAGAGAAATCAGAAGAAGAGAGTTGTTGCTTTGTTACGGAGCAGGTTTTGTTCTTGCTGAAGAAGAGCCATGTCTCGATGCTCTCTCTGTCGTAGGCGATGCCGATGGAGACGATTACGGGATCATTCATGATTTCAAGTAAGATTAGGTAGAGAAAAAACGGAGGAACATTGATCTCATTATCCATACTCTAATTCTCTATGGTTACAGGCTTACATTATTATTATTATTATTATTATTATTATTATTATTATTATTATTATTATTATTATTTACCTGGTTCAAGGATCTTTTGCCACAGTGAGCAAATTATCATTCTTGTGAAATGATAGTACTAAAATAAATTTGCTTATGATGTCAATTAATTTAGCCTGAAATATACTTTGGTTTACATGTCAATATCATTGTGTTTGTAATCTTAATAGTGTTTTATTGATGCATTAGGTTGCTTATATCCTTTATTTAGTTCATCCACCACTTGTTCTGTTCTAATAACCTTTGACTAACAGAGATCCTGACCTTGCCCAAAAGATTGGAGCTGCAACCACTCTCGAAGTCAGAGCGACGGGGATTCCTTATGTCTTTGCTCCATGTATTGAGGTAAATAAAAATCAAAAGTCTAATGATAAACTTGTGTAGGAAAAAATTATTGTTAGGCATACTATGTTCACATTTCTTCCTTTAATAACTTAACTAATTACTTCTAGAACACTATTTGTAGGTTTGTAGAGATCTAAGATAGGGTCAGTGTTATGAAAGCTACAGTGAGGATCCTAAAATTGTGGAACAAATGACAGAGATAATACCTGGACTACAAGGAAGTCTCCCTGTCAATGCCAAGAAAGGATTTCCATATGTTGGTGGCAAGTAAGAAATTAATCGTAGTAAATCCATCTAAAAGAAAGAATGTGTTTCCTTATTTGTTTTCCTTAAGTGTTTATAAACATATTTGATATTTCCTAAAATTTTGTCCTTGCCTAGTGGTGAATTATGGTACATAGTACATAATTTTTAGGTTTAGTGCTTATGCATCACTAATGTTATAATGTAATAATTAACTAACGAGTTTCAACTTTAAGAAATTAATGTGGTGGATGGCAGTGGCGATGACAAGTTATCTTAGGCTAGTTTTACTAGCATTTTTACTTGTTTTTATTAGGTTTTATGCACTTTCTTGTACAATAAGTAAGTGATTGGAGTGGAATTTCATGATTATCTTGAATCAACCAAACATTTTTAACTTTATACAAAATCATTAGATTTATGCATATTTAGTTGATTATTATGAATGATGCAAAACTTTGTAATTTTGGCTAGACTTTGATGGTTTGTTTGGTTGATGGCAGGTAAAAAGATAAAGAAAGAAAAGTATAGAAATACAAGATACAGACAAACGCTGCATTCAAATGATGAACGCTACGTTCAAAGGCGACGCGCACGCGTACAAGACGCTACCGCGTGTGGAAGCATGTTTGGAGATCCACGCGTACGCGTCCAAGGTGCGCACATGTAGGTGAGGGATAAGCGTTCACACGCCAAGAACGCAACATTCACTCTGAATGAATGCCTGCGATACTTTCAGAATTGGATCTAGAATTTGGTCATCGACATGCATGCGTACATGACGCGAACGCGTCGATGTGACAAAAGTGATGGTTGGCACGAACGCGTACATGACGCTGGAACGCAGAAGTGACATTTTACCATCCACGCGCATGCGCACGCATGAGGAGCATTCATGGCGCGAACGTAGCATTCAATCAATGAATGCTACAAAGGACACGTATACACGCATGGTATGCGCAAGCATGGTTGAAGCTGAAGATCGTATCGACGCGCACGCATGCAGTACGCGTACGCGTCGATGGTGCAACAATGCAAGGGACGTGACAGAAAGATTTACAACGGTTCAAAATTCCATAAAATAATTCCAATTTTAGTATAGTCCAAACCAATAGTCAATCCTCAAATCAAATTAAATTTGGTTGTCACAAGTAACAAACCCCAAATAAGAATTAACCGAAGTATTTAAACTCCGGGTCGTCTCACGAGGAATTGCGATGAAGTGAATGATTATTGGCTATGAAGATGCAAGGGGGTTTGATTGATAAAGGGCAAGAAAGTTAAATGAATAATTAACTAATAACATAAAGGAAAGATACTCTTGACTAGACAAAGATAATTGAGATCGCCATCATTATCTACAAACCATATATTGACCATTGTGAGGAACAAACCTATTAAGTCTACCTCCAAAAGCTTTAAGTACGTATAATTTACTCCTAAGCTTGAGGTACGTCGAATAGGCTTGATCAACATCAATCCATAAGTCCCAATGATGAGCGGATAATTTATACGCTTTTTGGCATTATTTTTAGTATGTTTTTAGTATGTTTTGGTTAGTTTTTATTATATTTTTATTAGTTTTTAGTTAAAATTCACTTTTCTGGACTTTACTATGAGTTTGTGTGTTTTTCTGTGATTTTAGATATTTTCTGACTGAAATTGAGGGACTTGAGCAAAAATCTGATTCAGAGACTGAAAAGGACTGCAGAAGCTATTGGATTCTGACCTTTCTGCATTCGAAGTGAATTTTCTGGAGCTACAAAAACTTAATTGATGCGATCTCCACTGCGTTGGAAATTAGACATTCTGGGCTTTCCAGCAATGTATAATAGTCCATACTTTGCCCGAGATCTGATGGCCCAAATAGGCGTTCCAAGTCAGCTCAAGAATTCTGGCGTAAAACGCCAGAACTGGCACAAGAATGGGAGTTAAACGCCCAAACTGGCACAAAAGCTGGCGTTTAACTCCAAGAAGAGTCTCTACATGAAAATGCTTCAATGCTCATCCCAAGCACACACCAAGTGGGCCCAGAAGTGGATTTTTATGTCATTTACTCATCTTTGTAAACCCTAGGCTACTAGTTCTCTAAAAATAGGACCTTTTGCTATTGTATTAGACATCTTGGTAGCTATCTTTGAGTAGTCTTATGCCATCATAGATCATGGGGGCTAGCCTCTCGGCCATGCCTAAACCTTGTTCTTATGTATTTTCAATGGTGGAGTTTCTACACACCATAGATTAAGGTGTGGAGCTCTGCTGTAGCTCGAGTATTAATGTAATTACTATTATTCTTCTATTCAATTCAGCTTATTCTTGTTCTAAGATATCACTTGTTCCTCAGCTTGATGAATGTGATGATCCATGACACTCATCATCATTCTCACCTACGAACGTGTGCCTAACAACCACCTCCGTTCTACCTTAGATTGAGTGGATATCTCTTGGATTCCTTAATTAGAATCTTCGTGTATAAGCTAGAATTGATGGCGGCATTCAAGAGAATCCAGAAGGTCTAAACCTTCTCTGTGGTATTCTAAGTAGGATTCAAGGATTGAATGACTGTGACGAGCTTCAAACTCGCGATTGTGGGGCGTTAGTGACAGACGCAAAAGAATCACTGGATTCTATTCTGACATGATCGAGAACCGACAGCTGAATAGTCGTGCTGTGACAGAGTGCGTTGAACATTTTCACTGAGAGGACCAGACTGTAGCCATTGACAACGGTGATGCCCAACATACAGCTTGTCATGGAAAGGAGTAAGAAGGATTGGATGAAGACAGTAGGAAAGCAGAGAGACGGAAGGGACAAAGCATCTCCATACGCTTATTTGAAATTCTCACCAATGAATTACATAAGTATCTCTATCTTTATTTTATGCTTTATTCATAAATCATTCATAACCATTTGAATCTACCTGACTGAGATTTACAATATGACCATAGCTTGCTTCATACCAACAATCTCTGTGGAATCGACCCTTACTCGCGTAAAGTTTATTACTTGGACGACCCATTGCACTTGCTGGTTAGTTGTGCGAAGTTGTGATAAAGAGTTGAGATTGCAATTGAGCGTACCATGTTGATGGCGCCATTGATGATCACAATTTCGTGCACCAAGTTTTTGGCGCCGTTGCCGGGGATTGTTTGAGTTTGGACAACTGACGGTTCATCTTGTTGCTTAGATTGGGTATTTTTCAGAATTTTTAAGAATGAATTCTAGTGTTTCAAGGTGATGTTCTTATCATCACCAATGTTGATTGATCTTCATTAATTTAGCTCTTGAATGTAATGTCCTGCTGAAGCTTGGCTAGCAAAGTCTAATTCCTTTAGACTAAAGCTTTAGACTAACATTGCATGATTCCTGGAATTCTTATTAAAAATTTTGAATCTCTTTATTTTCTTCTCCATATAATTTTCGAAAAAAATCCAAAAAAATTTACAAAATCATAAAAACCAAAAATATTTCTTGTTTGAGTCTAGTGTCTCATTTTAAGTTTGGTGTCAATTGCATGTTTATGTTCTTCTTGCAATTATCATGTGTCTTCATTGATCTTCAAGTTGCTCTTGATGATTTACTTGCTCTGATCTTTAAATTCTCTTGTTTTGTGTGTTTTGTTGTTTCTCATATGCATTCTCAATTTGTTAGTGTCAGTAGTATACAAACTTGTAAGTTTGGTGTCTTGCATGCATTGTTTATATGATTTTAGTTGCATTTTGATTTTTCCTCATCATTAAAAACCCAAAAATTTTTTAATTTGTGTCTTTTCCAGTCAATAATTCAGAGAATTGAAAATTCAGAATATACAGCAGAGGAATTACACAGAAAAAGCTGGGCGTTTAAAACGCCTAGTGAAGAAGGAAAACTGGTGTTTAAACGCCAGCCAGGGCACTTGGCTGGGCGTTTAACGCCCAAAAGGGTAACATTTTGGGCGTTAAACGCCAGAATGTATACCATTCTGGGCGTTTAACGCCAGGATGGCACAAGAGGGAAGATTTTATTTTCAATTCAATTTTTTTTCAAGTTTTCATAATTTTTCAAAATCAAATCTTTTTCAAATCATATCTTTTCAATCATATATTTTCAAAATTAATTTCTTTCCATTTTCAAAAATACTTGCTAACAATTAATGATTTGATTCAACATTTCAAGTATGTTGCCTTTTCTGTTGAGAAATGTTTAATGTTCGAATCATATCTTTTCTTGTTAGCCAAGTCAGTGATTTTAAAAACAAATCTTTTTAAATTGTTTTTCCAAATCATATCTTCTCAATCATATCTTTTTAAAACTATATCTTTTCAATCATATCTTTTTGATTACATCTTTTTCAAAATAAGTTTTCAATCATATCTTTTTGATTTCTAATTTCAAAATCTTTTTCAAAAATCACTTTACTTCTTTCCCAATCATATTTTTCGAAAATCATTCTTCAATTTTTCAAAATATTTTTAAAATCTTTTTAAATTTATTTTCGAAAATTTCTTCCCCTCTTCTCACATCCTTCTATTTATGGACTGACTTATACAATTCGAACTCTATCTTTCTATGTTCGAATTCTTCTACCTCTTCCTTTTATTTTTCTTTTCCTCTGACACCTCAAGGAATCTCTATACTGTGACATAGAGGATTCCATATTTTCTTGTTCTCTTATCTTTTATATGAGCAGGAGCAAAGACAAAGGCATTCTTGTTGAGACTGACCCTGAACCTGAAAGGACCTTGAAGCGAAAGCTAAGAGAAGATAAAGCACAACACTCTGTAGAGGACCTAATAGAATTCTTCAAAGAAGAAGACATGGCAGCTGAAAACAACAACAATGCCAACAATGCAAGGAAGGTGCCGGGTGACTTTACTATACCTACTCCCGACTTCTATGGGAGAAGCATCTCTATCCCTGCCATTGGAGCAAACAACTTTGAGCTTAAGCCTCAATTAGTTTCTCTAATGCAACAGAATTGCAAGTTCCATGGACTTCCATTGAAAGATCCTCATCAGTTTTTAGTTGAATTCTTGCAAATCTGTGACACTATCAAGACCAATGGGGTTGACCCTGAGGTCTACAGACTTATGCTATTCCCTTTTGCTGTAAGAGACAGAGCTAGGATATGGTTGGACTCACAACCTAAAGAAAGCCTGAACTCTTGGGAAAAGCTAGTCAATGCCTTCTTGGCAAAGTTCTTTCCACCTCAAAAATTGAGTAAGCTTAGAGTGGAAGTCCAAACCTTCAGACAGAAGGAAGGTGAATCCCTCTATGAAGCTTGGGAAAGATACAAACAATTGATCAAAAAGTGTCCTTCTGACATGCTTTCTGAGTGGAGCATCATAGGTATCTTTTATGATGGTCTGTCTAAACTGTCCAAGATGTCATTGGATAGCTCTGCTGGAGGATCTCTTCATCTGAAGAAGATGACTGCAGAAGCTCAAGAACTCATTGAAATGTTGCAAATAACCAATTCATGTACACTTCTGAAAGGAATCCTGTGAACAATGGGACGAATCAGAAGAAAGGAGTTCTTGAGATTGATACTCTGAATGCCATATTGGCTCAGAATAAAATATTGACTCAGCAAGTCAATATGATTTCTCAAAGTCAGTCTGGAATGCAAGCTGCACCAGGCAGTGCTAAGGACGCTTCATCTGAAGAAGAAGCTTATGATCCTGAGAACCCTTTAATGGAAGAGGTGAATTACATGGGAGGACCCTATGGAAACACCTATAATCTTTCATGGAGAAATCACCCAAATCTCTCATGGAAGGATCAACAGAGACCTCAACAAGGTTTCAACAACAATAATGGTGGAAGAAACAGGTTTAGCAATGGCAAGCCTTTTCCATCATCTTCTGAGCAACAGACAGAGAATTCTAAGCAGAGCCACTCTGACTTAGCAACCATGGTCTCTGATCTAATCAAAACCACTCAAAGTTTCATGACTGAAACAAGGTCCTCAATTAGAAACTTGGAGGCACAAGTGGGTCAGCTGAGTAAGAAAGTTACTGAACTCCCTCCTAGTGCTCTTCCAAGCAATACAGAAGAGAATCCAAAAGAAGAGTGTAAGGCCATCAACATGGCCAAACTTGGAGAGGAGAAAGAGGCAGTGAGCGCCACTGAGGAAGACCTCAATGGACGTCCACTGGCCTCCAATGAGTTTCCTAATAAAGAACCATAGGAATCTGAGGCTCACACTGAGACCATAGAGATTCCATTGGATTTACTTGTGCCATTCATGAGCTCTGATGAGTATTCTTCCTCTGAAAAGGATGAAGATGTCACTGAAGAGCAAGTTGCTAAGTACCTTGGAGCAATCATGAAGCTAAATGACAAGTTATTTGGTAATGAGACTTGGAAGGACGAACCCCCTTCGCTCACCAAAGAACTGGCTGACTTGTCTAGGCAGAAATTACCTCAAAAGAGACAGGACCCTGGGAAGTTCTCAATACCTTGTACAATAGGCACCATGACCTTCAAGAAGGCTGTGTGTGACCTAGGGTCAAGCATAAACCTCATGCATCTCTCTGTAATGGAGAAGCTAGGGATTTTTGAGGTACAAGCTATTAGAATCTCACTAGAGATGGCAGACAATTCAAGAAAACAAGCTTATGGACATGTAGAGGATATTCTGGTAAAACTTGAAGACTATTACATCCCTGCTGATTTCATAGTCCTAGAGACTGGGAAGTGCATGGATGAATCCATCATCCTTGGCAGACCCTTCCTAGCCACAGCAAAGGCTGTGATTGATGTTGACAGAAGAGAATTGATCATTCAAGTGAATGAAGAATCCCTTGTGTTTAAGGCTCAAGGATATCCCTCTGCAACCATGGGGAGGAAGCATGAAGAGCTTCTCTCAAAACAGAGTCAAACAGAGCCCCCACAATCAAACTCTAAGTTTGGTGTTGGGAGGCCTCAACCAACTTCTATGTTTGGTGTTGAACACCCACATTCAAACTCTAAGTTTGGTGTTGGGAGGTTCCAACATTGCTCTGAGTATTTGTTAGGCTCCATGAGAGCCCACTGTCAAGCTACTGACATTAAAGAAGTGCTTGTTGGGAGGCAACCCAATGTTATATTTATCTATTTTTCCTATGTTATTTTATGTTTTCTGTAGGTTGATAATCATGGGAAGTCACAAAATCAATTGAAAAAGCAAAAACAGAATGAAAAACAGAAAGAAAAACAACACACCCTGGAGGAAAACTTGCTGGCGTTTAAACGCCAGTAAGGGCAGCCAATGGGCATTTAACGCCCAATCTGGCAAACTTCTGGGCGTTTAACGCCAGAAAGGGGCACCAGACTGGCGTTAAATGCCAGGAAAGGGCAAGAAGCTGGCGTTAAATGCCAGAAATGGGCACCAGCCTGGCGTTTAACGCCAGAATTGGTAGAAGGAGCATTTTTGCTCGCCACTTGGTGCAGGGATGAATTTTCCTTGACACCTCAGGATCTGTGGACCCCACAGGATCCCCACCTACCCCACCACTCTCTTTCCTCTTCACCCATTAACCAATCACCTCAACGCCTCTTCCCCAAAAACCCCTCACTTATCAAATCCCACTATTCTCTTCACCACTCACATCCATCCTTCATAAAACCCCACCTACCTCACCATTCAAATTCAAACCACTTTCCCTCCCAAACCCACCCATAATGGCTGAACCATACACCCCCCTCCACTCCTACATAAACCCATCTTCACCCCTTCATTTTCACACAATCAAAACACTACTTCTCCCCCTTGGCCGAACCACAAAGCCACCTCTATATCCTCTATTTCTTCTTCTTCTACTCTCTTCTTTTTTCTTTTGCTCGAGGATGAGCAAACCTTCTAAGTTTGGTGTGGTAAAAGCATTGCTTTTTGTTTTTCCATAACCATTTATGGCATCTAAGGCCGGAGAAACCTCTAGAAAGAGAAAAGGGAAGGCAAAAGCTTCCACCTCCGAGTCATTGGAGATGGAGAGATTCATCTCAAGGGTGCATCAAGACCACTTCTATGACGTTGTGGCCATGAAGAAGGTGATCCCCGAGGTCCCTTTCAAACTCAAAAAGAGTGAATATCCGGAGATCCGACATGAGATCCGAAAAAGAAGTTAGGAAGTTCTTACCAACCCTATTCAACAAGTCGGAATCTTAATGGTTCAAAAGTTCTATGCCAATGCATGGATCACCAAGAACCATGATCAAAGTGTGAACCCGGACCCAAAGAATTGGCTTACAATGGTTCGGGGAAAAAGCTTGGATTTTAGTCCGGAAAATGTAAGGTTGGCATTCAACTTGCCCATGATGCAAGGAGATGAACACCCTTACACTAGAAGGGTCAACTTTGATCAAAGGTTGGACCAAGTCCTCAAAGACATTTGTGAAGAGGACGCTCAATGGAAGAGATATTCAAGAGGGAAGCCAGTTCAACTGAGAAGGCATGACCTCAAGCCCGTGGCTAGAGGATGGTTGGAGTTTATCCAACGCTCAATCATTCCCACTAGCAACCGGTCCGAAGTTACTATAGACCGGGCTATCATGATTCATAGCATCATGATTGGAGATGAAGTAGAAGTTCATGAGGTTATATCCCAAGAACTTTATAAGGTGGTAGACAAGTCCTCTACCTTGGCAAGGTTAGCTTTCCCTCATCTCATTTGTCACCTCTGTTATTCAGTTAGAATTGACATAGAGGGAGACATCCTCATTGATGAAGACAAGCCTATCACTAAGAAGAGGATGGAGCAAACAAGAGCTCCCACTCACCATGAAATCCCTGAGACACCTCAAGGGATGCACTTTCCTCCACAAAACTATTGGCAGTAAATCAACACCTCCCTAGGAGAATTGAGTTCCAACATGAGACAACTAAGGGTGGAGCACCAAGAACATTCCATTCTCCTCCATGAAATTAGAGAAAATCAAAGAATCATGAGAGAGGAGCAACAAAGGCAAGGAAGAGACATTGAGGAGCTCAAGCACTCCATATGATCTTCAAGAGGAAGAACAAGCCGCCATCACTAAGGTGGACCCGTTCTTTAATCTCCTTGTTCTTTATTCTCCTGTTTTTCGAATTTTTATGCCTATGTTTATCTATGTTTGTGTCTTATGATCATTAGTGTCTTACTGTCTATGCCTTAAAGTTATGAATGTCCTATGAATTCATCACCTTTCTTAAATGAAAAATGTTCTTAATTGGAAAAGAGAAGAATTGTATGAATTTTGAATATTATCACAGATTAATTATTTTGATGTGGTGGCAATACTTTAACTTCTGAATGTATGCTTGAACAGTGCATATGTCTTTTGAATTTGTTGTTCATGAATGTGGGCTCTTGAAAGAATGATGAAAAATGAGACATGTTACTGAGGATCTGAAAAACCATAAAAATGATTCTTGAAGCAAGAAAAAGCATTAAATTCAAAAAAAAAATGAAAAAAAGAAGAAAAAGAAAAAAATAAAGTTGTGATCCAAGGCAAAAAGAGTGTGCTTAAGAACCCTGGACACCTCTAATTGGGGACTCTAGCAAAGCTAAGTCACAATCTGAAAAGGTTCACCCAGTTATGTGTCTGTGGCATGTATGTATCCGGTGGTAATACTGGAAGACAGAGTGCTTTGGGCCACGGCCAGGACTCATAAAGTAGCTATGTTCAAGAATCATCATACTTAACTAGGAGAATCAATAATACTATCTGGATTCTGAGTTCCTATAGAAGCCCATCATTCTGAATTTCAAAGGATAAAATGAGATGCCAAAACTATTCAGAGGCAAAAAGCTAAAAGCCCCACTCATCTAATTAATACTGATCTTCATAGATATTTTTGGAATTCATTGCATATTCTCTTCTTTTTTCTTATTTGATCATCAATTGCTTGGGGACAAGCAACAATTTAAGTTTGGTGTTGTGATGAGCGGATAATTTATACGCTTTTTGACATTATTTTTAGTATGTTTTTAGTATGTTTTAGTTAGTTTTTCTTATATTTTTATTAGTTTTTAGTTAAAATTCACTTTTCTGGATTTTACTATGAGTTTGTGTGTTTTTCTATGATTTCAGGTATTTTCTGGCTGAAATTGAGGGACTTGAGCAAAAATCTGATTCAGAGACTGAAAAGGACTGTAGATGCTGTTGGATTCTGACCTCCCTGCACTCGAAGTGGACTTTCTGGAGCTACAGAAGCCCAATTCGTGCGCTCTCAACTGCGTTAGAAAGTAGACATCCCGGGCTTTCCAGCAATATATAATAGTCTATACTTTTCCCGAGATTTGATGGCCCAAACAGGCGTTCCAAGTCAGCTCAAGAATTCTGGCGTAAAACGCCGGAACTGGCACAAGAATGGGAGTTAAACGCCCAAACTGGCACAAAAGCTGGCGTTTAACTCCAAGAAGAGTCTCTACACGAAAATACTTCAATGCTCAGCCCAAGCACACACCATGTGGGCCCGGAAGTGGATTTTTATGTCATTTACTCATCTTTGTAAACCTTAGGCTACTAGTTCTCTACAAATAGGACCTTTTGCTATTGTATTAGACATCTTGGTAGCTATCTTTGAGTAGTCTTATGCTATCATAGATCATGGGGACTGGCCTCTCAGCCATGCCTAGACCTTGTTCTTATGTATTTTCAACGGTGGAGTTTCTACACACCATAGATTAAGGTGTGGAGCTCTGCTGTACCTCGAGTATTAATGCAATTACTATTGTTCTTCTATTCAATTCAGCTTATTCTTGTTCTAAGATATCACTTGTTCCTCAAATTGATGAATGTGATGATCTGTGACACTCATCATCATTCTCACCTATGAACGTGTGCCTGACAACCACCTCCGTTCTACCTTAGATTGAGTGGATATCTCTTGGATTCCTTAATCAGAATCTTCGTGTATAAGCTAGAATTGATGGTAGCATTCAAAAGAATCCGGAAGGTCTAAACCTTGTCTGTGGTATTCTGAGTAGGATTCAAGGATTGAATGAATGTGATGAGCTTCAAACTCGCGATTGTGGGGCGTTAGTGACAGACACAAAAGAATCATTGGATTCTATTCCGACATGATCGAGAACCGACAGCTAAATAGCTGTGCTGTGACAGAAAAATGCTCAATCTAGTAATCTTCAAACTTAATCATTGTTGATTCAAAATCAATCCCCGGCAACGGCGCCATAAACTTGTTGCATGAAAACTTGCCTCTCAGCAAATTTCCCTTCGGCAAGTATACCGAATTGTCGTCAAGTAAAATTCACAATAGAGTGAGGTCGAATCCTACAAGGATTGATTGGTCAAGCAATTTAATTAGAAGAATATGCTAGTTGAGCTAAATAGAATTTAGATTGAGATGCAAAAATTTAAATGACTGGAAAGTAAATAACAGAAATTAAAGTGCAGAATCTTAAATGGGGATTTGGGGTAATGAGCATGAGATTAAATGGTAGAAAGTAAAGAGAATGGATAAGATCAGAAATGGGGAAATCATTGGGTTCAGGAGATGTTGCATTCTCCGGATCAAGTTCATTCTCATCTCTTTCTCAATCAATGCATTCATTGATCTCCTTGGTGATCTTAAGTGATTGGATCCCAATTCCTTGGCAATCCAATCTCTCTAAGCTTGAACAATTGTCCAATTCCTTGATTTAATTGCTCATGGGAATAGATGAAGTGTGGTCACTGATTATACCACATGTATTTCCAAATCAAAGTATTGCGAGGATTACATGTCACTATATCCGCCCAAACCCCAATTTGGTCCAACTTGAGAAAGCATTTCTAGCATGATCTCCTCATCCCTTTTCCAAGGCTCAAAGGGGATCTAATTATGGAGAGTTTCTTTTCCAAGACAACTAACCAATTAAATTAAGGTCAAAAGCTTTCTAGTAAGATCAAGAGAAAAGAAAGAAGAAGAAGAATGAAAACTATAATTGATCCATCAAATTACAACAGAGCTCCTTAACCCAATGAAAGGGATTTAGTTGTTCATAGTTCTAGAAAAGAAAAATGGCAGAAAAGAAGAATCCATGCTAAAAGTGCATAAAAGTAAATCTATAGAGAGTAGTTCCCAAAAGTGCCAAGCTTCTCTATAGTTCAAAACTACTCCTATATATACTACTCCTCTTGATCTTCTAGTGAGTTCTTCAAGTCTTGGATGTGGGCTTTGGATCTTGAGTTGAAGCAGTTCTCATCTTGACTGGGCCCAACTTGCAGAGAAATATGAATTAGGCTTGTGTATTTAGTAAGATTTAACGTTGAGTGCCATTGTGGGTTCCAGAACGTTAGTGGCATTCACTTTTTCCACTAACGTTCCACCCTCATAAATCCACGTTAAATCCAACGTTAGTGTCTTAATGTGACCACTAATGTTGCTTTCTCAAATTTTGGCCAACGTTATTGGGACTCACTTTTCCCAATAACGTTGGCTTGTACCCTTTTGTGAACGTTAATGGGAATCACTTTTCCCATTAACGTTGCTTAGTGCCCCTTTGTTCCTACGTTAGTGTCCATGTTAGTATAACGTGACTCTTAACGTAGGTGTGATCCACCTTTGAGAGCGTCAGTGACACTTGATGTGCAGAAAACGATCCAACACAAAACTCACTGGCAAGTGTACCGGGTCGCATCAAGTAATAATAACTCACACGAGTGAGGTCGATCCCACAGGGATTGAAGGATTGAGCAATTTTAGTTTAGTGGTTGATTTAGTCAAGCGAATTAAGTTTTGGTTGAGTGGGTTGTATTTAACAGAAGCTAAATTGCTTGGAATGTAAAGGGAGAGGGGGAAATTGCAGTAAATTAAAGAGCAGGAAAGTAAACTTGCTGAATCTTAAAGAACAAGAAAGTAAATGACTGAAACTTAAAGTGCAAGAAATGTAAATTGCAGTAACTTAAAATGCAAGTAATATAGATTGCTTGAATGTAAAAGGGATTTGAGGACTGGGATTTCATAATCTAAGCAAAAAGAAATTGAATTGCCACAATTAATAGAGCATAAATTGAATTAGAAGCAATTAGAACTCAAACAGTAAAGAAATTAAGTACAGCAAATGTTCACAGAAGAACCAAAAGGAAATTGGGATCTTAGGACTCCAGAGACTAGGTAGCAAAGCCTAGATCTCAATTGCCCTCCCAGATCCAAGTTCTCAAAGAAATTGACAAGAAATTGAAGAAGAAGCAGTAAAGGGGATGTAAATGAATTCAATTATGCAGAAGAGAAATTAAAGAGCTCTTGAGTGGAGATTGAGACAGAATTTCCTCAATTCTTAACACCCAATACTCAAACAAGAAAAGTAGAATTGCTTGAGCAAGAACGAGGAAGAAGAGAGATCAATTCCCCTCCCTAATCCTCTGAAATCTCGGTCAAGTCTCTCAAAGAAAAGTTGCAAAATTCAAAGCTCCAAAGAAAGTGCAAAATTCAAAAGTCAAGTAAAAAGTCCCAATTACATCAAACTAGCTCCTATTTATACACTTTCTATTCTTGGATCTTGGGATTTGGATGAGCTTTTGATTTGGTGAAGAAATGAATTAAATTGGATTTTTAATTTAATTTTTGGCCCATGAAAGATTGCTTCCAGGAGGCTGCCCTGCCCTTGTGGAGCGCAGGGCAGGATTTGGTGCGTGCGGCCATGGTGCGGGCGTGGTGTGCGAGCTTGGTGCGCAGGATGCTGCCCTGCCCTCGCGGAGGGCAGGGCAGAAAAGTTTGGTGCGCTAGATTGGTGCCTTGGTGCGCTGCTGGTGCTGCCGAATGATTCTTTGGTGCGCCAGATTGGTGCGCTGGCCGTGCCACAACAAAATGCTGCCCTGCCCTCGCGGAGGGCAGGGCAGTGTTTCCACCTTAAAGCCCCGTGTTCGAAACTTGGATGATACACACGCTACCCATTTCCCTTGGCTTTCTTGGCACCATAATGAAGCCTAGTTCCTTGCTTCCTCATTGTTCCGTGTTCGAGACTTGTAGTAAGCATAGGTGAACTTTTTCTTTGAATTTCTTCCCTTGGTGAGCCCGATACTGCCCTTGAGGAGGGCAGGGCAATATTTTGATCTTCTTGATTCCATGGCACAGATTTGTGCTCTGCCCTTGTCGTGGGCAGGGCAGAGTTGCCTTTCAAGCTTTGTTCCCTTATGTTGCCCTCCTAGAGGGCAGTGTGCCCTTGTGGAGGGCAATGCTTGCTTCCTCCATTATGCGCCATGCCTTTTTCTCCTTGGGCCACGCTTTCTTAGGCCACGCTTTCCTCTTTTCTTCTTTTCTTCACCTATAATAAACCAAAACAGCCACTCCAAGTATTACTAAATTCACAAGGCTTATAAATCAATTAAAAATCAATTAAATTTAGCTTAAACCTCATGAGTTAACATCAAATTAATGGTAGTTGCTTGATCTAAAGAAGTTATGCATTTTCATTCCAAATCACTTACTTAGGATGCAAGAAAGTGCATAAAGACTAATAAAACAAGTGAAATTAGCTTGAAAAATGGGTATATGATGACTTGTCATCACAACACCAAACTTAAATCTTGCTTGTCCCCAAGCAAGCATCAAAATTAAGAGCAATTGAAATGAATTAAGAACACATATCCTTATTAGGCATATAGCAGAACTTGATTTATGGGATCTTTATGCAGACAATGATAACTCAATTATTGTTGCTGTTACATAATATACATCTTTCCTCAAAGGCTTGCTAAACTTGCTGTTATGAGACTTACTTTTTAATTACTCCCTTGCTAACTTTTCTTTCTTATAATGCTTAACAAGCTTATTATTCTTTTGGAGGTTTGGTGTCAAATATTGCAGTAGTAGCCTTTGGCTTTATTTTTCTCTTTTACTCAACATCTTTCCACCACAGACACATGGCTCACTATTTCTTCCTAGGATCATTGATGCCCAGCATCTCTTTGGATAACTAAATGTTCTGTATCTAAGTTGCTCTTTATTGTGGACTTTCAATTGGCCATCCCAAATCAGTTGATCTAAGTGGCCAGGTTTTAAAATACCCCTTAGAATCTACTCATCCAAGCATATCTTAGTACAAGAACACCACAGGCATATGTCCTAGGGTCCAAGCTATTGATGTCCAACCTTTATTCTTTGTTTTTCTTGCCACTTTGGCTTTTTCTTCTTCCTTTTTTTTCTGTTTTTGTTACCAAGGGCTTTTTCTTTATTGATAAGAATCTTTATAACAGCAAGCTAACTCACACTTGAATGAAAATGATATTATGCAGCAGTTATTTCATGAGTTATGCATTTAATCAAACACATATACCACCATTAACTTCCATTCTTACTTATGCAACATTGGATATTTCACTTTTCAATTCTAACAATTCTCTTTTATTCAAGCATGTGGGAAACAAAACAGAATTTAACTAAGTGATGGATAACAAGCATTGTGCAGATTTAGCATTCTTAACAAACAATTCCACTTGCAACTATACAAACACTTTAGCAAGACATACAATGGTTTCCAGATTCAAAACACTTCACAGCAGCAAGGATTAAGTTTAGATACAACCTTTGAAGTTGCAGCCCTTTGATTCTTCCTTCTGTTGTGTTCTCTTTGAGTTAAGATGCCTAATATCTTCAATTGTTGACTCATGTCCTGCATAATTTTCAAAGTTGCTTGCTTCTCAAGCCCTTAATTACTTGGTTAGTCTGCATAGTGTGGCTCTTGGTTTCATTTAGGTGTGAGAACACCAAACTTAATTGTTTGCCACTAATTCTGATGCATCAGTTAACCATATGTGAAACCTTGTGTCCTTGCTAAAGGTTATGAACTTAAAGCTAGAAAGAAGTTAAACAGTTGAATAATGTGTTTGGTTGCTTGGAGCTAGCATCATGCAAGAGGTGAGAATGTGTTTTTAAATAATATTTTTGGTGGAACACCAAACTTAGAATCTTTCATTCTCCCTTAAATTATTTTGGTGTGCAACACCAAACTTAGCTCCTTGCAATCCATACCAATTATTCAACATTTTTATTGAAGAAGTTATGAAAGAAAACTACCTCAGGTTGGGTTGCCTCCCAACAAGCGCTCTTTTATTGTCACTAGCTTGACATCTTCTATTTTCGCTTCAAGGAGGATTTAGGTTCTGAACCTCTTTTTCCTTGTTCCATTGTCCTCCTAGGTATAATTTTGCTCTATGACCATTTGCTGTAAACCGTCTCTTTGTTGCTTCATCTAGCAATTCAATACTCCCATAAGGAAAGACCTTAGTTACCAAATATGGACCAGTCCACTTAGACTTAAGCTTTCCAGGGAATATATTGAGTCGTGAGTTGTACAAAAGTACTTGTTGTCCAGGTTTGAATTCTTTCTTCAAAATCTTCTTGTCATGCCATCTCTTGGCTTTTTCCTTGTATATCTTGGTATTTTCATAGGCTTCTAGCCTAAACTCATCCAGCTCATTTAGCTGCAACAACCTTTTCTCCCCTGCTGCTTCAGAATCAAGATTTAGAAGTTTAGTTGCCCAAAAGGCTTTGTGTTCAAGCTCTACAGGGAGATGACAAGATTTGCCATATAACAGCTGAAAGGGGGACTTCCCAATGGGAGTTTTGAAAGCTGTTCTGTACGCCCAAAGTGCATCTTCCAATTTCCTAGCCCAATCCTTTCTTGTGCTGCCTACTATTTTCTCTAGGATTTTCTTCAGTTCCCTGTTTGCTAATTCAGCCTGCCCATTAGTCTGAGAGTGATATGGTGTGGCCACTTTATGAATAACTCCATATTTATGAAGAAGTTTCTCCATTTGTTTGTTACAAAAATGACCACCACCATCACTGATGAGACCCTTGGGTACTCCATATCTAGTAAAGATGTGCTTATTTAGGAATTGAAGGATAATTTGTGCATCACAGGTAGTTGTGGCTATGGCTTCCACCCACTTTGAAACATACTCCACTGCTACCAAGACATATCTGAAAGAATAAGAAGGAGGAAAGGGTCCCATGAAATCAATGCCCCATAGATCAAACAATTCTACTTCCAAAATGAAGTTCTGCGGCATCTCATTCCTTCTTGTTAATCCTCCTGCTCTCTGGCATTCATTACATTGGTGGACAAACTCTCTGGCATCTTTGAAGATAGTTGGCCAATAGAAACCACTTTGCAATATCTTTGCAGCTGTTCTGTCTGGACCAAAATGTCCACCATAAGCTGAGCCATGGCAATGACATAATATATCTCTTATTTCACTCTCAGGGACCCATCTCCTAATTATTCCATCAGAACATCTTTTGAACAGATAAGGTTCATCCCACAAGAACTTCCTTGCTTCATTGATTAGTTTCTTCACTTGTTGCTTAGTGAATTCTTGAGGTATCTTCCTCCCCACTTTGTAGTTTGCTATATCAGCAAACCATGGTGTTTGTTGGATCAGCATAAGATGTTCATCTGGGAAGCTTTCATTCACAGGTTGTGAAGCCTTTTGAATTGTTTCTTGTGGCAGCCTTGACAAATGATCAGCAACTTGGTTTTGAGTGCCTTTCCTGTCCTTTACCTCAATGTCAAATTCTTGTAGGAGTAAAATCCACCTGATAAGTCTTGGTTTAGCATCCTACTTTGACATTAAATACTTGAGGGTGGCATGATCAGTATAAACCATAATTTTAGATCCTATCAAGTACGATCTAAACTTATCAAATGCATAGACTACAGCTAACAATTCCTTCTCTGTGGTAGTGTAATTTTTTTGAGCCTCATTCAATACTTTACTTGCATAATATATGACATGATGCAAGTTTCCCTTCTTTTGTCCAAGTACAGCACCAATTGCAATATCACTTGCATCACACATGAGTTCAAATGGTAAGTTCCAATCCGGGGGTGTGATAATTGGTGCTGTTGTGTGTTTATGTTTTAAAGTTTCAAAGGCATGCTGGCAATTTTCATCAAAAACAAAAGGTTTATCAATCATTAACAGGTTACTCAAAGGTTTGGCTATTTTAGAAAAATCTTTGATAAATCTTCTATAAAATCCTGCATGCCCCAAGAAACTTCTAACAGATTTCACATTAGTTGGTGGAGGGAGCTTTTCTATTATTTCCACTTTTGCCTTGTCAACCTCTATCCCTTTTCTTGAAACTTTATGACCAAGAACAATCCCCTCAGGCACCATGAAATGGCACTTCTCCCAGTTCAAAACCAAATTAGTTTCTTGGCACCGTTTCAAAACAAGGGTTAGATGGTTTAGGCAAGTATTGAAATTATCACCAAAAACAGAGAAGTCATCCATGAAAACCTCTAAAAATTTTTCAACCATATCTGAGAAAATGGAGAGCATACACCTTTGAAAAGTGGCTGGGGCATTGCATAATCCGAATGGCATTTTTCTATAAGCAAAAACTCCAACTGGGCATGTGAATGAAGTCTTTTCTTGGTCCTTTGGATCTACCACTATCTGATTATACCCAGAATAGCCATCCAGGAAGCAATAATAAGCATGGCCAGCCAACCTTTCAAGCATCTGATCAATGAAAGGAAGTGGGAAGTGATCTTTGCGTGTGGCATCATTCAGCCTTCTATAGTCAATACACATCCTCCATCCCGTCACAGTTCTTGTGGGAATGAGTTCACTCCTCTCATTAATAATGACTGTCATCCCACCTTTCTTTGGTACCACTTGGACTGGGCTTATCCATGAGCTATCGGAAATAGGATATATGATTCCTGCATTCCATAATTTCATTACTTCCTTCTGGATAACTTCCTTCATTGCAGGATTTAGTCTTCTCTGAGGTTGAATTACTGCTTTGGAATTGTCTTCCAAAAGAATTTTATGCATACATATTGTAGGGCTAATGCCTTTCAGATCATCAATGGTCCATCCTAAAGCATTCTTGTGAGCTCTGAGAACATCAAGAAGCTCTCCTTCTTCTTTCTTTGTCAGGGATGAATTAATAATCACTGGGAAGCTCTCCGAAGTGCCAAGAAATGCATATTTGAGATGAGAAGGTAATGGCTTCAGTTCTTGCTTTTGCACTTCTCCCTTCTTGTTTGGTTCCACCTCTTTGTCTATGAAAATTTTAGCTGCGTGTTCTTCTATTGTTTCCTGATTGTCTTTTTCTTGCTCATGCTGATTAGTATCTAACATTTCTTCCACCAGGCTCTCTATCATATCCACTCTCAAATGATCCTCCTGCTCAGGGGGGTGTTGCATTGACTTAAAAACATTTATGATCATTTGCTCATTGTGTACTCTGAAAATCATTTATCCTTTTTCCACATCTATGATGGCTCTTGCAGTTGCCAGAAATGGTCTTCCCAATATGATTGAATTGTTTCCTTCCTCATCAGTATCTAGGATTACAAAGTCCGCAGGGAAGATAAATTCTCCAACCTTTACTAGCAAATTTTCTACAATTCCATTTGGTGTCTTGATTGATCTGTCGGCCATGACTAGTGACATCCTGGTGGGTTTGAGTTCTTTTATGGCCAACTTCCTTATTATGGATAAGGGCATTAAGTTGATACTAGCTCCAAGATCACAGAGAGCTTTGTCCAAGGCTAGTTTGCCTATGGTGCATGACACTACAAAACTCCCTGGATCTTTAAGCTTTGGTGGAATTCCTTTTTGGAGCACGGCGCTACATTCCTCACTGAGCATTACCGTTTCCTTCTCATTCTAATCTCTCTTTTTATTGATGAGCTCCTTCAAAAACTTGGCATACAGAGGCATTTGCTCCAATGCCTCAGCTAAAGGTATGTTGATTTCTAGTTTCTTGAAAGTCTCAAGAAATTTGTGGAAATGTTGATCCTTTGTCTCTTTGTGGAATCTTTGGGGATATGGTAGTGGTGGTGTTGAGCTCTTCTCCACTTGATGCTGTCTTGGATTTGGTTCTTCCATGATCTGCTTTCCTTTTTTTAGATTCTGTGGCCTATCTTCTTTTTCTTGAGGCTGATTCTGAGGTTGATTGCTTGCTGTTGCATCTTCATCATTGGCTACCTCTTTTTCAACCTGTTTCTCGTCACTCTCTTTAGGCTTCTCGGTGGCTTCTTCATCTTTCAGCAGTATTTTTCCACTCCTCAACTGTATTGTCTTGCATTCCTCTTTTGGATTAGGAATGGTGTCACTTGGTAGTGAGCTTGATGGTTTTTCAATAGAAATTTGTTTGGAAATTTGCCCAATCTGCCTCTCCAGGTTCTTCATGGAAGCTTCTTGGTTCTTTGTTGTCATTTCTTGGTTTTTCATCATCTTTTCCATGAGCATTTCTAGATTAGTGATCCTCTGAGAGTCTTGTGAGATTGGTTGGTTTTGGGTTGTTGATGGATGATGATAGGTGTTTTGGTTTGTTGAGTGGTTATTGGGTGGATAATGGTTAGAGTTGGGGTAATTATTTTGTGGTTTTCTGTATGTGTTTTGATTAGTGTTTGGCTGATTGTTGTTTGTGTTTTTCTAATTGTTTTGAGTTGAGTTTCTTTGCCATGGCTGCTGAATTTGATTGTGGTTATCTCCCCATCTGAGATTGGGATGGTTCTTCCAAGAAGGATTGTAAGTATCTCCATAGACCTCATTAGTTCCAGGATTTTGGTTGTGCATGTATTGAACTTGCTCTTGCTGTTGCTCCTCTTGAATCTCTTCATTTTGCCCCCAGGTAGTTGATGGTTGGCTTGTGGCACTTACTGATGCAACTTGCAAGCCATCAATCCTTTTGGCCATTTGCTCAAATTGTTGTTGGATTTGCTGCTGCATTATCTTGTTCTGAGCTAGAATTGAATCCACTCCTTCCAACTCCATTACTCCTCTTCTTTGTGATGGTTGGCGTTGTCTTTGATGAGCAAAGAAATATTGGTTATTGGCCACCATATCAATGAGGTTTTGAGCTTCCTCTGTAGTTTTCATGAGTTGTAAAGAGCCTCCAACTGAATGATCAAGTGCTTCTTGAGCCTTAAGAGTGAGCCCCTCATAGAAGTTTTGCAGCTTATCCCACTCCGTGAACATCTCTGGTGGACATTTTCTCAATAGTGCCTTATATCTTTCCCATGCTTCATACAAATTTTCAGCCTCCATTTGAGTGAACGTCTGCACCTCAGTCTTCAATCTTAGGATCCTTTGAGGGGGATAAAATTTGGCAAGGAACTTGCTTACCAAGTCATCCCAAGTGTTGATGCTCTCTTTTGGAAAGGTCTCTAGCCATTGAGTAGCTTTGTCTCTGAGAGAAAATGGGAAGAGCAACAACTTGTAGCTGTCAGGAGGCACACCATTGGTTTTCACAGTGTCACAGATTCTCAAGAAGGTAGATAAGTGTTGATTTGGGTCCTCCAATTGTTCTCCTCCAAAAGAACAGTTATTTTGAACCAAAGTGATGAGTTGTGACTTTAGTTCAAAATTGTTTGCATTGACATTAGGAGTAAGAATGCTACTTCCACAGTGTCTAGCATTTGCAAATGTGTATGAAGCCAGGACTCTTCTTTGTTGTTGGTTATTGTTGGCCCCTCCTCCTGGTTGATTGAGATTTGATGGATCTCCTTCCATTTCTTGGAATTCCTCCTCAGATTCTTCCTCTCCAATAACGTTATTCCCTCTTTCAGCTCTTCTTATTCTTCGAAGAGTTCTTTGGTCAATTTCAAAGAGGATGGGGGAAGATCTTCCTGTACCTGACATACAAACACACAACAATAAACACACAGACCCAGAAAACCAATGAAACTTCAATCTGTAGCTAGAATAAAGTTTTAGTTAGTTTAAGCAAAAATTCAAACAGTTAGTGTGTTAGCCAAAATTTAAAACAACAGAAAAGAAAAAGTGCTTGATCTAGATCTCCACTTCACTTAATCATTGTCAATCTATTTCAATCCCCGGCAACGGCGCCAAAAACTTGATGTGTGGAAAACGATCCAACATAAAACTCACCGGCAAGTATACCGGGTCGCATCAAGTAATAATAACTCACATGAGTGAGGTCGATCCCACAGGGATTGAAAGATTGAGCAATTTTAGTTTAGTGGTTGATTTAGTCAAGCGAATTAAGTTTTGGTTGAGTGGGTTGTATTTAACAGAAGCTAAATTGCTTGGAATGTAAAGGGAGAGGGGAAAATTGCAGTAAATTAAAGAGCAGGAAAGTAAACTTGCTGAATCTTACAGAACAAGAAAGTAAATGACTGAAACTTAAAGTGTAAGAAATGTAAATTGCAGTAACTTAAAATGCAAGTAATATAGATTGCTTGAATGTAAAAGGGATTTGAGGACTGGGATTTCAGAATCTAAGCAAAGGAAATTGAATTGCCACAATTAATAGAGCAGAAATTGAATTAGAAGCAATTAGAGCTCAAACAGTAAAGAAATTAAGTACAGCAAAGGTTCACAGAAGAACCAAAAGGAAATTGGGATCTCAGGACTCTAGAGACTAGGTAGCAAAGCCTAGATCTCAATTGCCTTCCCAGATCCAAGTTCTCAAAGCAATTGACAAGAAATTGAAGAAGAAGCAGTAAAGGGGATGTAAATGAATTCAATTATGCAAAAGAGAAATTAAAGAGCTCTTGAGTGGAGATTGAGACAGAATTTCCTCAATTCTTAACACCCAAGACTCAAACAAGAAAAGTAGAATTGCTTGAGCAAGAACGAGGAAGAAGAGAGATCAATTCCCCTCCCTAATCCTCTGAAATCTCGGTCAAGTCTCTCAAAGAAAAGTTGCAAAATTCAAAGCTCCAAAGAAAGTGCAAAATTCAAAAGTCAAGTAAAAAGTCCCAATTACATCAAACTAGCTCCTATTTATACACTTTCTATTCTTGGATCTTTGGATTTGGATGGGCTTTTGATTTGGTGAAGAAATGAATTAAATTGGATTTTTAATTCAATTTTTGGCCCATGAAAGATTGCTTCCAGGAGGCTGCCCTGCCCTTGTGGAGGGCAGGGCAGGATTTGGTGCGTGCGGCCATGGTGCAGGCGTGGCGTGCGAGCTTGGTGCGCAGGATGCTGCCCTGCCCTCGTGAGGGCAGGGCAGTGTTTCCACCTTGAAGCCCCGTGTTCGAAACTTGGATGATACACACGCTATACATTTTCCTTGGCTTTCTTGGCACCATAATGAAGCCTAGTTCCTTGCTTCCTCATTGTTCCGTGTTCGAGACTTGTAGTAACCATAGGTGAACTTTTTCTTTGAATTTCTTCCCTTGGTGAGCCCGATACTGCCCTTGAGGAGGGCAGGGCAATATTTTGATCTTCTTGATTCCAAGGCACAGATTTGTGCTCTGCCCTTGTCGTGGGCAGGGCAGAGTTGCCTTTCAAGCTTTGTTCCCTTATGTTGCCCTCCTAGAGGGCAGTGTGCCCTTGTGGAGGGCAATGCTTGCTTCCTCCATTATGCGCCACGCCTTTTTCTCCTTGGGCCACGCTTCCTTAAGCCACGCTTTCCTCTTTTCTTCTTTTCTCACCTACAATAAACCAAAACAACCACTCCAAGTATCACTAAATTCACAAGGCTTATAAATCAATTAAAAATCAATTAAATTTAGCTTAAACCTCATGAGTTAACATCAAATTAATGGTAGTTGCTTGATCTAAAGAAGTTATGCATTTTCATTCCAAATCACTTACTTAGGATGCAAGAAAGTGCATAAAGACTAATAAAACAAGTGAAATTAGCTTGAAAAATGGGTATATGATGACTTGTCATCAACACTCACCTTTGTCACTAATGCTCCAAATGCCACATTCTCTATGTTGGAACTCACGTTAACTAAGTTAACGTGGCTCTTAATGTAGTAGTGATGCCATCTTCCAATGTTAGTGACAAAAGTGAGTGTCACTAACGTTGGCTATTTGATCTCAACTCCACGTTAACTTTCACGTTAATAGTCTTAACGTGAAAGTTAACGTAGGCAATGCTAGTGGGTCCAACGTTAGTGACAAAAGTGAGTGTCACTAACGTTGGCTTTTGTTTTCCTCTTCCACGTTAGAGTTCACTGCTTCAACATTACTGGCCTTCTCCCCCTCCAGCTCCTTCTTCAGTTTAGCCACCTCTGCTTCAAACTCCTCCTTTAGACCCTTCATCCGATCAAACTCTTGCTTAGCTTCCTCCATAAAGGCTTTGGTAGCATGCAGAGGCAGATTTTGGATAGTTAGATATAAAGCAGCTCCCATATGAGCCATCTTAACACTACTCTGAGTTATAAAATCTAAGTGATGAAGGAGAGATACGTCATCCATGGAAAGAGCACCATAAAATGCGATCTGCTGGTCCACAAAACCAATAGGGTCAAAATCTGGGGCATCTAGATTGAAAGGTTCAACAGTTTGAGGTCTTTTTGGAAGAGGGGCGGCCGAAGAAGAAACCACAGCAGCAGTAGAAGATTGAGGGGGATCCACTAAACAGACCCGAGGTATAGGGATCATTCTCCTCGGGCCAGGAGAGCTCGGCACGAGTGGCTTCAAAGGAGCTTGGGAAGTTCCTTCCCCATCAGCCCGGGCCGAGATATTTTGAGCTGCAGTAGCTTTCCTCGCCTTCTTGAAAGCCTTCATTGCATCATTATTCTTAGCCATCTCTGAAAAATGAAAAACAACAATTTATCAAACCGGGAGAAGAATAGGAAGAAAACAAGAAACAAAATATATCAAGGCACTACCCAAAGCAGTTCGAATAAGGGACGGGTCTCCCAAAGATTTTTTAGTATCCAAATGAGGAGGTTCCCCCCAAATATGCTCCAAAACATTCACAAAGGCCTGCTCGACCTCGCCCAACATCTCCCAAGTATATCGGGATACCACTACGTTCCTCTGCCACTCTAAGGGAAAGCAGGGCTCGTTATTCTCATCCAGAAAGAAAGGTCGGGCTCCTTCAATAGCCCGGACCTTAAAGAATTAATTCTTAAAATCCCGGAAAGATTCGTCATACATGGAAAAAACCTTGTGCCCCTGGGCAGACCTAAAAGAAATCCAAGAAGCTTTCTTCTTGGTAGTCCCAGACTTGGTCAACACAAAAAGATACAGAAAAAGAGTTTGAGAATGTGTAACACCAAATTCTTGACAAACAAGCTAAGAGATCTCGATGAAACCCCACGAATTCGGATAGAGCTGCGAAGGGGCTACGTTACAAGACCATAGTAGGTCTGTTTCAAAAGTGGTAAAAGGAAAGTTGATGTACATTTGGCCAAAAAAGAAATCATAAGCATAGAAGAAGGGACGCTCCCCCTAGGTCAGGACCGGGAAGAAAACTCTATCACCAGAATCAGGTGCTACTAACTCGTAATTGCTCTCCTGATCCTCACTGCTACAGACACGATGATTCCTTCTAAGCGTCACACAAAATTCAGAATCGGCTAAAGAAACACACAACAAGACAAGAGAGTCCAGCCAATCGGACATCCCTTCAGGAACCACAGGAGATGCCTTGACAATATTTTTTCGGGAAGACATGGCCAACTAGTCCTACAAATAAGAAAAATATTGGATTACTGAAAAAGGTAAAAACATCCCAGATCAAATCAAAACCACTCGGACAAGCACAATCCAGTGCCAGTATAACAGATATAAAGGAAAACCCCTGGACATAACCCAAGGTCCAGGGGCATCCCTTGGAGGCAATCGGGGAATGAAATTTCCAGGAAAATCTAAAAGACTAATATCTCAACAGAAACCCTTTACCCTTTCCAAGAAAAACAAAACACAAAGAAGATCATACGAGCTGCCAAAAGAAAAAAATAGGCTATAACAACTCAAGAAATCAGCAAAGTAGCAGACATAGCCCTATAAGAGCCAAACTAGGAAAATACACTCAGAAGCATACAAGGAAAAAAGCATGCATCACAGTAACTATTCTGAGGGTTACCTGAAACTAGGGGTCGATCTCGGACGAGATCTTTTATATTGATCGGAGCTGCTGAGTCCGATCTTACGGGGGTGTTTGGAGTCGCGGTGTCCGACGTGTGAGACCTGATGATGATGCTGATCCGTTGTCCCCGGAGGGTGGGGGTACCTGCAAGGGACTCTGATACTTAAGTTAGCAAGGGTATTAAGCAGGTATTGAGTAGAATCAGAGTATGAGTTATACCTGGGTGCTCTAGTGCATTTATAATGATGTAGAGTGACCTCTTTGGATGAGATAAGTTAGTTTATCCTATCTTATCTTATCTTTATCTTATCTTTGACTGGGGTCCTCTTATCTTCGAGGGAACCGCTCTTATCTCTATGGGCTTGGGCTGCCCTTGGATTTGGGACGTGTTCCTCTATTTGGGCCCTTTGTTTAGGCTTTCTTGTGACTTGGCCGAGCTCTTTAAGAAGAGGTTAGGTTGTTCTGACCTGAAGAGGTCAGTCGCTTTGTCAATAGAACATCCCGGGTCGGACAGCTCGACCCAGGGTATGAACAGTGCCCCTGCTCGAGCTTGGTTTTTTATCTGGAGGTCGAGTCTTAGCTTTTAGGACTTTGAGCCTTCTTGAGTAAAGCCAAACTCGAGCATTTTGTCACTTTATCTTTCGTAGAGCTTCTTTTTGAATGCGGAACGTTTCCGTTCCATTTCCTCTGAAAGCGCGCGCTTTTGCATTTGGAGCCCTGGTCCTGGGAATGCGTGAGGGTCTTTAATGCCCTCATTTAATTGGTTTTCAATGCCCCGTTTCTTTTGTTTCTTTCTTTCGAACTTCACACATAGAGACGGTTTTCCTCCTTTCTATAACTTCCCTTCTTTTTCGCCGTTTTCCTGTCCTGCCTTTCTCATCCTCTTTTTGCGACATTTGTAGCATTCACTGGTGCTTCTGCTTCGTGGTGGATCCTTGCCACTCTGCTCTTTTCAGCTTTCAAAGCTTTTCTCCTGCTTCCAGGTTGGTTTTTCCTTCTCTTCACCCTTTTCTGCTACTTTTTATTTTTTTGTCCTTTTGATGATGCTTTGATTTTGTACGTTGGGGAGCTTGAACCCCTTCCTCGTTTCTATTCTTGCTTTGGAATGTGATTCTTCAATAAAGTTTTGATTTTTCCTGAGTTATTATTTGAAAGCTTGAATCTTTTCATCTTGACATGCTTGACCGTCGCTGTGATGTATGTATTCTGGTTTGCTTTTTGTCTTTCTGTATGCTTTCGGAGGGATTTCCTATTCGTTTAGTGCCTTTAGGGTTTCGCATGTTGCTGTTGCTTGAAAGAAGGTTGCTTCTTTGAGGGCTTTATTTCTGTCGGTAGTTTTTCTTTTGATGGAGACGATGATTTCTTGATCATTTCCTGTTCTGAGTGTTGTTTCTGGTTTACAAAGAAAAGGGTTGTTACTGGGGTGTGAACTTGTAGATCCCCTTGAGATCTTGTTCTGTGGCTGCCTCCAAAGGATGCCCCTAGATCTTTAGTGTGGGTCCTGGGGTTTCCTTTTGTTCCTCATACTGTGCTGGGTTATGTAGCCGAGTTGTTTTGTTGTTTCCCCGAGATATTTTTTAGTAATCCAATATTCTTTTCTTGTTGTAGGACTAGTTGGCCTCATGGCTTCTCGCAAAAATATTTTTGAGACGTCTTCCCAAGTCCCTGAGGGCATGGCTGATTGGGTGGATTCTATGGTTCTTCTCTGTATTTCTGTGGTGGACTCTGAGTTTTGTATAGAGCTGTGAAAACATCATAGGGTTTGTGGTAGCAATGCCCAGGAGAGAGATTATGAGCCTGGTTCTGACGAGAGAATTTGTTTTCCCACCTCAGTCGAGGGGGAGCGTCCCTTCTTCTATGCTTATGAATATTTTTTTAGTCAGTTGAACATTACTTTTCCTTTATCTGCCTTTGAAACCGATTTGTTGTGGTCGTGTAACATTGCTCCATCCCAGCTTCATCCCAATTCGTGGGGTTTTATAAAAATTTTTCAGCTGCTGTATCAAGAGTTAGGCGTCAAGCCTTCTCTAACTCTTTTCCTCTATTTGTTTGTTTTAGCCAAGCCTGGGGCCTCTTCAAAAACGAAAGCTTCTTGGGTTTCCGTTAGATCTGCTCAAGGGCACAAAGTCTTTGCCATGTATGACGAGTCCTTTAAGGACTTCAAAAACTATTTCTTTAAAGTTCAAGCTGTTGAGGGGGTTCGCCCCTTTTTTCTTGATGAAAATGATGAACCTGCTTTTCCTCTTGAGTGACAAAAGAATGTCATGGTGCCTCGATATACTTGGGAGATGTTAGATGATGTCGAGCAGGTCTTTGTGAGTGTATTGGAGGATATTTGGGGGGAGCCTCCGCATCTGGATACTAAGAAATTTCTGGGGGACCCATTTTTGGTCCAAAAAGTGTTGGGTACTGACTGACGTGTTTTCATTTTATTCTATTTTTACCCGTGTGATCCTTGACTTATGTTTGTTGATTCTGTCTTTTTCTGGATTTCAGAAATGTCGAAGAACAACGACTCCATGAAGGCTTTCAAAAAGGCCAAGAAGGCAGCCGCTGCACAAAACATCTCGGTCAAGGCGGCTGGGGAGGGGTCCTCCCAAACCATCATGAAGCTGCCCGTGCCGAGTTCTCCTGGCCCGAGGAGGGTGATCCCTGCTCCTCGGGTTCGTCTGGCAGATCCCCCACACACTTCTACTGCTGCTTCTAGTGCTCCTCCTTCGAAAAAGCAGAAAACATCTGAGCCCTTTAACCTGGATGCCCTGGATTTTGATGCTATTGAGTTTGTTGACCAGCAAATTGCCCCTTATGGTGGGCTTTCTATGGATGATGTGTCCCTTCTGCAGCACCTATATTTCATTACCAAAAATAGTGTGAAAATGGCTCATATGGGTGCGACCATTTTTTGGACTGTTCAGGGTATCCCGATTCATGTTACTAAATCTTTCATGGAGGAGGCTAAATCGGAGTTTGATCGGATCAAGGGTCTGAATGAGGAATTGGAGGTGAAGTTGGCGAAGGTAGAAAAGAAACTGGAAGGTGAGAAGGCTAGCTCTATCGCCTTGGCGACTTCTTTGAAGTTGGCTGAGGACATGGCATTGAAGCACAAGGATAGCTATGTCTCAGCTTATAGGGAGTTGGTGCATCTCCGAGATGACTTGGAAACTGCTCAGGTTGATTATGCCGAGCTTCAGGGTCATCTTATGGGTAGCGTGACTGCCGCTTATGAGAACCTTACAGAGCAGTTCCGGATTGTTGCCCCTGGTGCCGATTTGACTCTTGTTAGTCTTGATAACGTAGTAAAGGATGGCAAGATTGTCCCGGATGATCCTGATGATGATATTGAACCTCCTCCTGTGCCTCCTGTTAAAGCCTCTGCCCTGCCAGTTCCTTCAGCCCCCTCGACCGTAGTTGAGATATCCTGACTGTCAGATCTTGAATCGAGGTGATGGGATAGTGGATGCGGTGCCTCTCCAGACTCGTCCTCCTTCACCTAATGTTGATGCTGCTACTGGGAAGTCTTCGGACTCTCTTTGATTATCCTTGATAGATTTGTGTATAGCCTGGCCTGTGGGTTTTGAACTCTTTTTTTATAAATGGTATTTTGTTGACTGTTGATAGTTGCTACCTTTAGCAACTTTATTTTGAAAAACGAAATAATTTCTCTTACTCTTGGGGTTGGCTTCAAGCGGCCTCTTGAGTATTTGTTTTATGGTAACTGCCTTTGTTTTTCACGGTATGCTTGCTTGCAGCTTTCTTTAGCATTTGTCTGGAATCTTTCAGAGTTGTTTTTTATTCATCCTCTATTGATTGCTTTTGGCGAGGTCGAGGTCTATCGGGTCAAGCAATCTCCCCTCTGTTGGCTGATTTTCTCAGTTGATTTTTTCTTGAGTTATTTCTAGCAACCCCTTGGGATTACCTTTTATAACCTTTTGTAGCTTTAGTCCGACTTTTTCACGTAGGTCCCTGTTCCGTTACTAGGTAATCATTTTTTCTTGGATCTTGTTCAGATCTTTTTTGTAACTTTATCTTTTTCAGGCCGACTTCATCATGTCGGGCTTTGTCGAGTTACTTGATAATCCTCTTTCTTGGACCTTGTTTAGGTCTCTTTCAGGGATTTATCTTTGGTAACTTTAATCTACCCGGGCCGACTTCGTCATGTCGGGCCCTGTCAAGTTACTTGATAATCCTCTTTCTTGGACCTTGTTTAGGTCTCTTTCAGGGATTATCTTTTAACTTTATCTTTCTGGGCCGACTTGGTCATGTCGGGCGCTGTCGAGTTACTTGATAATCCTCTTTTTTGGACCTTGTTCAGGTCTCTTTCAGGGATTATCTTTGTAACCTTTTGTAGGAGTCCGACTTCGTCACGTCGGGCTCTTCGAAGTTATAGTAATCCTCTTTTATAGCATTGGCCAGACTTCTTTGCAGGGCTTTACTTATAACTTGGTTTGTTGGGGCTGGCCGACTTTAGATGTCGACCAGCCTTTAAGCTATTTCATAGCAATCCATTTTATTAGGACCTCGTCAGGTCCTTTCTATGGATCACTTTCTATAGCTTCTTGTATTATTCTATTTTTATCTTTGCCGATTTTGTAGAACTTTGGGTTTTAACCCCCGTTTTTATCATGATCGTACAGTGAATTTGGTTTTCACTTTCTGTCGATCTGTAGCTTTATAATCGGGCGATGATTGTTTTTAGAATAATACCACTTGAACGTTTGTAGAAAATCTAAAAAAATTTATTAAGAAAAATGCAAATATATACATGTGGGGGTTAGTTTGTAGGTCTTGGGCCTGGCACCTCGTTAAAAAACCTTTTCAGGAAAAAGAGTGTGCCTTGTCCCAAAGTCCCTTATCCTCCCTAACTATAGTACCTTCTTAAGTTGCAGGTGTGCCATGACCTTGGCAGCTCTCGCCCGTCAAGTTCAGAAAGCCTGTAGTAGCCCTTCCCTAGCACTTCTATGACTCGGTAGGGTCCTTTCCAATTTGCAGCCAGCTTTCTTTCTCCAGGTCGAGTTGTTCCAATGTCATTTCGGATTAGAATGAGGTCATTCTTCATGAAGGTCCACTGTATTACTTTTTGATTGTATCTGGAAGCCATTCGTCGTTTCAATGCTTCTTCCTTATCCGAGCTCTTTGACTTTTGGGAGTAATTCGAGCTCTTCCCTTTGAAGTTGGGGATTGGCTTCTTCACTATAGTAGATCACTTTAGGGGATCTTTCTTCAACCTCTACTGGGATCATAGCCTCCATTCCGTAAGCTAATCGGAAAGGTGATTCCCTTGCTGTGGAATGTGGGTTGTTCGATATGCCCATAGGACTTGTGGGAGCTCCTCAGCCGAAGGTTACCTGAAACTAGGGGTCGATCTCGGACGAGATCTTTTATATTGATCGGAGCTGCTGAGTCCGATCTTACGGGGGTGTTTGGAGTTGCGGTGTCCGACGTGTGAGACCTACTGATGATGTTGATCCTTCGTCCCCGGAGGGTGGGGGTACCTGCAAGGGACTCCGATGCTTAAGTTAGCAAGGGTATTAAATAGCTATTAAGTAGAATCAGAGTATGAGTTATACCTGGGTGCTCCAGTGTATTTATAATGGTGTAAAGTGACCTCTTTGGATGAGATAAGTTAGTTTATCCTATCTTATCTTATCTTTGACTCGGGTCCTCTTATCTTCGAGGGAACCACCCTTATCTCTACGGGCTTGGGCTGCCCTTGGATTTGGGACGTGTCCCACTATTTGGGCCCTTTGTTTGGGCTTTCTTGTGACTTGGCCGAGCTCTTTAAGAAGAGGTCGGGTTGTTCTGACCTGAAGAGGTCGGTCACTTTGTTAGTAGAACATCCCGGGTCGGACAGCTCAACCCAGGGTATGAACAGTAACAAACCAGGCGCGATAAAATTCAAGCTTTCCAACATGCACTCAGTCAAAGCCAGAGCTTCAAAATCAAACACAACGCAGCAGAAATAAATGGTGAAGGGAAAGCAAAACCATCCTGAGCAAAGGAGAAAAAACACGGACGAAGGTTGAAAACGAGGAGGCTAGAAATCGTCGTCAAAAGCACCTGCGATCGTCAAACAAGCGTCACAAGAAGAAACACCAAGAAACGTAAGTTTTCAAAAGAAAACAGAAGGAGAGGAGAAAAAGGGAAGTCACAGCAAAAAGCAAGAGATAAGAAAAACGTTTTCTGGGAGTAAATTTCAAAATAAAAGCCAAGAAAAATGGAGCATCAAAAACCAATTAATGGGGCATTAAAAACCCTCACACTTCCCAAGGCCAGGACACTTGATGCATGAAAACTTGTCTCTCAACACATTTTCCTTCGGCAATTATACCGAATTATCGTCAAGTAAAACTCACTATAGAGTGAGGTCGAATCCCACAAGGATTGATTGGTCAAGCAACTTTAGTTAGAAGAATATGCTAGTTGAGCTAAACAGAATTTAGATTGAGATGCAGAAATTTAAATAACTAGAAAGTAAATAGCAGAAATTAAAGTGCAGAATCTTAAATGGGGACTTGGGTAATGCTCATAAAAGTAAATGGCAGAAATTAAAGAGAATGGGTAAGATCAGAAATGGGGGGATCATTGGGTTTAGGAGATGTTGCAATTCTCCGGATCAAGTTCATTCTCATCTCTTCCTCAATCAATGCATTCATTAATCTCCTTGGCAATCTTAAGTGATTGAATCCCAATTCCTTGGTAATCCAATTTCTCAAATCTTGATCAATAGCCAATTCCTTGGTCAATTGCTCATGAGAAGGGATGAAGTATGGTCACTGATTATACGACATACATTTCCCAATTCAAGTATTGAGGGGATTATAGTCACATATCCATCTCAACCCAAATTGGTCCAGCATGAGAAAGCAATTCTAGCATGATCTCTTCATTCCTCTTCCAAGGTTCCGAAGAGATCCCATTATGGAGAGTTTCTTTTCCAAGATAACTAACCAATTGAATTAAGATTGAAAGCTTTCTAGTAAAATCAAGAGAAAAGATAGAAGAAGAAGAATGAAAACTAATATTGATCCATCAAATTACAGCAGAGCTCCCTAACCCAATGAAAGGGGTTTAGTTGTTCATAGCTCTAGGAATCAAAAATGGCAGAAAAGAATAATCCATGCTAGAAGTACAGAAAAGTAAATATGCAGAGAGTAGTTCTCCAAGGTGCAAAAGTCCCTCTCTAGTTCAAAACTACTCCTATATATACTACTCTTCATGATCTTCTAGTGAGTTCTTCAAGTCTTGGATGTGGGCTTTGGACCTTGAGTTGAAGCAATCCTCATCTTTAGTGGGCCCAGCTTGTAGAGAAATATGAATTAGGCTTGGGCATTTAGCGAGATTAATCGTGGAATACATTTCTGGGTGCGAGAACGTTAGTGGCATTCACCTTTTCCGCTAACGTTCCACCCTCATATGCCCACGTTATTCTCAACGTCAGAAGTCTTAACGTGACTTCTAACGTTCCTTCTCAATTCTTGGCCAACATTAATGGGACTCACTTTTCCCATTAACGTTGGCTTGTGCCCCTTTTCGCAAACGTTAATGGGAATCACTTTTCCCATTAACGTTGCTTGCCTTTTGCCTCCTACGTTAGGTCTTACGTTAGCTTAGCTAACGTAGCTCTTACGTGGGCACCTATCACCTTCGAGAGCGTTAGTGACACTCACCTTTGTCACTAATGCTCTAATTGCCTTAATCCCCTACGTTAGAACCCACGTTAAATAAGTTAACATGGCTTTTAACGTAGTAATGAAGCCATCTTCCAACATTAGTGACAAAAGTGAGTGTCACTAACGTTGGTTCTTTGAACCCCACTCCACGTTAACATTCACGTTAACAATATTAACGTAGGCAATGAAAATGATCCAACGTTAGTGACAAAAGTGAGTGTCACCAACATTGGCAGTGTTGATCCTTGTCCATGTTAGAGTTCATGTTAACTTAGTTAACGTGACTCTTAACGTGGGGCATTGCCTAGTTTTCCAACGTTAGTGGTGTTCACTTTTACCACTAGCGTTGAGGAGAAACGTTATTGGAGTTCACGTTTCTCATTAACGTGGAGTCCTCCTTTCCTTCTACGTTAAGTACCATGTTAACTTAGTTAACGTGGCTCTTAACGTAGGCTATGAAGTGGCTTCGCAGGCGTTATTGGTGATCACTTTTCTCATTAACGTTGCAAGCCAATTGCCATCCCACGTTAGTAGTCACGTTAACTAAGTTAACGTGAATGCTAACGTGATTCTTCCATGCTTCATTTGTCCTGAAATCAAGCAATTAAAGTGCATCAAAGCTCTAGCCAAAATCATGAGATTATGCATCATTAAAATATCATGTAATCCTGGCAAAAAAATCTCATGAAATCATGCAAAATTCACAATAGTTGCTTGAATGAAGGTGTAAGTGTATTTTTACCCAAAACTTGCCTTGTTTACTAGGAAAATGCACGAAACTACCATAAAACAGTAAAGAAAAGGTCAGTGAAACTGGCCTAGATGCCCTGGCATCACAACACCAAATTAAAGCTTGCTTGTCCCTAAGCAAGTACTGAAGCATAAGCAAAATGAAATAAAAGAACAAGAAGAAAAGATGGGAATCGCATTCATGGTTCATGGAGTTTCATGCATAGCAACTTAGGTTCTTTCCTTTTAGGTTTCAAGCCTTTATCAAATCCCTAGTCACTCTCTTGATTGCATCCCTTGAGGCTTCTTTCTTATTGATCCTTCTCTTTAAGCTTATTACATTTTTCTTTTGGCTAAGTGCTCTGTAAGAGGGCGACTTTTTATGATAAGCTTTCAGCCAACACTCCCAAACCAGTTGGTTTTAAGGTGTTAGGTGTTAAGACACCCCTAAGGACTTACTCCCTCAAGTCTCTTTCCCTCGTACAAACACACCACAGGCACATGGTTTGTTATTCTTTCTTTCTTGAGACCTTGGTGTCCAGCACCTCTTTGGGTTACTAAGTGCTCTGTAACAAGGGTTACTCTTGACAGTGGATTTTCAGCTGATAATCCTGGATTAGTTAATCCAAGTTACCAAGTGATAAGGCACCCCTAAGAGCTTATTCATCCAAGTATATCCCTTGTACATAAACACCACAGACACATGCCTCAGCTTCACAACCCTTGGTGCCTAGCATTGTTCCTTTTTGTGTTCCCTTGCTTAATTCCACTTGTATTACTCTTTTTCTTTTCTTGTTGGGATCTTATTATTTAGCTAGCCTCAAGGAATGTGTCTCAAATTTATGACTTAGGATGGATTGTTGCTTTCTTTCCTTTCTTGGTGAACCAACTTAGCTTACTAATCATCCTACCACAAACACTTAGAATGCACTTCACAAAATGACTCTATTCTTGTTCTTTCCATAACATTTTCTTTTTGATTAACTTAAAGAGACAAGCATACAAGTAAGCAAGATGACAGTGAGCATTCAAGACATTAGGCTCAATAACATAGACCTGAGCAATGAAACTTAAATCCATAATTGAAAATCCTAAGCTATCATGGAAGCATATTCTATTTCATACATGATTTTCCTTATTTAAAGCTTTGAAAAGGAAGGTAAACTAAGAAGGAACTTCACCACCTTTCACTTATTAGTCTGCTCGTTCTCTTCTGCTCCCTTGGGATTCTCCTTGATTACTTGAGTCTCCATTCCCCTTATGCTTCCCCATCAACTTTTTCCAGAATCTGGCATCCTCCATCTTCTTCTTTAATGCTTCCTTTTGCTGTTTCACCTTCCCTTCTTCTTGTTCAGTTAAGTTCTTGCGAACTGCCTCATAATTTAGGATGTCCAGGTGTAGGTGATGCATATGCTCAACCACATAGTTTAGCTTTGCATGAGTGTTGATGCTGAATTCTTCTCGGTGCAGTTGCCTTCCTTCATTTAGCACGCTGAATTCGTTGAATGCTTTCATTTGATTCATTTAGCGTTGGTTGAGTTCCTAGAGGCATTTATCTTGACTTTCTTGCCTTTCAGACACTCGATTGAAGGCTTGAGTAAGCTGGGAATAGTTGATGTGTGGAAAACGATCCAACACAAAACTCACCGGCAAGTGTACCAGGTCGCATCAAGTAATAATAACTCACATGAGTGAGGTCGATCCCACAGGGATTGAAGGATTGAGCAATTTTAGTTTAGTGGTTGATTTAGTCAAGCGAATCAAGTTTTGGTTGAGTGGGTTGTATTTAACAGAAGATAAATTGCTTGAAATGTAAATGGAGAAGGGAAATTGCAGTAAATTAAAGAGCAGGAAAGTAAAATAGACTGAATCTTAAAGAACAAGAAATTAAATGACTGAAACTTAAAGTGCAAGAAATGTAAATTGCAGAAACTTAAATGACAGGAAATGTAAATTTCTTGAATGTAAAAGGGATTTGAGGACTGGGATTGCAGAATCTAAACAAAGAGAAAGTAAATTGCAACAATTAATAAAGGAGAAGATGAATTGGAATAAACTGAAATTCAACAGAAAATGAAATTAAAGTGCAGCAGGTTCACAGAAGAACCAAAAGTAAATTGTGGTCTCAGGTCTCAAGAGACTAGGTAGCAGAGCCTAGATCTCTATTTGCCTTCCCAGATCCACGTTCACAAAGCAATTGACAAGAAATTGAAGAGGAAGCAGTAAAGAGAATGTAAATTGATTCAATTATGCAGAAAGAAAACTAAAGAGTTCTTGAGTGGAGATTGAGACAGAATTTCCTCAATTCTTAACACCCAAGAATCAAAACAAAGAAATTAAAAAGACCCAAGCAAGAACAATGAAGAAGAGAGATCAATTCTCCTCCCCAATTCTCTGAAATCTCGGTTCAGTCTCTCAAGGAAAGTCACAAAAATTCAAAGCTCAAAGAAAGTGCAAAATTCAAAAGCTAAGCAAAAGGTAAGTCCCAAAAAGGTTTTTAATTACATAAAACTAGCTCCTATTTATACACTTTCTATTCTTGGATTTTGGGATTTGGATGGGCTTTTGATTTGGTGAAGAAATGAATTAAAATGGGGTTTTAATTTGAACTTGGTGCATAGGATGCTGCCCTGCCCTCGCGGAGGGCAGGGCAGAATAATATGGTGCTGCCAGGATTGAGTTGTGATTCGCGCTGGTGCTGCCAGGAGAGTGATTTGGTGCGCCAGAAATGTCTCTTGGTGCGCCAGATCCATGCACCAACAAAATGCTGCCCTGCCCTCGCGGAGGGCAGGGCAGTGTTTCCACTTTGATGTCCCGTGTTCGAAACACGGCTGGAACACACGCTCAATTAATTTCCTTGGTTTCTTGGCACGGCACTCAACCTTAGTTCCTTGCTTCTTCCTTGTTCCGTGTTCGATTCTTGTGGCATGCATGGGTGACATTTTTCCTTTGATTTTCTTCCTTGGTGAGCCCGATACTGCCCTTGTGGAGGGCAGGGCAAGGTTCTCTTCTTCTTGGTTCCAAGGCACAATTTTGTGCTCTTCCCTTGTAGTGGGCAGGGCAGAGTTGCCTTCCTTGCTTGGTTCCCTTTTGTTGCCCTCCTAGAGGGCAGTGTGCCCTTGTGGAGGGCAATGCTTGCCTCACCTCATGTTGTGCACCACACTTCTTCTCTCTTTGACCACACTTTCTTTTCCTTGGGCCACACTTCCTTAGGCTACGCTTTTTTCCTTTTTTCCTTTTCTTCACCTACAATAAACCAAAACAACCACTCAAAGTATCACTAAATTCAAGAGGCTTATAAATCAATTAAAATTCAATTAAAATTAGCTTAAACCTCATGGATTAACATTAATTTCATGGTGGTTGCTTGATTTAAAGAAGTTGTGCATTTTCACTCCAAATCACTTACTTAAGAAGCAAGAAAGTGCATAAAGACTAACAAAACAAGTGAAATTAGCTTGAAAAATGGGTATATGATGACTTGTCATCACAACACCAAACTTAAATCTTGCTTGTCCCCAAGCAAGCATCAAAAATAAGAGTAAATGATATGAATAAGAAAAGAACACATATCCTTATTAGGCATATTGCAGAACTTGATTTATGGAGTCTTTATGCAGACAATGACAACTCACTTATTGTTGCTGCTACATAATACACATCTTTCCTCAAAGGCTTGCTAAACTTGCTGTTAAAAGACTCACTTTTTAATTACTCCCTTGCTAACTTTTCTTGGCTTATAATGCTTAATAAGCTTATTATTCTTTTGGAGGTTTGGTGTTAAATGTTGCAGTATTAGCCTTTGGCTTTATTTTCTTTTTCTTTTACTCAACATCTTTCCACCACAGACACATGGCTCACTAATTCTTCCTAGGATCATTGATGCCCAGCATCTCTTTGGATAACTAAATGTTCTGTATCTAAGTTGCTCTTTATTGTGGATTTTCAATTGGCCATCCCAAATCAGTTGATCTAAGTGACCGGGTTTTAAAATACCCCTTAGAATTTACTCATCCAAGCATATCTTAGTACAAGAACACCACAGGCATATGTCCTAAGGTTCAAGCTATTGGTGTCCAACCTTTATTCTTTGTTTTTCTTGCCATTTTGGCTTTTTCTTTCCTTTTTCTTTCTGTTTTTGTTACCAAGGGCTTTTTCATTATTGAGAAGAGTCTTTGTAACAGCAAGCTAACTCACAATTGAATGAGAATGATATTATGCAACAATTATTTCATGAGTTATGCATTTAATCAAACACATATACCACCACCAACTTCCATTCATACTTATGCAACATTGGATATTTCACTTTTCAATTCAAACCAAACTCTTTTATTTAAGCATATGGGAAACAAAACAAAATTTCGAGCTAAGTGATGGATAACAAGCATTATGCAGATTTAGCATTTTTAACAAACCATTTCACTTGTAACTAGATAAGCACTTTAGCAAGACATACAATGGTTTCCAGATTTAAACATTTCACAGTAGCAAGGATTAAGTTTAGATACAACCTTTGAAGTTGCAGCCCTTTGATTCTTCCTTCTGTTGTGTTCTCTTTGAGTTAAGATGCATAATGTCTTCAATTGTTGACTCATGTTCTGCATAATTCTCAAAGTTGCTTGCTTCTCAAGCCCTTAATTATATGGTTAGTATGCATAAACTGAGTGTGGTTCCTGGATTGATTTTTGGTGTGGGAACACCAAACTTAATTGTTTACCACTGCCTCTTATGCAACAAATCAACCATATGTGAGACCTTGTATCCTTGCTAAAGGTTAATGAAAATAAAACTAGAAAGCAATTAAACAGTTGAATAATGTGTTTGGTTGCCTTGAGCTAGCATCATGCAAGAGGTGAGAATGTGTTTTTAAATGATATTTTTGGTGGAACACCAAACTTAAAATCTTTCATTCTCCCTTAAATTGTTTTGGTGTGCAACACCAAACTTAGCTCCTTGCAATCCAGACCAATTACTCAACATTTTTATTGGAAAAGCTATGAAAGGAAAACTACCTCAGGTTGGGTTGCCTCCCAACAAGCGCTCTTTTATTGTCACTAGCTTGACATTGAACTCCCTTTAGGGTGGTTGATGTTGGTGATGTCTCAACTTGTCACCTCTCACTGTCAGCTTTCTCTGCGTGCCTTGATGCTCAATTTCCATATGCTCAAGAGAAAGTATTTGGTTGACAGTGTAATAATCTTCTGTTCCCAGCTGTTGATATACTAGTTGCTCCTTATCACCTTTAGAAAATCCTTCAGTTGGGATTTTCTTGTTCTTCCACCCTTTGTGAGCCTTTTTCTTGCTCTTCATCTTTTTCTTTCTTGTTGATCTTTCTTTCTTGACAGTTACTTGAGTTGTGATACCTTCCTTCTTGTTTATCACCCCTGCTTCCTTTTGGATTCCTTTTTCTTCTTGCATCTGCTTATTTTTCTGTTCTACTTCCTTATCAGTTGATTGCTTTGGAAGGAGATCATCACTCATTTTGCTTGTTTCTTCATCCCTTTGTAATTCTGGAAAGACTTTCAGGATGATGCTCTCCTCATGCATCCTGAGGGTTAACTCTCCTTGCTCTATATCCACAATGGCTCTAGCAGTGGCCAAAAATGGTCGACCAAGTATTATGGAGTCATTTCCATGTTCTGAAGAATCCAGGATCACAAAATCTGCTGGATAGATGAACTTGTCAACCTTAACTAAAAGGTTCTCAATAAGCCCTTTAGGATATACTACTGATTGGTCCACCAATTCCAAGGACATCTGTGTTGGTTTCACCTCCTCTATGCCAAGCTTTTTCACTAAAGAATATGGGATTAGATTTATGCTTGCTCCTAAATCGCACATCCCCTTGTTAATGAATAGGTTTCCAATAGTGCATGGTAAGAAGAAACCTCCAAGGTCTTCAAGCTTGGGAGGGAGTCCCTTTTTAATGAGTGCACTGCATTCTTCACTGAGCATTACAGTCTCCTTTTCATTCCACTGTATCTTCTTGTTAATGAGCTCCTTTAAGAACTTGGCATATAAAGGCATTTGCTCCAATGCTTCAGCTAAAGGTATGTTGATTTCCAACTTCTTGAAAGTCTCAAGAAATTTGTGGAAATGCTGATCCTTTATCTCTTTGTGAAATCTCTGTGGATATGGCAGTGGTGGTGTTGAGCTCTTCTCCACTTGATGCTGTTTTGGAATTGCTTCTTCCAAGATTTGCTTTCCCTTCTTCAAATTCTGTGGGTTGTTGTCTTCCTCTGTGAGTTTTTCTGGAGCATTCTTGGTCATCATGTCCTTGTTGATGGCTTCATCATTCTTTGTTGGCTCAGTGTCATTATGCTTGGTTGCCCCTTAGTTACCATCTGTTAACACTTTTCCACTTCTTAGTTGCACGACCTTGCATTCTTCCTTTGGGTTGGGAATGGTGTCACTAGGTAGTGAACTTGATGGCTTCTCAACAGAAATCTGTTTGGAGATTTGCCCAATTTGCCTTTCCAAGTTCTTCATGGAGGCTTCTTGGTTCTTTGTTGTCAATTCTTGGTTCTTCATCAGTTTCTCCATGAGCAGCTCTAGATTAGTGATCCTCTAAGATTCTTGTGAAATTGGTTGGTTTTGGGGTGTTGATGGATGATGATAGGTGTTTTGATTTGTTGGGTGGTTGTTAGGTGGATAATGGTTAGAGTTGGGGTAGTTGTTTTGTGGTTTTCTATATGCATTTTGGTTAGTGTTTGGCTGGGGGTTGTGGTTTGTGTTTTTCCAATTGTTCTGGCCTGTGTTTCTTTGCCATGGTTGTTGGTTTTGATTATGGTTATCTCCCCATCTGAGGTTGGGATGGTTCTTCCAAGATGGATTGTAAGTATCACCATAGACTTCATTTGTTCCAGAATTTTGGTTGTGCATGTACTGGACTTGCTCTTGCTGTTGCTCCTCTTGAGTTTCTTCATTTTGCACCCAAGTGGTTGGTGGTTGGCTTGTGGTGCTCACTGCTGCCACTTGCAAGCCATCAATTCTTTTGGCCATTTGCTCAAACTGTTGTTGAATCTGCTGCTGCATCATCTTGTTCTGAGCCAGAATGGAATCCACTCCTTCCAACTCCATTACTCCTCTTCTTTGTGATGGTTGGCGTTGTCTTTGATGAGCAAAGAAATATTGGTTGTTGGCCACCATATCAATGAGGTTTTGAGCTTCCTCTGTGGTCTTCATGAGTTGCAATGAGCCTCCGGCAGAGTGATCAAGAGCTTCTTGAGCTTTAAGAGTGAGTCCCTCATAGAAGTTCTGTAACTTGTCCCACTCAGTGAACATCTCTGGTGGACATTTCCTCAATAGTGCCTTATATCTTTCCCATGCTTCATATAAGTTTTCAGCCTCCAATTGAGTGAATGTTTGAACCTCAGTCTTCAACCTTAGGATTCTTTGAGGGGGATAAAATTTGGCAAGAAACTTGCTCACCAAGTCATCCCAAGTGTTGATGCTTTCTTTTGGAAAGGTCTCTAGCCATTGAGTGGCCTTATCTCTGAGAGAGAATGGAAAGAGCAGCAACTTGTAGCTATCAGGAGGTACACCATTGGTTTTCACCGTGTCACAGATTCTCAAGAAGGTTGACAAATGTTGATTTGGATCTTCCAGAGGCCCTCCTCCAAAAGAACAATTGTTTTGAACCAGAGTGATGAGTTGTGGCTTTAGTTCAAAATTGTTTGCATTGACATTAGGAGGAAGAATGCTGCTTCCACAGTGTCTAGCATTTGCAAATGTGTATGAAGCCAAGACTCTTCGTTGTTGTTGGTTATTGTTGGCTCCTTCTCCTGATTGATTGGGATCTCCTTCCATTTCTTGGAATTCCTCCTCAGATTCTTCTTCTCTAATAACGTTCTTCCCTCTTTCAGCTCTTCTTATTCTCCGAAGAGTTCTTTGATCAATTTCAGAGAGGATAGGGGAAGATCTTCCTGTACCTGACATACAAACACACAACAATAAACACACAAACCCAGAAAGCCAATGAAACTTCAATCTATAGCTAGAATGAAGGTTTAGTTAGTTTAAGCAAAAATTCAAACAGTTAGTGTGTTAGTAGGAATTAGAATAACAGAAAAGAAAAAGTGCTTAATCTAGACCTCCACTTCACTCAATCATTGTCAATCTATTTCAATCCCCGGCAACGGCGCCAAAAACTTGATGTGTGGAAAACGATCCAACACAAAACTCACCGGCAAGTGTACCGGGTCGCATCAAGTAATAATAACTCACATGAGTGAGGTCGATCCCACAGGGATTGAAGGATTGAGCAATTTTAGTTTAGTGGTTGATTTAGTCAAGCGAATCAAGTTTTGGTTGAGTGGGTTGTATTTAACAGAAGATAAATTGCTTGAAACGTAAATGGAGAAGGGAAATTGCAGTAAATTAAAGAGCAGGAAAGTAAAATAGACTGAATCTTAAAGAACAAGAAATTAAATGACTGAAACTTAAAGTGCAAGAAATGTAAACTGCAGAAACTTAAATGACAGGAAATGTAAATTGCTTGAATGTAAAAGGGATTTGAGGACTGGGATTGCAGAATCTAAACAAAGAGAAAGTAAATTGCAACAATTAATAAAGGAGAAGATGAATTGGAATAAACTGAAATTCAACAGAAAATGAAATTAAAGTGCAGCAGGTTCATAGAAGAACCAAAAGTAAATTGTGGTCTCAGGTCTCAAGAGACTAGGTAGCAGAGCCTAGATCTCTATTTGCCTTCCCAGATCCAAGTTCACAAAGCAATTTACAAGAAATTGAAGAGGAAGCAGTAAAGAGAATGTAAATTGATTCAATTATGCAGAAAGAAAACTAAAGAGTTCTTGAGTGGAGATTGAGACAGAATTTCCTCAATTCTTAACACCCAAGAATCAAAACAAAGAAATTAAAAAGACCCAAGCAAGAACAAGGAAGAAGAGAGATCAATTCTCCTCCCCAATTCTCTGAAATCTCGGTTCAATCTCTCAAGGAAAGTCACAAAAATTCAAAGCTCAAAGAAAGTGCAAAATTCAAAAGCTAAGCAAAAGGTAAGTCCCAAAAAGGTTTTTAATTACATAAAACTAGCTCCTATTTATACACTTTCTATTCTTGGATTTTGGGATTTGGATGGGCTTTTGATTTGGTGAAGAAATGAATTAAAATGGGGTTTTAATTTGAATTTTCGGCCCATGAGAAGTTGCTCCCAGGAGGCTGCCCTGCCCTTGCGGAGGGCAGGGCAGGATTTGGAGTTTGGTGCGTTGTTGGTGCGGCGTGGTGCAGCCTTGGTGCGCAGAATGCTGCCCTGCCCGCGCCAAGGGGAGGGCAGGAAAAGTTGGTGCGCCAGAAATTGCCTTGGTGCTGCCAGAATCAAGAATTGGTGCGCCAGAAATTGCCTTGGTGCATAGGATGCTGCCCTGCCCTCGCGGAGGGCAGGGCAGAATAATATGGTGCTGCCAGGATTGAGTTGTGATGTGCGCTGGTGCTGCCAGGAGAGTGATTTGGTGCGCCAGAAATGTCTTTTGGTGCGCCAGATCCATGCACCAACAAAATGCTGCCCTGCCCTCGCGGAGGGCAGGGCAGTGTTTCCACTTTGATGTCCCGTGTTCGAAACACGGCTGGAACACACGCTCAATTAATTTCCTTGGTTTCTTGGCACGGCAATCAACCTTAGTTCCTTGCTTCTTCCTTGTTCCGTGTTCGATTCTTGTGGCATGCATGGGTGACATTTTTCCTTTGATTTTCTTCCTTGGTGAGCCCGATACTGCCCTTGTGGAGGGCAGGGCAAGGTTCTCTTCTTCTTGGTTCCAAGGCACAATTTTGTGCTCTGCCCTTGTAGTGGGCAGGGCAGAGTTGCCTTCCTTGCTTGGTTCCCTTTTGTTGCCCTCCTAGAGGGCAGTGTGCCCTTGTGGAGGGCAATGCTTGCCTCTCCTCATGTTGTGCACCACACTTCTTCTCTCTTTGACCACACTTTCTTTTCCTTGGGTCACACTTCCTTAGGCTACGCTTTTTTCCTTTTTTCCTTTTCTTCACCTACAATAAACCAAAACAACCACTCAAAGTATCACTAAATTCAAGAGGCTTATAAATCAATTAAAATTCAATTAAAATTAGCTTAAACCTCATGGATTAACATTAATTTCATGGTGGTTGCTTGATTTAAAGAGGTTGTGCATTTTCACTCCAAATCACTTACTTAAGAAGCAAGAAAGTGCATAAAGACTAACAAAACAAGTGAAATTAGCTTGAAAAATGGGTATATGATGACTTGTCATCAATAGTGCTCTTGTTGCTGCTCTATTAGCTGTTTCTGCCATTCCCTCTGTTGATTCATCCAATTTGTTAGCATTTCCTCTTGCCGATCCATTCTCTGAGATTGAAGTTGTATTTGTTGTTCCTGTCCTTCCATGTATAGCCTTGACAAATCATCAATGGCTCCTCGGATGTGACCCAAATTGATATCGGTTGGGTCATGATATCCTTCTTGATGATATTCTGTGGGTTGGGGTTCTTCTTGGAGAGGCTCTTCCTCTTGTGCCTCTTCTGATGTCCTCTTCCTTAGATGGGGTCTTTTCTGCTGTTGAGCTGGGGTCACATGAGTTATGCGTTGGAGTGTAAGTGATCTCCCAAGACCAAGCCAAGTTGGGTTGCTATCCTCAAAGACTACCTTGGCTTTCTTGCATAATATAAGGATGGTGCTGGGGTACCAAAGTCTGGCACCTAAATCCTTTTTCTCGGCTGATTCTTGGATTCCTTCAGCTATAATTTCGTGCACGTTAATGCTTCCACCCTTTATCAAGAAATGTACCATGGTAGCTCGAGTGATATTGACCTCAGAATTATTTGCTGTGGGAAGGATAGATCATCACACAAGCTCAAACCAGGCTTTGGCTTCCGGGATGAGGTCTCCTCTCCTGATGAACCAGGGTCTCTTATCTGCATACCTTTCCCAGTCAGATCCCACAATGCATATATCACCCACAATCTCCTCCAATTCATCATTATCGGCACCTTTATATATTCTTTCTTGGTAACCAGGCTCAACAAAACGTGGGGATTTCAAATGGAGAACTCTAATGATTGCATTGGGGCTAAAATCCACCTCTACTCCTCTTATATAACTCTTGAAGGTGGGGGCTGTGGTCTTATCTTCTCTAACCACCTTTGCATAAAATTCTCTGATGAAGTTTGTATTTACCCTTGCTTCCGGGTTAGTGAGCTTTTCCTAACCCCTCTTTTCAATCTTCCCCTGAATTTGTGGACACTCATTTTCATCGAATTGAAAGGTTGATTCGGGCAATATCTTCTTTTCCTTTATTAGCTCGAATTCGAGCTCATGGAAGGCTATTTTGAATTTCCCGGTGTCGAAGGAGGGCTACTCCATTGGTTCTTTTCCTCTTCACCTCTTGACGTTTGATGCTGCCATGAATGAGAATTGAATATTAGAGGCTAAGGGGTTGAAGGTGGAGTTTAGTTGGGTTGAAGTAGAAAGAGTCTTGAAGAAATGAGTTTTGAAGAGAGAAAAGAAGAGGTGAGTATATAAGGTGCATGTGAAGTGTGTATGGCCGAGAGAAGGAAGTGAAAAGAAGAGAATGGGGATACAGGGTGTGTACGGAAGGGTTGTGTGAAGGGGTTTATATATAGGGATGGCAATTGGTGTGGATTGATGGTGTTGTTTTGATAGTGGACGGTTGGGGTTTTGAGATTGGATTATCACATGGATCACCTTTTGTATGAGGGTCTTGGTTCGGTCTCCAAAGTCATTCATTCCCCATGTTGCATGGCAACACCTCCAAGGACATTCCCTATGGAGACAAGTGTAAAATTCCCTTGGTGTAGTGGCCGAATCTCCTTGTATTAATTGTCCTATCAATTACCATCGATGTCCTTTTTGATTCCCTATATACAAGAAGTAAATGCAATGGGTTATTTAAACTTTTTGGTGGGAAAAATGTGAACTATTAAAATGTTTCTCTTTCTTTTTCTTTTTCTTTTGTTTCTATTAACTAAATGCTTTCTATGAAGACAATTCAATTAAACATTAGACTCCCCATGCATGCACGTTGGTACACCAAACTTGTTTGTAATCACTTGGTACAACAAGTTTGGGGAATGAACTTTCCTCATAAGGTGTGTTCAGACCACACTTGGTGTGCTTTGAACACCAAACTTATCATGTACTATACGTTGCATGTGGATGGACTTTATATTAATTGTCAAAGTTGGATTGAAACTTCATTGAAATTATCTTATTACTATTATTATTTGAAATTTAAAGAGAAAGGGTTATAGAACATGGGTTGCCTCCCATGAAGCGCTTCTTTAGCGTCACTAGCTTGACGTTTGGTTCTTGTCAAGGAGGTTGATGGTGCTTGATGTCCTCTTCTCTTGCAGTGAATCTATATCCGTTAGCTTTGTTGACGAGTTCCAGATGCTCTAAGGATAAGATTTTATTGATAGTATACACAGGAGGCAGCTGAGATGGAATAGTGGGTAGGTGAGGTGGTATAGATGGAAAGTATGTAGAAATAACTTCATCACCTGGTGAGAAATTGTCTGTAGGAATTTTCTTATTTCTCCATCCCTTTGGAATTCTTTTCCTTGTTTCCATTGATGTTTTCTTGTTTTCTATGGATTTTTTCTCCAGGGGAATCTTGTTATTGATCTTGCATGACTCTGGTGGGTCTGGTTCCTCTTGGATCACCTTTGAACATGGTTCTTCCTGACTATGTGGCTTCTCAACCAATGGGGCTTCCAATTGTGATGTTTGTGCTTCCTCGTTTGGCTCTTCTATCATCTTATTGTTTTGTGATCTGCTCCTTGTGAGAGGTTGTAAACATTGAAGGCGAGCTGCTCATCATGTATTCTCAGCACTAATTCTCCTCGTTCTACATCTATGAGTGCCCTAGCTGTGGCTAGAAAGGGTCTTCCCAGAATGATGGGGTAGATAGGATTCTCATCCATTTCTAAAACAACAAAATCTGTGGGAAGATAGTAGCTCCCAACCTTTACCAGCACATTTTCAACTATTCCTACTGCCTGTTTTTGGGTTTTGTCCGCCAATCTGATAATCATATCAGTAGGAGTTAGTTCATTGATTTGGAGCTTTTTCATGAGAGAGAGAGGCATTAAGTTGATGCTTGCTCCCAAGTCACAAAGTCCTTTGTCAATCATTGTTTATCTTATGGCACAAGGAATGTGGAAGCTTCCTGGATCCTCCTTCTTTGTGGGTGGTCCTGGTTGAATGAGAGCACTACAATTTCCGTTCATCTTGATTGTTTGTCCACCCTTCAATGGACTTTTTCTGGCTAGTAGCTCCTTTATATACTTGATGTAGAAGGGCATCTGTTGAAGGGCTTTAATGAAGAGTATATTTACATCTAAAGATGCAAACATATCAAGAAACCTTGAGTACATTCTCCCTGCTACACCACTTTTAAGCGTGTGGGGGAAAGGTGCATATGGGTTCAATGCCTCCTTTTTCTTTAGCTCTTCCTTGGATGTGAGTGGAGTTGCACAGCTTCCTCCCTCTTGACTTTCCTGTTGGTGATTTTGGAGGTGTTCTATGATGGTGTTTTTGCGGAAAAATGAATTTCCAACACACAAATCCAACCGGCAAGTATACCGGGTCGCATCAAGTAGTAATAACTCACTTAGAGTGAGGTCGATCCCACAAAGATTGATGGATCAAGCAACTTTAGTGGGTGATTAGTTTAGTCAAGCTAACATTGGTGAGTGAGAATTGTTGCAGCAGAATGTAAAATTGCAGTGAACATAAATTACAGAAAGTAAAATGGCAGGAAACTTAAATAACAAGAAAGTAAATTAGCTGAAACTTAAATTGCAAGAATTGTAAATTGCAAGAATCTTAAATGACAAGAAATGTAAATTGCATTAAATGTAAAGGGGAGTGGGTGCTAGAAATTAAAGGAAGCAATAAATCAAGCAACTGAAAATTTAAACTGCAGGAGGAATAAAAGGATTTTGGGAGCTGGGATTCAAGAAATCAAACAAGAAATTATAAATGGCAATCAAACAGAGAAGTAAAAGGTGCAGTAACTTGCAACCGATCTCAAACAGAAAGTAGAATTGCTTGAAGAAGCAAACAGAAATTAAATTCAACTCAATTGGAAAATCAAAATGAAGATCTCAGGAAATCAAAGAGACTAGAAAACAAGTCTAGATCTCAATTCCTTCCTTGATCAAAGTAGAAAATAATCAGCAGAAGAGAAGTAGTGAAATGTAAATCCAATTCTCAATTTTGCAAAAGAACAGAGCAGAGATGTTGCAGATGGAGAATGAAAACAGAATTCCTTCCAATCTCCACCCAAGATTCAAAACAGAATTCAAAACTAAGAGAGAGAGCTCTCAAATCCTAATACTCCCTAGTGTGCTAGCCTCCCTCTAAAATGAGAGTGATGCCTTTATATAGGCTTTTCAAAGTAAAAAATGAAAATGAAATTAAAACAAATTACAAAAATGAAAATCCTAATTTAATTGATCCATGTGCCTTTGAGTCATGTTGAGTGGGCTTTGCTTGCTTTGGATTTGAGGAGAAATGGGTTTGGTTGGCCTTGATTCAATTTGGTGAGGAATTGAATTAAATTGAATTTTGGTTGATTTTTGGCCCATGACACTTCCAGGAGGCTGCCATGCCCTTGTGGAGGGCAGGGCAGGATTTGGGGCGTGCGTCCTTGGTGCGAGCGTGGTGTGGGCTTGGAGTGTGAAGATGCTGCCCTGCCCTTGCGGAGGGCAGGGCAGAAAAATCTGGTGCACCAATTTGGTGCTTGTGCGTGCTGCTGGTGCTGCCGAAGCCTTCTTTGGTGCGCCAATCTGGTGCGTGTGTGTGCATCACAAAATGCTGCCCTGCCCTCGCAGAGGGCAGGGCAGTGTTTCTAAAAGATGAAGTTCCAAGTTCGAAACTTGGTGGATGCACACGCTACTCCTTTTCCTTGGTTTATTTTTGCTTATTTTTGGCCCTTAAAGATGCCTTTCGTTCCTGCCTCAATTAGACGCCAAATATGGATTTCTATATATCGTTGGAAAGCTCTGAATGTCAGCTTTCCAACGCAACTGGAAGCACATCAATCGGATGTCTGTAGCTCAAGTTATAGCCCTTTGAAGTAGGCATGGTCATGCTGTGAGCGCCCAGATTTTAACTTAGCCAAAATTTGCTTCATCCTCACTTTGCTTCATTATGATTCTGCCCTGCCCTTGGCAAGGGCAGGGCAGTGTGCGTGCTGGGTGTTTTCCTCTTTGATTTTGTCATGGGCCACGCTTTTCAAAGCGTGGCCTAAGGCTCCAAAGTGTGCTCCAACTTCAAAGTGTGTCCCAAAGCTCTTTTTTTCTCCTTTTTTTTGCTTCTTTGCTTCTTTTTCTTCTTTTTTTTTCTACAAGATTTATAAAATTAAAAGATCAAGAAAATATATCATTTAAGCACAAAAGCATTTAATATTTAAACACAAATCATCAATTTCTTGTATGAAAAAACATAGAAAATGGGTATATGATGACTTGTCATCACAACACCAAACTTAAACCTTGCTTGTCCCCAAGCAAGAAAAGAATCATGCAATAGAAATTGACAATCCAAGGTAAGAAGAGTAGCAAGTTAATGTTCATGGCAAGCTAGTTTTCTATGCATGCTACAATTACAAAAGAGATGCAAATGATTGATGCTTATATCTAGCTTATTTTATGAAATCTTTTTCTTATAATTCTCCCTTGAAACAAGCTTTTGATTTTATTTTATTTTATTTTTTTTTTAGCTTCTCCTTTTGGGTGCTTTGCCCCATGAGTTGATAACAAAGCTACGACTTCTAAATGCTTTGTTTTCAAGTATTACCACTTGATACATAAGCACCACAAGCATTTAATTAGAGGACTTCATTAAGCTCATTTTTCTTTTCTTGACTCTCTAATCATTGATGCTCAGAGCCTTGAGCTTTGAGGGAGTGCTTTTGCACTTGAGCCTAGCCTTGACTTCTAAGTGTTTTGTTTTCAAGCATTTGGCTTGATACATAAACACCACAAGCACTTAGCAAATAAATTGCCATTGGTACTCAGAGCCTTCAGCTTTCTCATTCTTTCCCTTTTTCTTTTCTTGCTTTAACTGTATTTGCTTTTTCAAGGTTTTCATGATTTCAAAAGATTTCACAAAATGTACTAGATGAAAAACATCAATTAAATAAAATCCAATGCAATTGAGCAACAATTAATCATACTAGCTTTCCAATACTTGTATGCACATGCTAAAATCTTCTTTAATGCCTTGTTTGTTTATGATCATGATGCTTTATTGCTTTTGAACTCACAGGATTTAAGTTGGTAGTCATAATGTCACAACAACATATTTCAAATCAAATTCAAGCTATGCTTAGTCATACCACACATGTATACAGAAAATATAAAGACAATCATGCAATTTAAAGTGCTGGAAATAAATGAGAGGAAAAGGAACTTTACAACCTTGTAGTCCATCTTCTCTATTGTTATCATTTTCCTCCCATTCTTCTCCTTCCCATACCAAATCAAAATGCTTGCTCTTCCTTAAGCAACAATGAGAACAATGGTGGTGGGGTCTAAAATGGATCATGAATGTCTCACACAAAAGGATGTCAGTAGCATATGTGTTTAGGCAAGCAAGATTAAGATAACAATCAAAGCACAGAGAAATAAAAACACTATGATTGCAAACATAAGATGGTGTGCATGATACATTGCATAAAAAAATATAAGTGGCACACCAAACTTAGTGTGACACTTTCACTTGGAATTGATGCAAGTATCTTGTAAGGATTGGAACCAAATTTTGTTGCATAGCAACACCAAACTTAGAATACAACCATATGTCAATTTATTTGAATTAAAACTAAACAAAAGAAACTGTTATATGTTAAATACAATCACCAAGCCATGAATATGTCATGAATAAGGATCTCTTGGTAATATATTAACAAAAACAGTTAAGAAGCAAAATAAGTGGAAGTATTAAAAATAAAGAAATAACTAAAGTAAACAGAATAATAAAGTGTCAAACCAAAAGAAAAACAACACTGCAAAGGCCTTATGATTATGCAGACAAGTGGTGTTGCTTAATGAATTGCATAGAGAATTAAGTGGCACACCAAACTTAGAATCTTAGTGTGTCACTTCCATTTTTGATTTGATGCAATCATCCAAAAAGATTGAAAACAAGTTGTTGCAAGACAACACCAAACTTAGAATGTAACCATATGCCCATTTATTGAATTTAAACAAAGTAAAGAAAGAAAACAAAGCAGAGAAGAGAAATTATACCTACGGTTGGGTTACCTCCCAACAAGTGCTCTTTTAGTGTCATTAGCTTGACATGTTGCTCTTCACTTTCTTCCTCTTCTTCCAGTTTGTTAAGAGGAATGACCTCAAAGAGGGAGAAGATTCAGCTAGTGTCCCTTGTCTTGGCCTTTCCTCAGCAAGCTTCCTTTTGCAAATGGCTTGATTGATCTTGCTTGCTGGATTAGGGACAGAATTGGTGCTTTTGTTAGTTGCCTTCACTTCTTGGATGTCAAGACATGGTTGCTGTGTGATTTTTGGAGTTTGATCTTCATCCAGAGCCTTTTGAATTGGTGGTTCCATGAATCTTTCTTCTATGCAACTCTCTGCTTCAATTGAGGGTGACTTCTCTTGAGTGTCTTCCTCACTTTCTTGATCCTCCACTTCTTCCCTTGTCACCTCAAGTGCAGTTTCATTTTCAACCACCTCATTCTTCATTGAAAGTTCACTTGATGCAGTGGCCTCCTTATCTTGCTCTTCCACTTTCTCCTTCACATCTATCAATTGACCTTCATTTTCCTTGCTCAGTGGTTCTACGCTCCTCCTTGTTTGCTCTAAGGGGCCATTCATCTTATTGAAGATGATTTCTTTCCAGGATTGGGGTTGTGTGTATCTTTCCACGAGTTTTCTATGTATTTCAATGGCTTGAAGGTAATCCTCATCAGGTGGTTCAAGAGATGAAGGTTGAGAGTAATTTTGGTAACGTGGATATGTTGTGGTGAAGTTGTGTTGAGGGGTGTGGAATGAGTTGTGTGATTGATGGGATGACTTGTATGGATTTTGGAGGAAACCTTGTGTTGAGGCATAATTAAGTGATGAAGAACTTTCAAATGAGAAACTGGGACGTGAGGGTGGATGCTCTTTCATTCCTTGGTGATACTCCCATCCACCATGAGGATAATGGTATGAATCATTTTGTGGTGGTGAGAAATATCCCATATGATTATCTTGTTCATCTTGTGACTTTGAAGTGCATCTCCATGGATTGGAGTGCTTAGAATCTGTAAATTCTTGGTGATATTCCCAACCACCATTAGAGATTTGTGATGGTGGGTGATATCCCAGAAAATTTGTTTGATCACAAGATGAGTTGAACTCCATTTAAATTTTGTAAAACACAACACCAATGAAAATTGGAATTACTCATATCAGAAATGAGTTTTGCTTAGTGAGGCAAAAACACAAACACCTTGGTTTCAACTTAGAACAGAGAACAAAAAAGAAAAAAAATGCTTGATCTAGACTTCTCACCCACTTAATCATTGTTGATCTAAATCAATCCCCGGCAACGGCGCCAAAAACTTGATGGTGTTTTTGCGGAAAAATGAATTTCCAACACACAAATCCAACCGGCAAGTATACCGGGTCGCATCAAGTAGTAATAACTCACTTAGAGTGAGGTCGATCCCACAGGGATTGATGGATCAAGCAACTTTAGTGGGTGATTAGTTTAGTCAAGCTAACATTGGTGAGTGAGAATTGTTGCAGCAGAATGTAAAATTGCAGTGAACATAAATTACAGAAAGTAAAATGGCAGGAAACTTAAATAACAAGAAAGTAAATTAGCTGAAACTTAAATTGCAAGAATTGTAAATTGCAAGAATCTTAAATGACAAGAAATGTAAATTGCATTAAATGTAAAGGGGAGTGGGTGCTAGAAATTAAAGGAAGCAATAAATCAAGCAACTGAAAATTTAAACTGCAGGAAGAATAAAAGGATTTTGGGAGCTGGGATTCAAGAAATCAAACAAGAAATTATAAATGGCAATCAAACAGAGAAGTAAAAGGTGCAGTAACTTGCAACCGATCTCAAACAGAAAGTAGAATTGCTTGAAGAAGCAAACAGAAATTAAATTCAACTCAATTGGAAAATCAAAATGAAGATCTCAGGAAATCAAAGAGACTAGAAAACAAGTCTAGATCTCAATTCCTTCCTTGATCAAAGTAGAAAATAATCAGCAGAAGAGAAGTAGTGAAATGTAAATCCAATTCTCAATTATGCAGAAGAACAAAGCAGAGATGTTGCAGATGGAGAATGAAAACAGAATTCCTTCCAATCTCCACCTAAGATTCAAAACAGAATTCAAAACTAAGAGAGAGAGCTCTCAAATCCTAATACTCCCTAGTGTGCTAGCCTCCCTCTGAAATGAGAGTGATGCCTTTATATAGGCTTTTCAAAGTAAAAAATGAAAATGAAATTAAAACAAATTACAAAAATGAAAATCCTAATTTAATTGATCCATGTGCCTTTGAGTCATGTTGAGTTGGCTTTGCTTGCTTTGGATTTGAGGAGAAATGGGTTTGGTTGGCCCTGATTCAATTTGGTGAGGAATTGAATTAAATTGAATTTTGGTTGATTTTTGGCCCATGACACTTCCAGGAGGCTGCCCTGCCCTTGTGGAGGGCAGGGCAGGATTTGGTGCGTGCGTCCTTGGTGCGAGCGTGGTGTGGGCTTGGAGTGTGAAGATGCTGCCCTGCCCTTGCGGAGGGCAGGGCAGAAAAATTTGGTGCACCAATTTGGTGCTTGTGCGTGCTGCTGGTGCTGCCGAAGCCTTCTTTGGTGCGCCAATCTGGTGCGTGTGTGTGCATCACAAAATGCTGCCCTGCCCTCGCGGAGGGCAGGGCAGTGTTTCTAAAAGATGAAGTTCCAAGTTCGAAACTTGGTGGATGCACACGCTACACCTTTTCCTTGGTTTATTTTTGCTTATTTTTGGCCCTTAAAGATGCCTTTCGTTCCTGCCTCAATTGGATGCCAAATATGGATTTCTATATATCGTTGGAAATCTCTGAATGTCAGCTTTCCAACGCAACTAGAAGCACATCAATCGGACGTCTGTAGCTCAAGTTATAGCCCTTTGAAGTAGGCATGGTCATGCTGTGAGCGCCCAGATTTTAACTTAGCCAAAATTTGCTTCATCCTCACTTTGCTTCATTATGATTCTGCCCTGCCCTTGGCAAGGGCAGGGCAGTGTGTGTGCTGGGTGTTTTCCTCTTTGATTTTGTCATGGGCCACGCTTTTAAAAGCGTGGCCTAAGGCTCCAAAGTATGCTCCAACTTCAAAGTGTGTCCCAAAGCTCTTTTTTTCTCCTTTTTTTTGCTTCTTTGCTTCTTTTTCTTCTTTTTTTTCTACAAGATTTATAAAATTAAAAGATCAAGAAAATATATCATTTAAGCACAAAAGCATTTAATATTTAAACACAAATCATCAATTTCTTGTATGAAAAAGCATAGAAAATGGGTATATGATGACTTGTCATCATTCTACTCCATGCATACTTCCCTCATCACTTGTGGTTATCATTTTGCATTCTTCCCATCTCACTTTCTTTGGTTCTCCTCTTGGATTCTTCTCTGTATCACTGGGGAATCCATCAGTGGGTTTGGGAATTTGTTGAGATAGATAGCCTACTTGGGACTCCAATCTCTTGATGTTTTCTCCTTGATTCTTGATGTTGGCTCGCACTTCTTCCTTAAACACCTTGTTATCTTGGACTTCTCTGCACATGTTTTCAAGTAGAGCCTCAATCTTTGAAAGCCTATCATCTGTGGATGATGGTGGGTTGAGATTAGGTGGTTGAAAAGGTTGGCTAGATGGATGTTGGTAATATCTCTGTGAGGTGTTTTGATGAGTGGCATTGTTGTTGGAGTTGAAGTTGGAACGTCTCGAATCTTGTCTTTGGTCTTGTTGGTTTCCCCATCCAAAGTTGGGGTGATTTCTCCATCCAGAGTTGTATGTTTTAGAGTATGGATCATGGACTTGTCTAGGTGAATTTCCCACATAGTTGGCTTGCTCCCAGTCACCTTCTTCTCCTATGTTTATTCCTTCATGAGTTGTTGATGAGGTGATGGCTGCTGCAACTTGGTTCTCTTCCACCTTCTTGGTAAGATCTGCCAGCTGCTTGGTGATCATCTTGTTTTGGGCTAACAGTGCATCCATGTGGTTTAGCTCCATTACTCCTCTAGTGTTACTTCTTTCAGAGGCATAGAAGTAGTCATTCTCAGCAACTGTTTCAATGACATCTATGGCTTCTTCAACAGTTTTCTTCTTGTTTAAAGAACCTCCTGATGAATGATCTACAGCCTTCTTTGACTCATAGGAAAGACCTTCATAGAAGATGTGAAGTTGAACCCACTCATTAAACATCTCTGATGGCCATCTCCTTGTCAAGTCTTTGAATCTCAACCATGCTTCATAAAGTGTCTCACCATCTTTTTGCCTGAAAGTTTGCACCTCAGTTCTTAGCCTATTAATCTTTTGAGGAGGGTAAAATCTTGCTAAAAACTTGTTCACTACCTCCTCCCAATCTGTCAGGCTTTCTTTTGGAAAGGATTCAAGCCACTTTGTTGCCTTGTCCCTGAGTGAAAAGGGGAACAAGAGCAACCTATAGACATCCGGGTGGACTCCATTTGTCTTCACTATGTCACAAATCCTCAAGAAGGTGGTCAAGTGTTGGTTAGGGTCTTCTTGAGCACCTCCTCCAAATGAGCAATTATTTTGCACCGAAGTGATGAGCTGAGGTTTTAGCTCGAAATTGTTGGCATGAATGGTGGATTTCTGAATGCTGCTTCCACAGTTTCCTGGATTAGGATTGATATAGGATCCTAAGTCCCTCCTTTCATGCCCAACCCGGTTTGCATGGTCTTCTCTGGCATGATTATGAGCTTCTTCTTCATAATTGTTCTCCAAATTCTCTTCCATGTTGGGTTCAAAATACTCTTCCTCTTCCTCAGCACCAACAATTCTTTTTCCTCTTGCTTCCCTTTCTCGTCTCCAAATGGTTCTCTCAGGCTCTGAATCAAAGGATGTTGAGATCCCTTCTCTTCTCCCTGTCATACAACAAACAAAATGCACAACAGGAGATATAATAAAGACAATTTTTGTTAGAATGATTGTTAGTGTGAGTGATGCAATTTATCAAACAGTTAGTGGGTTAGTGAGCTGAATTATGGTAAACTAAGAAAGGATAACAGAAATTAGAGAGGGAATAGGGGACGAGGAAGAAATTAAAAACAAACTAAGGTAAATTACTGAATATAGAAAAGAATAACGGAAAAAAATGCTCAATCTAGTGATCTTCTAGCTTAATCATTGTTGATTCAAAATCAATCCCCGGCAACGGCGCCATAAACTTGATGCATGAAAACTTGTCTCTCAACAAATTTTCCTTCGGCAAGTATATCGAATTATCGTCAAGTAAAACTCACTATAGAGTGAGGTCGAATCCCACAAGGATTGATTGGTCAAGCAACTTTAGTTAGAAGAATATGCTAGTTGAGCTAAACAGAATTTAGATTGAGATGTAGAAATTTAAATGACTAGAAAGTAAATAGAAGAAATTAAAGTGCAGAATCTTAAATGGGGACTTGGGTAATGCTCATAAAAGTAAATGGCAGAAATTAAAGAGAATGGGTAAGGTCAGAAATGGGGGGATCATTGGGTTTAGGAGATGTTGCAATTCTCTGGATCAAGTTCATTCTCATCTCTTCATCAATCAATGCATTCATTGATCTCCTTGGCAATCTTAAGTGATTGAATCCCAATTCCTTGGTAATCCAATCTCTCAAATCTTGATCAATAGCCAATTCCTTGGTCAATTGCTCATGAGAAGAGATGAAGTATGGTCACTGATTATACCACATCCATTTCCAATTCAAGTATTGAGGGGATTATAGTCACATATCCATCCCAACCCAAAGTGGTCCAGCATGAGAAAGCAATTCTAGCATGATCTCTTCATTCCTCCTCCAAGGTTCCGAAGAGGTCCAATTATGGAGAGTTTCTTTTCCAATTTCCAAGATAACTAACCAATTGAATTAAGATTGAAAGCTTTCTAGTAAAATCAAGAGAAAAGATATAAGAAGAAGAATGAAAACTAATATTGATCCATCAAATTACAGCAGAGCTCCCTAACCCAATGAAAGGGGTTTAATTGTTCATAGCTCTAGGAATCAAAAATGGTAGAAAAGAATAATCCATGCCAGAAGTACAAAAAAGTAAATATGTAGAGAGTAGTTCTCCAAGGTGCAAAAGTCCCGCTCTAGTTCAAAACTACTCCTATATATACTACTCTTCATGATCTTCTAGTGAGTTCTTCAAGTCTTGGATGTGGGCTTTGGACGTTGAGTTGAAGCAATCCTCATCTTTAGTGGGCCCAGCTTACAGAGAAATATGAATTAGGCTTGGGCATTTAGTGAGATTAATTGTGGAGTACATTTCTGGGTGCAAGAACGTTAGTGGCATTCACCTTCTCCACTAACGTTCCACCCTTATATGCCCACGTTATTAACGTGACTTCTAATGTTCCTTCTCAATTCTTGGCCAACGTTAATGGGACTCACTTTTCCCATTAACGTTGGCTTGTGCCCCTTTTCACAAACGTTAATGGGAATCATTTTTCCCATTAACGTTGCTTGCCTTTTACCTCCTACGTTAGGTCTTACGTTAGCTTAGCTAACGTAGCTCTTAACGTGGGCACCTATCACCTTTGAGAGCGTTAGTGACACTCACCTTTGTCACTAACGCTCTAATTGCCTTAATCCCCTACGTTAGAACCCACGTTAACTAAGTTAACGTGGCTTTTAACGTAGTAATGAAGCCATCTTCCAACGTTAGTGACAAAAGTGAGTGTCACTAACGTTGGTTCTTTGAACCCCACTCCACGTTAACTTTCACGTTAACAATATTAATGTGAGAGTTAACGGGATCCTTGTCTAGGTTAGAGTTCACGTTAACTTAGTTAACGTGACTCTTAACGTGCGGCATTGCCTAGTTTTCCAACCTTAGTGGTGTTCACTTTTACCACTAGCATTGAGGAGAAGCGTTATTGGAGTTCACGTTTCTCATTAACGTGGAGTCCTCCTTTCCTTCTACGTTAAGTACCACGTTAACTTAGTTTTCGTGGCTCTTAACGTAGGCTATGAAGTGGCTTCGCAGGCGTTATTGGTGATCACTTTTCTCATTAACGTTGCAAGCCAATTGCCATCCCACGTTAGTAGTCACGTTAACTAAGTTAACGTGAATGCTAACGTGATTCTTCCATGCTACATTTGTCCTGAAATCAAGCAATTAAAGTGCATCAAAGCTCTAGCCAAAATCATGAGATTATGCATCATTAAAATACCATGAAATTTTGGCAAAAAATCTCATGAAATCATGCAAAATTCACAATAGTTGCTTGAATGAAGGTGTAAGTGTATTTTCACCCAAAACTTGCCTTATTTACTAGGAAAATGCACGAAACTACCCTAAAACAGTAAATAAAAGGTCAGTGAAACTGGCCTAGATGCCCTGGCATCAACGCTAAATCCAAAAGCGCGCGTTTTTAAAGGAAGCGAAACGTTCTGCATTCAAAAAGGGAACCCTACAAAGACAAAAGCGACAAAATGCTCGAGTTCAGCTTCACCTGAGAAGGATCAATAGTCTTTGAACTAAAGACTCAACCTCAAAAAGAAGACCGAGCTCGAGCAGGGGCACTGTTCATACCCTAGGGTCAAGTTGTCTGACCTGAGATGTTCTACAGACAAAGCGACCGACTTCTTCAGGTCAGGATGACCCGACCTCTTCTCAAAGAGTTTGGCTAAATCACAAGAAAGCCCAATAAAGGGCCCAAACAGAGGAACACGACCCGAAACCAAGAGCAGCCCAAGCCTATAGAGATAAAGGCGGTTCCCTTAAAGATAAGATGGCCTCACTTGAAGATAAAGATAAGATAAGAAAACTAACTTATCTTATCTAAAGAAGGTCACTCTAAACTATTATAAATACACTGGAGCACCCAGGTATAACTCATACTCTGATTCTACTAAAAACCTGCTTAATACCCTTGCTAACTTAAGCATCGGAGTCCCTTGCAGGTACCCCCACCCTCTGGGGACGAAGGAATCAGCACCGTCACCAAGTCCAATAAATCGGACACAGCATATCTGATTATTACAGAAGATCTCATCTGAGATCGACCTACAGTTTCAGGTAACCCTTGGAACAGCATCCTATTCCAGATTCCTGGCTAGATCAGCAATAAGATCTCTCCCCTTCTACGCCACTCTAAGGAAGGGAAAGGAGTTTGAATGGATAGCAGAACGCAAGCAAGCCTTCCAAATCTTCAAAAGATTCCTGGGACGGCCACCTATACTAAGTCAGCCACGGGAAGGAGAACCACTCATATTGTACCTCGCAGTGGGAAATCGGGCAATAGCCTCAACACTGGTCCGAGAAGACAACAGTGGGCAACAACCCATATACTTTATCAGCAAAGCATTACAAGGATCCGAGCTGAACTACCAGAAAATAGAAAAGGTCGCTTACGCTCTCATACTAACATCACGACGACTTCGCCCATACTTCTAGTCTCACACCATTAAAGTTCGGACCAACCAGCCCATAAAAGGGATCTTATAGAAAACAGACTTGGCAGGCAGAATCTTGCAATAGGTAGTCGAGTTATCCGAATTTGACCTTCAATACGAAGCTCGGACGGCCATCAAATCTCAATATCCGGCCGACATCATTGCGGAATTCACAGACACACCAGAAATCCCCACATAATGGAATCTATATGTGGATGGTTCCTCAAATAAAATGGGAAGTGGCGCGAGCGTGATAATTGAAAGCGACCAGAGAACCCAAATCGAACTCTCCCTCAAATTTGGGTTCCCTGCCTCAAACAATCAAGTGGAATATGAGGCACTACTAGGTGGTTTGAAGCTGGCTATGGAGGTTGGAGCTCAAAAACTTATCATCTTCAGCGACTCACAAGTAGTTACTTCACAAATAGCAGGAAGCTACCAAGCCAAAGATCCCACTATGAAAAAGTACTTGGACAAAACCAAGGAACAGCTTGGACAATTCGGAGAGTATGAGATTCGTCACATACCCCGAGAACAGAATGCCCGGGCCGATGCACTCTGAAAACTAGCCAGCACCAAACCATGAGGCAACAATAGAAGCCTCATCCAAGAATTTCTACAGAATCCATCAATCTCAGAAGAAGAAAAAGTCCTAGCCATAACAAGTCGCGATCAGGGATGGATGACTCCCTTAATTAACTACCTCAGAACATAAGCTCTCCCCACAGATGAGAAAGAGGCAAAGAGGTTAAAACGGGAAGCACAATACTATACCATCATAAATAATACTCTATACAAAAGAGGAATTTTAATACCACTGCTAAAATCCGTGCCGACTTCCAACACAAAAGATGTCCTAGAAGAAGTACACAGTGGCATTTATGGCAATCACCTCGGAGCGCAGGCACTCGCCAAAAAAATGCTTCGGGCAGGATTTTATTGGCCAACTCCACAAAAAGAAGCCATAGAATTTGTAAGGACATGTTCACCATGTCAGAAACTTGCCAACTTTCACACCGTCCCGCCAGAGGAACTCATCAGCGTGACTTCACCTTGGCCATTCGCAAAATGAGGACTCGATCTCCTCGGACCTTTTCTTCAAGGATCGGGACAAGCCAAATTCCTCATAGTAGGAATAGACTACTTCACAAAATGGATCGAGGCAGAACCCCTAGCCAACGCCACAGCTCAAAGAAGTCGGAAATCTCTATATAGAAACATTGTCACAAGGTTCAGAGTTCCATACTCCATCATTACAGACAATGGTACCCAGTTCATAGATGCAGGCTTCAGAAAACTAGCGGCCGACTTGAATATAAAACAATAATTCAACTCTGTTTAGCACCCCCAAGCCAATGGACAAGCTGAAGCTGCTAACAAAGTTATATTAGTAGGGTTAAAATAGAGATTACAGGATGCAAAGGGAGCCTGGGCTGAGGAGCTCCCGCAAGTCCTATGGGCATATCGAACGACTCCACAATCCACAACAAAGGAGTCACCTTTCTGATTAGCTTTCGGAATGGAGGCAATAATCCCAGTGGAGGTCGAAGAAGGATCACCCAGAGTAATCCATTTTAGCAAAAAAGCCAATTCCCAACTTCAAATGGAAGAGCTCGACTTACTTCCGGAAATCCGAGAAAGAGCTCGGATAAGGGAAGAGGCGTTGAAATGACGAATGGCCTCCAGATACTACCAAAAAGTAATACAGCGGGCCTTTGCTGAAGATGACCTCATCCTAATCCGAAACGACATAGGAACACCTCGACCAGGAGAAGGAAAGCTGGCAGCAAACTGGAAAGGACCCTTCCGAGTCATAGAGGTACTGGAAAAGGGCAACTACAAGCTTTCCAAACTCAACGGGCGAGAGCTTCCTAAGTCATGGCACGCCTAAAACCTAAGAAGGTACTATAGCTAGGGATGATAAAAGATCTTGGACAAGGGGCACTCTTTTTTCTGAAAAAGGTTTTTTAATAAGGCGCCCAGCCAAGACCTACAAATCACCTGACTTAGGAAATTAACCCCCCATGTATATTTGCATTCCCTTTTAATAAAATTTGTTCAGATTATCTAGAAACACTCAAGTCACATTATTCAGAAACATTCATCGCCCAATTATAAAGCTACAGATTGACAGAAAGTGAAATCTAAACTCACTGTGCGATCATGATAAAGACCAAAGGTGAAAACCAAATTCATCAAAAGATCGACCAAACGAGGGTTAAAACCCAAATTCTACAAAATTGGCAAAGATGAAAATAGAATAATGCAAGATGTTATAGAAAGTGATCCATAGAAAGGATCTGACGATGTCCTAATAAAATGGATTGCTATAAATAACTTAAAGACTGGCCGACACAAAAAGTCAGACTAGCCACAACAACCCAAGTTATAAGTAAAGCCCTGGAAAGAGGTATGGCCAACCCTATAAAAGAGGATTACTATAACTTCGAAGAGCCTGACATGATGAAGTCGGACTCCTACAAAACTTACAAAGATAATCCCTGAAAGAGACCTGAACAAGGTCCAAGAAAGAGGATTATCAAGTAACTCGACAGGGCCTGACATGACGAAGTTGGCTTAGAAAGATAAGTTACAAAGATAATCCCTAAAGGAGACCTGAACAAGGTCCAAGAAAGAGGATTATCAAGTAACTCGATAGCCCGACGTGATGAAGTCGGCCCAGAAAGATGTAAAGCTACAAAAGGTAATCCCCGAAAGAGACCTGAACAAAGTCCAAGAAAGAGGATTACCAAGTAACTCGACAGGACCCGACATGATGAAGTCAGGCCCAGGACACACAAATTACAAAAATAGTCCCCAAAAGAGACCTAAATAAGGTCCAAAAAGGAGGATTACAAACAAAACCAAGCCAAAGAATCAAGCTGATCATATCGGGCAAAATCCCAGCCTACGAAGGTACCAAGACGAGTGCAAGCAGACATGATATAAAAACTACTAAGTTATGATAATAGCAAGCTTCAGAGGCCACCAAAATCAGCCCCGGAAGCTCGAAAACTACTTTGTTTTTCAAAATAAAGTTGCTAAACAAGAAACCAAAAGAAGTATCAACAGTCAGCAAAACACCACTTACAAGATAAAGAGTTCAAAAGCCCACAAGCCGGGCTATCTACATTAAACAGGAAGAAAACTCAGTCAACATTAGAAGACTTCTTAGCAATATTAACTCGGGGTAAAGGAGGATGAGTCTGAAGAGGCACCGCATCTACCGTCCTATCATCTCGGTTCAAGATTTGGCAATTTGGTTCCCCATCTGGACGATTGATCCCAACAGTAGAAGTTCGAGAAGTTGGCACAGTAGAAGTCTTGGTAGCAGGCAGTGAAGGACGATCATCATCATCATCATCGAGATCGTTAGGGACAATCTTACCATCCTTAACAATATTGTCCATGCTAATGAGGGAAAGGTCGAGATCTGGTGCAAGAACTCGAAATCGCTCTTTCAGATTCTCATAAGCCGTAGTAACACTACCTACAAGATGACTTTAAAGTTCGGTGTAATCGGCCTGAACAGATTCCAAGCTACTCCTGAGCTCCATCATCTCTCTATAAGTAGTAACATAGCTATCCTTATGTTTTAGCGCCGTATCCTCGGCTAGTTGCGCGGCAGCCGCCAGACCAACAGCCCGGGCCTTTTACCCCTTCAGCTCTATTTCCAGCTCGGCCACTTTCACCTCGAGTTTCTCCTTCAAACCCTTAATTCGGTCAAACTCTGATTTCGCCTCCTCCATAAAAGCCTTAGTAGCATGGATAGGAAGATCTTAAGCAGTTCGGTATAAAGCCACTCCCATGTGTGCCAGTGTAATACCACTCCGAGTAATAAAATATAAATGACGAAGAATGGATACATCGTCGGCAAGCATGACACCATAAGGAGCAATCTGTTGGTCTACAAACCCAACTGCATCAAAGTCGGGAGCACCAAGATTAAACGGCTCGACAGTCCAAGGTCTTTTTGGAGGAGGAGCGACTGAAGGAGCAGAGGTACCAACTAAAGTTGAGGCGGATCAACCAAACAAACCCGGGGAGTCGGGATCATCCTCCTCGGCCTAGGAGAGCTCGGGACAGACGGCTTCGACAAAACCTGGGAGGACCCTTCTCCGACCACCTTGGCCGGGACGTTCTGAGCCGCGGTAGCCTTCCTCGCCTTCTTAAAGGCATTCAGTGAGTCATTATTCTTCGACATCTCTGAAAAACAAGAAAAATACAATGACTTATGAATATCTAGAAAGGAAAGCAGAAAATAAAAGACCTGGGAACACAGTTTATAAAATACCCAGCACAGCACGAATCAAGGATGGATCCCCCAGAAATTTCTTGGTCTCAAGATGAGGAGGTTCCCCCCAAATATCCCCCAAAGCAGCGACAAAGGCCTGCTCGACCTCGTCTAACATCTCCCAGGTATACCTAGACACAACTACATTCCTCTACCGCTCTAAAGGAAAACGAGGCTCGCAATTCTCATCCAGGAAGAAAGGACGAGCTCCTTCAACAGCTTGGATCTTGAAAAAGTAATTCTTAAAATCACGGAAAGACTCATCGTACATGGAGAAGACTTTATGTCCCTGGGCCGACCTAAAAGAAATCCAAGAAGCTTTCTTTTTGGTAGTTCCAGGCTTGGTCAACACGAATAGATACAGAAAAATGGTTAAAGAGGGCTTAACACCGAATTCATGACAAACCATCTGAAAAATCTTAATAAAACCCCAAGAATTCAGATGAAGCTGAGATGGGGCCACGTTACAAGACCACAACAGGTCGGTCTCAAAGGAAGTAAAAGGAAGGGTAATATTCATCTGGATAAAGAAGAAATCGTATGCATCAAAGAAAGGACGCTCCCCCTGGGTCGGAATAGGAAAACAGACCCTGTAATCAGAGTCGGGTGCAACCAACTCATAGTTGCGTTCTTGATTCTCACTACTACATATCCGATGGTGTTTCCTAAGCTCCGTGCAAAATTTTGCATTAGCTAGGGATACACACAGGAACACCAGGGTGTCCAACCAGTCGGACATCCCCTTAGGAACCTTAGAGGACGCCTCGACAATATTTTTGCGAGATGACATGGCCAACTAATCCTACAAACAAAAGGAAACGGGTTACTAACCCAAAAAACAAGTTCGGACAAAATGGAAGCAACTCGGATAAACGCGACCTTAAGCACACAAAACAGCAAAAGGAAAACCCCAAGACGCACACCAAGGTCCAGGGGCATCCTTTGGAGGCAATGACAGAGTAAAATCTCAGAAAAAGCCACAAAAGATAAAACTCTCTCCCAAAGAAATAGCGTCCCATGGAGAAAAAGACAAAGAGTCAGAGAAAGATCATCAACCAATATAGCAAAATCATCAATGAAGCAAACAACTTATCAAAAGAACAACCTTTTTTCAAAACTACAGTATGAAAATCAAACGACAAACACACGAAGCCCCAAACGGAAATCAGAATCAGGAAAAACACCCAAAGCAAAAGAAGATCAGGAAACAGGGCATCACAGTAATAAACCAAGTACAGAAACAAGGAAAAAATTCAAGCTTCCCAACATACAAAATCAGAACATCATCAAAAGAATCAAAAACAAAGCAGCAGAAATAAACAGTGAAGAGAAAGCAAAAACCAACCTGAAAGAAGGAAGAAAGCTTTGAAAAGGAGCAGCGAAGAATCGACCACGAAGCGGAAGCACCAAGTGAATGCCAAAGCGTCATAGAGAGAAAACGAGAAATGCAGGACAGGAAATGGCGAAAAAAAGAGAAGTTACAGGGAAAATAAATCCGTCTCTTGGATACAAAATTTGAATAAAGGAAACCAAGAGAAATGGGGCATTAAAAAATAATTAATGAGGGCATTAAAAAACCCTCGCACATTTCCAAGGCTAGGACGCTAATACAAAAGCGCGCGCTCTCAGAGGAAGCGAAACGTTCTGCATTCAAAAAGGAACTCTACAAAGATAAAGTCGACAAAATGCTCGAGTTCGGCTTCACTCGAGAAGGTTTGAAGTCCTAAAAACTAAGACTCTACCTCCAAATAAAGACCGAGCTCGAGCAGGGGTACTGTTCATACCCTGGGTCGAGCTGTCCGACCCGGGATGTTCTATAGACAAAGCGACCAACCTCTTCAGGTCAGGACGACCCGACCTCTTCTCAAAGAGCTCGGCCAAGTCAATAGGAAAGCCCAAAGAAGGGCCCTAACAGAGGACCGCGTACCAAAGCCCAAGGCAGTCCAAACCCGCAGGGAGAAGGGCGGTTCCTTTGAAGATAAGATGAACTCACTCAAAAGATAAAGATAAGATAAGATAACTAACTTATCTTATCTAAGAAGGTCACTCTACACTATTATAAATACGCTAGAGCACCCAGGTATAACTCAAACTCTGATTCTACTCAATACCTGTTTAATACCCTTGCTAACTTAAGCATCGGAGTCCCTTGCAGGTACCCCCCACCCTATGGGGATGAAGGAATCAGCACCGCCACCAAGTCCAATAAATCGGACACAGCAACTCTGACCATTACAGAAGATCTCATCCGAGATCGACCTACAGTTTCAGGTAACCCTCGGAACAAAATCCCTTCTCACACTTGAGTAGATTCTGGGATTTGGTGATGTGATACGTGACATATAATCCCCCCTCTACCTGGACTTATGAGGGTGTGTGGTATAATCAAGGACCAAGTATATCTCTCTTCATGAGCAATTGGACCAAGGAATTGGCTATTGATCAAAATCTGATAGATTGAATCACCAAGGGATTGGGGCTCAATCAATCATGATTGCCAAGAGGTCAATGAGTTGCATGATTGAAGAGGATATAAGCTAGATTTGATCCAGAGAGACAACATCTCCCAATCTCAATGAATTTCCCCATTCTTATCTATCCATTTCTTTATAGATTAATTTTACATTCAATAATTCCCCATTCCCATTTACACTCAAGTCATTTATGATTCAGCACTTTACATTCTACAAGTTCCATTTCTGCACTTTATTGCTTTTCTTTATATTCTAGTCATTACATTTATGTCATTTACAATTCTGCACTTCACAATCATATTGATCCGCTTGACTAATTCATCAATCAGTTAAAACTGCTTGGATTTGCCAATCTCTGTGGATACGATCCCACTCCACTATGGGTTATTACTTGGCGATAACTTTGGTGCGCTTGCCAAAAGAACTAATTCACTAAAATTTTGAAAGGGATAGTGAATTCTGGTCATCAAGTTTTATGGCGCCGTTGCCGGGGATTGGCTTAAATTTGACAGTGATTAAATTGATTGGAGAGCTAGATTAAGCAATTTAATTTTCCTATTATTTTAATTTTCTTTTATTTAGCATTTTTATTTTATTTTGAGCTCTATTTCCTTCTTCTTTGATTATCCATATTTCCACTTTTCTAACTGTTTGATCAATTGCACCACTCACACTAACAACTACTTTAACACAAGTAATTCGTTCATCCACTTTCTTTCTTGCTTTTTGCCTTGATTAGTTGTATGACAGGTAGGAGAAGCGGGGCTTCAACTTCTTTTGATTCTGAACCTGAGAGGACTGACGTTAGGATTTTTGCCAATAAAGAATGTCATAAAAATAGTCGCGTTGTAGATATAGTCTCTAAACCGACAGAAATCCCTTCGTACAAACGTTTTGGTTGTCACAAGTAACAAACCCCTAAATAAATTAATAACCGAAGTATTTAAACCTCGGGTCGTCTTCTCAAGGAATTGCAGGGAAGTATGTTCTTATTATTGGCTATGAAAAAGGTAAAATTTGGGGTTTTGGAAGTAAGGTGCGAATATGTTATATGATAAGTAAAATAAAGTAATACTAATAAAATCTCTTGGTGAGGTATAAGAACTGGAGGTCCTATCCCCGTTATCCTTATCAATTGTGATGAGAATTGGATTCTTCTCCCACTTTGTTAACCTCTAACTATGAAGGTATGTTAAGTGGATGAATTCCAATTTTTAATCAACAATGAGTTTAATAACTCTAGAGTCACCAATTATTTAACCAAAGCCAAAAGGAAAGAAAATTGAAACTGCTGGAATAAAAATGCCTTCAGATGGGAGGCAATAATCATGTAAATAAAAGAAAGTAATATTAAACTGAAATACCTCAAATTATAATAAATAGATCATTCAAATCTTAACATGAAAAGTTCATAAGCCAATTGGGAAATATAAATCAAATACAAATAAAAGTATTAGAGTAAATAAAAATAAAAGAGAAACATAAATAGGAACATTGAACCTGGATCGAGAGTCACTCTTAAAAACTAAGAGAAGTCCTAATCCTAAGAGAGAGAGGAGAGAACCTCTCTCAAAACAAAATCTAAATCATGGAAAAGTAAATTATGAGAGGCTTTTTATGAATGGATGCATTCTCCCACTTTATAACATCTGGTCTATGCTTTCTGGACTTGGATTTGGGCCAAAAAGGGGTTTAGAACTCGCTGGGGCGTGTTCTGTAATTTTCTGGTGTGTGGCCTCTGTCACGCGTCCCCGTGGGTCACGCGATCGCGTCATTCGGAGCTTTTCCTTGCCACGCGGTCGCGTCAGTCATGCGACCGCGTCATGTGCATTCTGCTTAAGGCGCGCGGTCGCGTCAGTCATGCGGTAGCGTCGCTGAATCTTCGCTTCTGGCACGCGATCGCGTCGTCCATGCGATCGTATGAACACCAGTTTCCTTAAAGCTCTGTTTTGCTTTCTCCTTCCATTTTTGTATGTTTCCTTTTCCATCCTCTAAGTCATTCAGGCTTAGAAAATCTGAAACTACTCAACATACTAATCACGGCATCGAATGGAAATAGAGGTAATTAAAATAATTAATTTTTAAAGATTAGGAAACAAGTTTTTCACAATACGACATAATAAGGAAGGGAAAGTAAAACCATGCAATTAATGTGAATAAGTAGGTGAAGGATTATATAAATCACTCAAATTAAGCACAAAAGAACTCACGAAATATGGGTTTATCAAGGACCCTCTTTAGATTAATGAGGGAAGCAAGAGGGAAGAGAGTCATTGGTGCTGAGGAAGAGGAAGAGTATTTTGAAATAAAAATGGAGGAGAATATGGAGAATCATCATGAGGAAGAAGTTCATAACCATCCCAGAGGAGGCCCAGTCAATCATGATGGGCAAGAAAGGAGAGTCTTAGGCTCCTATATCAACCCAAACCCAGGAAATTATGGTAGCAACATCCTAAAGGCAACAATTCATGCCAATAACTTTGAGCTGAAGCCTCAGCTCATCACACTTGTTCAAAATAATTGCTCATATGGAGGAAGTGCCCAAGAAGATCTTAATCAACATCTCAGCACATTCTTGAGGATATGTGATACTGTAAAGTCCAACAGGGTACACTCTGACATCTATAAACTACTCTTATTCCCTTTCTCACTCAGAGATAAGGCAGCAAAGTGGTTGGAATCATTCCCCAAGGATAGCCTAACTACATGGGAGGAGGTCATGAACAGATTCCTTGCAACATTTGACCCTCCACAAAGAATCAATAGGCTGAGAGCTGAGGTGCAAACTTTCAGACAACAAGATGGAGAAACACTCTATGAGGCCTGGGAGAGATTCAAAGATCTGACAAGGAGATGCCCACCAGAAATGTCCAATGAGTGGGTACAACTACATATCTTTTATGAGGGACTATCCTATGAAGCAAAGAAGGCAGTGGATCATTCTTCAGGAGGCTCACTCAACAAAAAGAAAGCAATTGAAGAGGCCATAGATGTCATTGAGACTATAGCTGAAAATGAGTATTTCTATGCCTCAGAAAGGACTCAGAAGAAGGGAATGCTAGAACTGAACTCTGTAGATGCTTTGTTAGCTCAGAACAAGGCAATTGCAGCACAAATAGCAGCCTTAACCAATAGGATGGAGGCCAATCAAGCCTCGATCATTTAAGTCCAAACTCCTCAATAAGCTAATTATGTGAACAATTCATCCAGAGCACCATATGACCCACACTCTAAAACATACAACTCAGGTTGGAAGAACCACCCAAACTTTGGGTGGGGAAATCAACAAACCCATAACCAGGACCACAACAAGCCTTATCCATCAAATCAGCATCCTAACCATAACCCCAACCATCAAACAGGGAACCATAAACCCTACCATAACTCACAAAACACATCATACCATAATAACCAACCCATACACAACAACCTCAATCAAGATGGACCATCCTCAACTATGCAACCATCCGAAATCAAGAGCAGCTTTGAGAGGATGGAGGATGCAATAACACAACTGTCATCCCAAATTTCAGGGGCAGTCTCCTCCCTCATGGACAGACAAGCACAAACTGACAGAAGGATAGATGCTAATCAAGAGGAATACAGGTCAAATCTGAAAAATCAAGGTGTAGAAATCTCAAAGTTGGAGGCACAAGTGGGGATTTTATCCAACAAAATCCCACTTTCCACACACATTTCCCAGCGATACCATTGCTAACCCAAGAGGGGAATGCAAAGCCATAACTCTAAGAAGCGGGAAGGTTGTAGAGGAAGGAGCCCCAAGCAAAGACAATCATGAAGAGGTTGCACCAAAACATGGGAACGAGGATAAAGGGGAGATTCCAGCTTTACCTCTACCAAAACCAGTCTTGAAGCCCTATGTGCCAAAGGCACCATACCCACAAAGATTGCAAAAAGATGGGAAGGATGGCATGTTCTCTAAGTTCCTAGAGATCTTCAAGAGGCTCCAAATCAACATACTATTTGCTGAGGCATTAGAACAAATGCCACTCTATGCCAAGTTCTTAAAGGAGCTTATAACCAAAAAGAGGAACTGGGAGAAAAAAAAAACCATAGTATTGACTAATGAATGCAGCGCCATCATACAGAAGCAGTTGCCTCAAAAGCTGAAAGACCAGGGAGTTTTCAAATCCCCTCCATCATATGGGACATCATTATTGAGAAAGTTTTGTGTGATTTGGGAGCTAACATAAATCTTATGTCCCTAACCATGATGAGAAGGATGAAGATTGAGAAAGCCAAGCCAACAAGAATGGCACTCCAATTGGCTGACAGAACATTTAAGTTTCCACATGGGGTGGTGGAAGACTTGCTAGTGAAAGTAGGAGAGTTCATTTTTCCTGCTGATTTTGTTGTGCTGGACATGGAAGAAGAGGTCAACACATCAATTATCCTAGGAAGACCATTTCTAGCTACTACTGGAGCCATCATCGATGTGCAGAAAGGGGAACTATTCTTGAGATTGCATGAAGAGAAAATGGTCTTCAATGTCTTCAAAGCAATAAGTTACCCCAAAGAACCCATAGGAGAATGTATGCTAGTAGACACTATGGAAAAGATAGTTCAAGAAGTCATGGGAGAAGAACAATGTGAAAAGAACATTGAGCTGGAACAAGCACCAGATGGAAAGCTACCACAAGCAACCATGAGGAACTCAATCATGCCAACTACCACAGACAACAAAGGTGTAGAGTCACCAAAACTAGAGCTGAAAGCTTTACCACCCAGCTTTAAGTATGCATATCTGGGTGCTAACAACACTTACATAGTAATCATAAATTCAAGTCTGAGTAAGAAACAAGCAGAGGAACTTATCCAAGTGCTGAGACAACATAAGGATGCCATCGGCTGGACACTTTCAGATTTAAAGGGGATCAGTCCTTCAATGTGCATGCATAAATCTTACTTGAAGAGGATGCCAAACCATTAAGACAGCAACAAAGGAGGCTGAACCTAACTATGAATGAAGTGGTTCAGAAAGAAGTGTTGAAATTGTGGCAAGCAGAGGTGATCTACCCCATCTCGGACAGCCCTTGTGTAAGCCCGATGCAAGTAGTTCCTAAGAAGGGAGGGATCACTGTTGTGGCAAATGAGAAGAATGAATTGATACCCACAAGGACGGTAACCGGATGGTGTATGTGCATTGACTATCGAAAACTTAATGAAGCCACCCGGAAGGATCACTTTCCCCTGCCCTTCATGGACCAGATGCTGGAAAGACTAGCAAGACATGAGTATTATTGTTTCCTGGATGGATATTTGGACTACAGTCAAATTGTTGTAGACCCCAAGGATTAGGAAAAAACTTTATTTACTTGTTCATATGGTGTATTTGCTTATAGGAGAATGCCCTTTGGATTCTGCAATGTGATGACAAGTCATCATATACCCATTTTTCAAGCTAATTTCACTTGTTTTGTTAGAATTTATGCACTTTCTTGCATCCTAAGTAAGTGATTTGGAGTGAAAATGCATAACTTCTCTAAATCAAGCAACCACCATGAAATTAATGTTAAATCATGAGGTTTGAGCTAATTTTAATTGAATTTTAATTGATTTATAAACCTCTTGAATTTAGTGATACTTGGAGTGGTTGTTTTGGTTTATTGTAGGTGAAGAAAAGAAAAGAAAAGGAAAAGCGTGGCCTAAGAAGTGTAGCCCAAGGAAAGGAAAGCGTGGCCAAAGAGAGAAGAAGTGTGCCGCATGCAAAGGGGGAGGCAACATTGCCCTCCACAAGGGCACACTGCCCTCTAGGAGGGCAACATAAGAGAACCAAGAAGAGAAGGCAACTCTGCCCTGCCCACTACAAGGGCAGAGCACAAAATGTGCCTTGGGACCAAGAGGAAGAGAACCTTGCCCTGCCCTCCACAAGGGTAGTATCGGGCTCTCCAAGGAAGAAATTCAAGGGAAAAATGTCACCCATGCATGCCACAAGGATCGAACAAGGAACCATGAGGAAGCTAGGACTTAAGGTTGATTGCCGTGCCAAGAAGCCAAGAAAAAATGATGAGCGTGTGCTTCTGCCATGTTTCAAACACGGGACGTGGAAGAGGGAACATTGCCCTGCCCTCTGCGAGGGCAGGGCAGCATTTTGTGTGTGGCGCACCAAGAAGCAAATCTGGCGCACCATGGCACGTTCCTGGCAGCATCTGGCGCACCATGGCACGTTCCTGGCAGCATCTGGCGCACCAAGCACGTTCCTGGCAGCACCAAAACTTCCTGCCCTGCCCTCTGCGAGGGCAGGGCAGCGTCCTATGCACCAAGCTCAATTCTGGCGCACCAATTTTTGATTCTGGCGCACCAATTCCTGATTCTGGCGCACCAACTTTTCCTGCCTGCCCTTGGCGCGGGCAGGGCAGCATCTCACGCACCATGCCATGCCAAACTCGCACCAAGGCCGCACCAGCCGCACCACGGATGCACCACCATGCACCAATTTTCTGCCCTGCCCTCCACAAGGGCAGGGCAGCCTCCTGGGAGCAACTTTTCATAGGCCGAAAATTCAAATTAAAACCCCATTTTAATTCATTTCTTCACCAAATCAAAAGCCCATCCAAATCCCAAAATCCAAGAATAGAAAGTGTATAAATAGAAGCTAGTTTGATGTAATTAGGACCTTTTACCTTTACTTTTGAATTTTACTTTCACCTTTCTTTTGAGCTTTGGCAATTGTTCTTGGGTGACTTTACTGAGAATTCTGAGAATTGGGGAGGAGAATTGATCTCTCTTCTTCCTCATTCTTGCCTGAGCACTTCTAATCTTCTGTTTCTGAGTTTTGGGTGTGAGAAATTGAGGAAATTCTGTCTCAATTCCCATTCAAATTCTCTTCAATTCTCTTTCTGCATAATTGAATCCATTTACATTTTCTTTACTGCTTTCTCTTCTAATTCTTGTCAATTGCTTTGTTAACTTGGATCTAAGAAGGCAAATAGAGATCTAGGCTCTGCTACCTAGTCTCTTGAGACCTGAGACCCAATTTTACTTTTGGTTCTTCTATGAACCTTGCTGCATTTTAATTTCCTATTCTGTTTGAATTTCAGTTTACTCCAATTCATCTTCTACTTAATTGAGTGCTGCAATTTACTTCTTCTTTGTTTAGATCCTGCAATCCCATTCCTCAATTCCCTTTTATATTCAAGCAATTTACATTCCTTGCCATTTAAGTTACTGCAATTTACATTTCTTGCACTTTAAGTTTCAGTCATTTAGTTTCTTGTTCTTTAAGATTCAGTACATTTTACTTTCCTGTTCTTTAATTTACTACAAATTCCCCTCTCCCTTTACATTTACTGTCATTTACTTCCTGTTAAACACAAATCACTCAACCAATACTTGATTCGCTTGACTAAACCAACCACTAAACTAAAATTGCTCAATCCTTCAATCCCTGTGGGATCGACCTCACTCATGTGAGTTATTATTACTTGATGCGACCCGGTACACTTGCCGGTGAGTTTTGTGTTGGATCGTTTTCCACACATCAAGTTTTTGGCGCCGTTGCCGGGGATTGAAATAGATTGACAATGATTAAGTGAAGTGGAGGTCTAGATTAAGCACTTTTTCTTTTCTGTTATTCTAATTCTTACTAACACACTAACTGTTTGAATTTTTGCTTAAACTAACTAAAACTTCATTCTAGCTATAGAGTGAAGTTTCATTGGCTTTCTGAGTTTGTGCGTTTATTGTTGTGTGTTTGTATGTCAGGTATAGGAAGATCTTCCCCTATCATCTCTGAAATTGATCAAAGAACTCTTCGGAGAATAAGAAGAGCTAAAAGAGGGAAGAACGTTGTTGGAGAAGAAGAATCTGAGGAGGAATTCCAAGAGATGGAAGGAGATACCAATCAACCAGGAGAAGGAGCCAACAATAATCAACAACAACGTAGAGTCTTGGCTTCATACACATTTGCAAATGCTAGGCACTGTGGAAGTAGCATTCTCCCTCCAAATGTCAATGCAAACAATTTTGAATTAAAGCCACAACTCATCACTCTGGTTCAAAACAATTGTTCTTTTGGAGGAGGGCCTTTGGAGGATCCAAATCAACATCTGTCTACCTTCTTGAGAATCTGTGACACGGTGAAAACCAATGGTGTACCTCCTGATAGCTACAAGTTGCTGCTCTTCCCATTCTCTCTCAGAGATAAAGCCATTCAATGGCTAGAGACCTTTCCAAAAGAAAGCATCAACACTTGGGATGACTTGGTGAGCAAGTTTCTTGCCAAATTCTATCCACCTCAAAGAATCCTAAGGTTGAAGACTGAGGTTCAAACATTCACTCAATTGGAGGCTGAGAACTTATATGAAGCATGGGAAAGATATAAGGCTCTATTGAGGAAATGTCCACCAGAGATGTTCACTGAGTGGGACAAGTTACAGAAATTCTATGAGGGACTCACTCTTAAAGCTCAAGAAGCTCTTGATCACTCTGCCGGAGGCTCATTACAACTCATGAAGACCACAGAGGAAGCTCAAAACCTCATTGATATGGTGGCTAACAACCAATATTTCTTTGCTCATCAAAGACAACGCCAACCATCACAGAGAAGAGGAGTAATGGAGTTGGAAGGAGTGGATTCAATCTTAGCTCAAAACAAGATGATGCAGCAGTAGATTCAGCAACAGTTTGAGCAAATGGCCAAAAGAATTGATGGCTTGCAAGTGGCAGCAGTGAGCACCACAAGCCAACCACCAACTACTTGGGTGCAAAATGAAGAAACTCAAGAGGAGCAACAGCAAGAGCAAGTCCAATACATGCACAACCAAAATCCTGGAACAAATGAAGTCTATAGGGATACTTACAATCCATCTTGGAAGAACCATCCCAACCTCAGATGGGGAGACAACCATAATCAAAACCAACAACCATGGCAAAGAAACACAGGCCAGAATAATTGGAAAAACACAAACAATAACCCCCAGCCAAACACTAACCAAAATACATATAGAAAACCACAAAATAACTACCCCAACTCTAACCATTATCCACCCAACAACCACCCAACAAATCAAAACACCTATCATCATCCATCAACACCCTAAAACCAACCAATTACACAAGACTCACAGAGGATTACCAATCTAGAGCTGCTCATGGAGAAACTGATGAAGAACCAAGAATTGACAACCAAGAACCAAGAAGCCTCCATAAAGAACCTAGAGAAGCAAATTGGACAAATCTCCAAACAGATTTCTGTTGAGAAGCCATCAAGTTCACTGCCTAGTGACACCATTCCCAACCCAAAGGAAGAATGCAAGGTCGTGCAATTAAGAAGTGGAAAAGTGTTAACAGATGGTAACCAAGAAGCAACAAAGAAGCTTATGGAGAATGACACTGAGCCAACAATGAATGATGAAACCATCAACAAGAACATGATGACCAAGAATGTCCCAGGAGAACTCACAGAAGAGAATAGCAAACCACAGAATTTGAAGAAAGGAAAGCAAATCATGGAAAAACCAATTCCAAAACAGCATCAAGTGGAGAAGAGCCCAACACCACCATTACCTTATCCACAGAGATTTCACAAGGAAACAAAGGATCAGCACTTCCACAAATTTCTTGAGACTTTCAAGAAGTTGGAAATCAACATACCTTTGGCAGAGGCTCTAGAGCAAATGCCTTTATATGCAAAGTTCTTAAAGGAGCTCATCAACAAGAAAAGAGATTGGAATGAGAAGAAAACGGTGATGCTTAGTGAAGAATGTAGTGCTGTGCTCCAAAAAGGAATCCCACCAAAACTTAAAGATCCAGGGAGCTTTGTAGTGTCATGCACTATAGGCAAACTATCCTTAGATAAAGCTCTTTGTGATCTTGGAGCTAGTATCAACTTAATGCCCTTGTCCATGATGAAGAAGTTGGCCATAGAAGAACTCAAACCCACCAAGATGTCACTAGTCATGGCAGATAGATCAATCAAGATACCAAATGGAATTGTGGAAAATTTACTAGTAAAGGTTGGAGAGTTTATCTTCCCTGCAGACTTTGTAATCCTAGATACCGATGAGGAAGGCAACAATTCAATCATCTTGGGAAGACCATTTCTAGCAACTGCAAGAGCCATTATAGATGTGGAAAAAGGAGAGATGATTTTCAGAGTACACAATGAGCAAATGATCATCAATGTTTTTAAGTCAATGCAACACCCTCCAGAGCAGGAAGATCACTTGAGGGTGGATATGATAGAGAGCTTGGTGGAAGAAATGTTAGACATTGATCAGCATGAGCAAGAAAAAGACAATCAAGAAACAATAGAGGAATATGTGGCTGAGGCTTTCATAAACAAAGAAGTGGAACCAAGCAAGAAAGAAGAGGTGCAAAAGCAAGAACTGAAGCCATTACCTTCTCATCTCAAATATGCATTTCTTGGGACTTCAGAAAGCCTCCCGGTGATCATCAATTCGTCCTTCACAAAGAAAGAAGAAGGAGAGCTTCTTGATGTTCTTAGAGCCCACAAGGATGCCTTGGGATGGACCATTGATGACCTGAAAGGCATCAGCCCTACAGTATGCATGCATAAGATTCTTTTGGAGGACAATTCCAAAGCAGTAATTCAACCTCAGAGAAGACTAAACCCTGCAATGAAGGAAGTCATCCAGAAGGAAGTAATGAAGTTATGGAATGCAGGAATCATATATCCTATTTCCGATAGCTCATGGATAAGCCCAGTCCAAGTGGTACCAAAGAAAGGTGGGATGACAGTCATTATTAATGAGAAGAGTGAACTCATTCCCACCAGAACGGTGACAGGGTGGAGGATGTGCATTGACTATAGAAGGTTGAATGATGCCACACGCAAAGATCACTTCCCACTTCCTTTCATTGATCAAATGCTTGAAAGGTTGGCTGGCCATGCTTATTATTGCTTCTTGGATGGCTATTCTGGGTATAATCAGATAGTGGTAGATCCAAAAGACCAAGAAAAGACTTCATTCACATGCCCAGTTGGAGTTTTTGCCTATAGAAGAATGCCATTCGGATTATGCAATGCCCCAGCCACTTTTCAAAGGTGTATGCTTTCCATTTTCTCAGATATGGTTTAAAAATTTTTTAGAGGTTTTCATGGATGATTTCTCTGTTTTTGGTGATAATTTCAATACTTGCTTAAATCATCTAACTCTTGTCTTGAAACGGTGCCAAGAAACTAATTTGGTTTTGAACTGGGAGAAGTGCCATTTCATGGTACCTGAGGGGATTGTTCTTGGTCATAAAGTTTCAAGAAGAGGAATAGAGGTTGACAAGGCAAAAGTGGAAATAATAGAAAAACTCCCTCCACCAACTAATGTGAAATCTGTTAGAAGTTTCTTGGGGCATGCAGGATTTTATAGAAGGTTTATCAAAGATTTTTCTAAAATAGCCAAACCTTTGAGTAACCTTTTGATGATTGATCAACCTTTTGTTTTTGATAAAAATTGCCAGCATGCTTTTGAAACTTTGAAACATAAACTCACAACAGCACCAATTATCACACCTCCGGATTGGAACTTACCATTTGAACTCATGTGTGATGCAAGTGAAATTGCAATTGGTGCTGTACTTGGACAGAAGAAGGGAAACTTGCATCATGTTATATATTATGCAAGCAAAGTATTGAATGAAGCTCAAAAAAATTACACCACAACAGAGAAGGAATTGTTAGCTGTAGTCTATGCATTTGATAAGTTTAGATCATACTTGATAGGATCTAAAAGTGTGGTTTATACTGATCATGCTGCTCTCAAGTATTTGATGTCAAAGAAGGATGCTAAACCAAGACTTATCAGATGGATTCTACTCTTACAAGAATTTGACATTGAGGTAAGGGACAGGAAAGGTACTGAAAATCTAGTTGCTGATCATTTGTCAAGGCTGCCACCAGAAACAATTCAAAAGGCCTCATTACCTGTGAATGAAAGCTTCCCAGATGAACATCTCATGCAAATCCAACAAACACCATGGTTCGCTGATATAGCAAACTACAAAGTAGGGAGAAAGATACCGCAGGAATTCACTAAGCAACAAGTGAGGAAACTAATCAATGAAGCAAAGAAGTTCTTGTGGGATGAACCCTATCTGTTCAGAAGGTGTTCTGATGGAATAATCAGGAGATGTATTCCAGAAAGTGAAATAAGAGATATATTGTGGCATTGCCATGGCTCAGCTTATGGTGGACACTTTGGTCCAGAAAGAACAGCAGCAAAGGTACTACAAAGTGGTTTCTATTGGCCAACCATCTTCAAAGATGCCAGGGAATTTGTCCACCAATGTAATGAATGCCAAAGAGCAGGAGGACTAACAAAAAGGAATGAGATGCCACAGAACTTCATTTTGGAAGTAGAATTGTTTGATCTATGGGGCATTGATTTCATGGGACCCTTTCCCCCTTCTTATTCATTCAGATATATCTTGGTTGCAGTAGAGTATGTTTCAAAATGGGTGGAAGCCATAGCCACAACTACCTATGATGCACAAATTGTTCTTCAATTCCTGAAGAAGCACATCTTTACTAGATATGGAGTACCCAAGGGTCTCATCAGTGATAGTGGTGGTCATTTTTGCAATAGACAAATGGAAAAACTTCTCCACAAATATGGAGTTATTCATAAGGTAGCCACGTCATATCATCCTCAAACTAATGGGCAGGCAGAATTAGCAAACAGGGAACTGAAGAAGATCCTAGAAAAAACAGTTGGCAGCACAAGAAAGGATTGGGCTAGGAAGTTGGAAGATGCACTTTAGGCATACAGAACAGCTTTTAAAACTCCTATTGGGAAGTCCCCATTTCAACTGCTATATGGCAAATCTTGTCATCTCCCTGTAGAGCTTGAGCACAAAGCCTTTTGGGCCACTAAACTTCTAAATTTGGATTCTGAAGCAGCAGGAGAGAAAAGATTGTTGCAGCTGAATGAGCTAGATGAGTTTAGGCTAGAAGCCTATGAAAATACCAAGATATACAAGGAGAAAGCTAAGAGATGGCATGACAGGAAGATTTTGAAGAAAGAATTCAAACCTGGACAACAAGTACTCCTGTATAACTCACGGCTCAAGATATTCCCTGGCAAGCTTAAGTCTAAGTGGACTGGTCCATACTTGGTGACTAAGGTTTTTCCTTATGGGAGTATTGAATTGCTAGATGAAGCAACAAAGAGCCAGTTTACAGCAAATGGTCATAGAGCAAAACTGTATCTAGGGGGGCAATGGAACAAAGAAAAGGAGGTTCAGAACCTAGACCCCCCTTGAAGCAAAAATGAAGATGTCAAGCTAGTGACAATAAAAGAGTGCTTGTTGGGAGGCAACCCAACCTGAGGTAGTTTTCTTTTTCATAGCTTTTTCAATAAAAATGTTGAATAATTGGTGTGGATTGCAGGGAGCTAAGTTTGGTGTTGCACACCAAAACAATTTGAGGAAGAATGAAAACTTCTAAGTTTGGTGTTCCACCAAAAATATCATTTAAAAACACACTCTCACCTCTTGCATGATTCTAGCTCCAAGCAATCAACCACATTATTCAACTGTTGAATTGTTTTCTAGCTTTAATTTCATTAACCTTTAGCAAGGATACATGGTTTCAAATATGGTTGACTTGTTGCATCTGAGGCAGTGGCAAACAATTAAGTTTGGTGTTCCCACACAAAAGTAAATCCAGGAGCCACACTATGCATACTAACCATATAATTAAGGGCTTGAGAAGCAAGCAACTTTGAGGATTATGCAGGACATGAGTCAACAATTGAAGACACTATGCATCTTAACTCAAAGAGAACACAACAGAAGGAAGAATCAAAGGGCTGCAACTTCAAAGGTGGTATCTGAACTTAATCCTTGCTGCTGTGTGATGTTTTGAATTTGGAAACCATTGTATGTCTTGCTAAAGTGTTTATCTAGTTGCAAGTGAAATTGTTTGCTAAAAATGATAAGTCTGCACAATGCTTGTATCCATCACTTAGCTTGAAAATTGCTTTGTTTCCCATATGCTTAAATAAAAGAGTTCGGTTTGAATTGAAAAGTAAAATATCCAATGTTGCATAAGTATGAATGGAAGTTGGTGGTGGTATATGTGTTTGATTAAATGCATAACTCATGAAATAATTGTTGCATAATATCATTCTCATCCAATTGTGAGTTAGCTTGCTATTACAAAGACTCTTATCAATAATGAAAAAGCCCTTGGTAACAAAAACAGAAAGAAAAGGGAAAGAAAAAGCCAAAATGGCAAGAAAAACAAAGAATAAAGGTTGGACACCAATAGCTTGAACCTTAGGACATATGCCTGTGGTGTTCTTGTACTAAGATCTGCTTGGATGAGTAAATTCTAAGGGGTATTTTAAAACCCGGTCACTTAGATCAACTGATTTGGGATGGCCAATTGAAAATCCACAATAAAGAGCAACTTAGATACAGAACATTTAGTTATCCAAAGAGATGCTGGGCATCAATGATCCTAGGAAGAATTAGTGAGCCATGTGTCTGTGGTAGAAAGATGTTGAGCAAAAAGAAAAGAAAATAAAGCCAAAGGCTATGCTGCAACATTTGACACCAAACCTCCAAAAGAATAATAAGCTTGTTAAGCATTATAAGCCAAGAAAAGTTAGCAAGGGAGGAATCAAAAAGTGAGTCTTATAACAGCAAGTTTAGCAAACCTTTGATGCAAAATGTATATCATGTAACAGCAATAATAACCTGAGTTGTCATTGTCTGCATAAATGCCCCATAGATCAAGTTCTGCTATCTGCATAATAAGGATAAGTATCCTTTTCTTATTCATTCCATTTACTCTTAGTTTTGATGCTTGCTTGGGGACAAGCAAGATTTAAGTTTGGTGTTGTGATGACAAGTCATCATATACCCATTTTTCAAGCTAATTTCACTTGTTTTGTTAGCATTTATGCACTTTCTTGCATCCTAAGTAAGTGATTTGGAGTGAAAATGCATAACTTCTCTAAATCAAGCAACCACCATGAAATTAATGTTAAATCATGAGGTTTGAGCTAATTTTAATTGAATTTTAATTGATTTATAAACCTCTTGAATTTAGTGATACTTGGAGTGGTTGTTTTGGTTTATTGTAGGTGAAGAAAAGAAAAGAAAAGGAAAAGCGTGGCCTAAGAAGTGTAGCCCAAAGAAAGGAAAGCGTGGCCAAAGAGAGAAGAAGTGTGCCGCATGCAAAGGGGGAGGCAACATTGCCCTCCACAAGGGCACACTGCCCTCTAGGAGGGCAACATAAGAGAACCAAGAAGAGAAGGCAACTCTGCCCTGCCCACTACAAGGGCAGAGCACAAAATGTGCCTTGGGACCAAGAGGAAGAGAACCTTGCCCTGCCCTCCACAAGGGTAGTATCGGGCTCTCCAAGGAAGAAATTCAAGGGAAAAATGTCACCCATGCATGCCACAAGGATCGAACAAGGAACCATGAGGAAGCTAGGACTTAAGGTTGATTGCCGTGCCAAGAAGCCAAGAAAAAATGATGAGCGTGTGCTTCTGCCGTGTTTCGAACACGGGACGTGGAAGAGGGAACATTGCCCTGCAGCATTTTGTGTGTGGCGCACCAAGAAGCAAATCTGGCGCACCATGGCACGTTCCTGGCAGCATCTGGCGCACCATGGCACGTTCCTGGCAGCATCTGGCGCACCAAGCACGTTCCTGGCAGCACCAAAATTTCCTGCCCTGCCCTCTGCGAGGGCAGGGCAGCGTCCTATGCACCAAGCTCAATTCTGGCGCACCAATTTTTGATTCTGGCGCACCAATTCCTGATTCTGGCGCACCAACTTTTCCTGCCCTGCCCTTGGCGCGGGCAGGGCAGCATCTCACGCACCATGCCGTGCCAAACTCGCACCAAGGTTGCACCAGCCGCACCACGGACGCACCACCATGCACCAATTTTCTGCCCTGCCCTCCACAAGGGCAGGGCAGCCTCCTGGGAGCAACTTTTCATGGGCCGAAAATTCAAATTAAAACCCCATTTTAATTCATTTCTTCACCAAATCAAAAGCCCATCCAAATCCCAAAATCCAAGAATAGAAAGTGTATAAATAGAAGCTAGTTTGATGTAATTAGGACCTTTTACCACTTTTACCTTTACTTTTGAATTTTACTTTCACCTTTCTTTTGAGCTTTGGCAATTGTTCTTGGGTGACTTTACTGAGAATTCTGAGAATTGGGGAGGAGAATTGATCTCTCTTCTTCCTCATTCTTGCCTGAGCACTTCTAATCTTCTGTTTCTGAGTTTTGGGTGTGAGAAATTGAGAAAATTCTGTCTCAATTCCCATTCAAATTCTCTTTAATTCTCTTTCTGCATAATTGAATCCATTTACATTTTCTTTACTGCTTTCTCTTCTAATTCTTGTCAATTGCTTTGTTAACTTGGATCTAGGAAGGCAAATAGAGATCTAGGCTCTGCTACCTAGTCTCTTGAGACCTGAGACCCAATTTTACTTTTGGTTCTTCTGTGAACCTTGCTGCATTTTAATTTCCTATTCTGTTTGAATTTCAGTTTACTCCAATTCATCTTCTACTTAATTTAGTGCTGCAATTTACTTCTTCTTTGTTTAGATTCTGCAATCCCATTCCTCAATTCCCTTTTATATTCAAGCAATTTACATTCCTTGCCATTTAAGTTACTGCAATTTACATTTCTTGCACTTTAAGTTTCAGTCATTTAGTTTCTTGTTCTTTAAGATTCAGTACATTTTACTTTCCTGTTCTTTAATTTACTGCAAATTCCCCTCTCCCTTTACATTTACTGTCATTTACTTCCTGTTAAACACAAATCACTCAACCAATACTTGATTCGCTTGACTAAACCAACCACTAAACTAAAATTGCTCAATCCTTCAATCCCTGTGGGATCGACCTCACTCATGTGAGTTATTATTACTTGATGCGACCCGGTACACTTGCCGGTGAGTTTTGTGTTAGATCGTTTTCCACACATCACAATGCACCTGCAACATTCCAAAGGTGCATGCTCTCCATTTTTTTAGATATGATTGAGAAGTTCATAGAAGTATTTATGGATGACTTCTCTATATTTGGGGACTCATATTCTGATTGCCTATACCATCTTTCTCTTGTGCTAAAAAGGTGTCAAGAAACCAACCTGGTTTTAAATTGGGATAAGTGCCATTTTATGATGACTGAAGGGGTGGTTCTTGGTCACAAGATTTCAAAAGATGGCATAGAAGTAGACAGAGCAAAAGTGGAAGTAATTGAAAAATTACCTCCACCTTGCAATGTCAAAGCAATCAAAAGCTTTTTGGGACACGCTGGTTTCTATAGGAGGTTTATCAAGGACTTTTCAAAGAATGCAAAACCCCTTAGCAACCTACTTGTCTCAAACACTCCTTTTGTTTTTTATAGAGAATGCATGGTAGCCTTTGATGAACTCAAAAAGAGACTCTCCTTTGCACCTATTTTAGCACCACCAAGTTGGGATCTTCCCTTTGAACTAACGTGTGATGCATCTAATTTTGCTGTTGGTGCTGTCCTAGGACAGAGGAAAGACAAGCTAGTACATGTTATTTACTATGCTAGCAAGGTCCTTAATGAGAATCAAAGGAACTATACCACCACAGAGAAAGAACTTTTAGCCATAGTTTTTGCTTTTGATAAGTTTAGATCATATCTCATTGGCTCAAAAGTAATTGTGTTCACTGATCATGCAGCACTCAGGTACTTGCTTACCTAACAAGAATCTAAGCCCAGACTAATAAGGTGGATCTTGTTGCTCCAAGAATTTGATATTGAGATTAAAGATAGGAGCGGAGCAGAGAACAAGGTAGCTGACCACCTCTCAAGGATCCCACAAGAAGAAGAAATGCAGCAACAAGTAGCAATAAATGAAAGCTTTCCTGATGAACAATTGATGATGATTCGAGTAGCCCCTTGGTTTGTAGACATAGCTAACTTCAAGGCTATTGGGGAGCTACCAACTAACATCAATAAGCACATGAGGAGGAAGCTGATCAAGGATGTCAAACACTACATCTGGGATGACCCCTATTTGTTCAAAAAGTGTACTGATGGTTTCCTAAGAAGGTGTATATCCCATGAAGAAGGGCAAGAAGTGTTATGGCAATGCCATGGCTCAGCATATGGAGGTCACTTCAGTGGAGAAAGGACAGCAGCAAAACTGCTCCAATCTGGATTTTACTGGCCAACAGTGTTTAAGGATGCCAAGGAAATGGTGTCAAGGTGTGATGAATGTCAAAGAGCTGGTAATCTAACCAAAAGGAATGAGATGCCACAGCAATACATACTAGAGCTGGAACTATTTGACGTATGGGGAATAGATTTCATGGGCCCTTCCCAACCTCATACTCAAATAGCTACATATTAGTGGCTGTTGATTATGTTTCAAGATGGGTAGAGGCCATAGCTACTGCAACACATGACAACAAGGTTGTGATAAGCTTCTTGAAAAAGAATATCTTCAGCAGATTTGGAGTTCCCAGAGCTCTCATTAGTGATGGAGGGTCACACTTCTACAACAAACAATTGGAAGCACTCCTTCTCAGATATGGAGTAAAGCACAAAGTGGCAACTCCATACCACCCACAGACCAACGGATAAGCTGAGATCTCCAACAGAGAGCTGAAATGAATCCTTGAAAAAACTGTCGGAAGCTCAGTAAAGGACTTGTCTAAGAAGCTAGACGATTCTCTATAGGCTTAAAGGACAGCCTTCAAGACCCCCATTGGGATGTCACCATACCAACTAGTATTTGGCAAGGCTTGCCACTTTCCAGTTGAACCGGAGCACAGAGCCTTCTGGGCCCTAAAACTACTGAATTTTGATGAGAAAGCTGCTGGAGAAAAGAGATTGATGCAACTCAATGAACTAGAAGAGTTTAGAAATCAAGCATATGAGAATGCAAAAATCTACAAAGAGAACACAAAAAGGTGGCATGACCAAAAGATAGCAAGAAGGGAGTTCACTGAAGGACATAAGGTGTTACTCTACAACTCAAGACTCATGTTCTTCCATGGAAAACTTAAGTCTCGATGGTCAGGACCTTTCACCATACTCAAAGTGTTTCCCTATGGTCATATGGAGCTCATGAAAGACAAGACCCAGAGAACTTTTTCTGTCAATGGCCATAGACTTAAACACTACTTGGGAGGCTCTTTGGAGGAGTAGAGAGTGAGCTACAAGCTCAGTTAAAGAGGAAGGAATGTCAAGCTAATGACAATAAAGAAGCGTTAGTTGGGAGGCACCCCAACACTTTATCCTTTTTGATTTAATTACTTTTCATAGAAGTAGTTTAAATTCTGTTGATTTAGATAGTTTGATTTTCAGTAATTAGGATTAGTTGCAATTGTAGATTAGGAAGTTTGATATTAGCTTTGATAGTTAAATCTTCTTTACACTCTTTTATTTCTTTCTATCCGGGAATTGCAACTTGATGAATGCATACCTAATAATGAGTGAATGGTCTAAGAACTAGCTAAAGTGCTAAGTTTGGTGTGGCCTCTCACCCACGTAATCTAGGCTTACAAACAATTAAAGAGTTAATTTTGAAGAGTAAGCCCAAAGATTAAGTTTGGTGTGGCCACCACCAATGATAATATAGCAGCCCAACTCACCCAAGTTGAAAGCACTTAATGCTTTGGGTAAGAACATGAACGTGATTTAATGAGTTCAGAGGAGTTTGGAATCAAAAGAAAATGAAAAGATTGATGTTATTCCACTCTTATGAACACATTAAATACATAATGATGAAACCAATTTATTAAGATGCCAAAGAATTAAGTTTGGTGTCCCAAGGGACACCCATCAGTTGCAACCCAATTTATTCTTGATGAGAAGGAACGTGAAGAGGTTATTTTGTCATTACTAATTGGTTCAGTTTCAATTTCAGGAGAGAAGATGGGGCCCACATGGTAAACAACTCACAAAACAAGGAAGTCAAAGTGTACTTACACTTTGGAACTCAACACACGCAGAAGACACTGTGAGAAAAGAGTTGGCGCCTTTTCCCACGCTAGGCGCTATTTCCTAAAGTGGAAAAACATTTAATCTCTTTTATTTCCCACCTTCGAACGACATCAATCACCAATTATAAAAGCTTCACTCTCCCACTTCAACAACCCCTACACCACTCACATTTGCTTCTCATTTCATCTTCTACTATCTCTTACTTTCTTCTTTTCCTTGATTGGGACAATCAAGTCCTAAGTTTGGTGTTGGAGCAAAATATTATTTTGCCTTCTCTTTCTTTCAACCCCCCCCCATTTTCTTTCACACTCTCCCAACCTAATGGCACCACCAAAAAGCTCAGCCTCAAAGAAAAGAAAAACCAAGGAACCAACCTCTGAATCCTCAAGCTCTTTTAATACCTACAAGTTCCTCTCCGCATTCAACCAAAATCAATTTTTTGGTTGGGTGAGTGAGAGGGAAATCATTACAGAAGTTGGGTTTCAACTAGGGAGGAATGAGCACATTGAAATCAACATTGAGATTGAACAGAGGGGTTGGTCACTTCTATGCAACCCACCAAGGAAAGTGGTAGAGAGCTTGGTAAGGGAGTTCTATGCCAACGCAGTACCTCAACCAGGGTAATAATATGGCTGCATTAGCTACGTGAGGGAGAAATCCATTGACTACAGCCCCTCTAGCATAGAAAGAATGCTAATGGTGAAGAGGACAAGCTCCATTCGGAGCTATAAAGAGAGAATAAAGCAGCAAGACCCTGGGTTTGAGGAGATTCTGAGTGAAATCTGTGTGATGAATGTGTAGTGGATAAATGACAATGATGGGGTACCCAACAAATTAAGGAGAAGAGATTTGAGCCCCCAAGCTAGAGGGTGGCTAGAATTTGTGAGGAGGTCCTTAATTCCCACATCCAACACTTCGGAGGTGACCAAGGAGAGAGCTGTGCTCATCTACAGCATCATGAAAGGAGAAAACATCAATGTAGGGGAGATGATCGCCAACAACATCAATAAAGTGTTGAAAAGCACCAGTGACAACATAAGGCTGGCATTCCCCAGCATTATACAAAGGATATGTGATGAGTCTAGAGTTGAGAAGATCATTGATGAGGTGCTTGTGAAGCAAGACAAGTTCATAACTGCCAAGAAGATGGCCAAAGTAGTGGCTGTCCACCCACTCAACAGGGCTAGAGAACGAAGAGCTCATACTCATGAACCACAATAACAACAAGAAGAGGGAGAGGCAGAAGAGCAACCTCACTTTCTAGCACTTCAACCACCACCACACTACCAATATCAATAATTTCCAGAAGGATTCAATTAGGAGCAATTGCAAGGAGATGTACACCAAATGAAGGGAGATCTACACCACTTGAGGGAAGATGTTAACCAATTCAAGGAGGCTCAGCAACAACAATGGAGCCAAGTCAACCAAAATATTCAATAACTCCAAGAGAATTGGGAGCATATGAGGAAGGAGCAGCAAGAACAATTTGACTAGGGAGAGGTGCGAACCGCATTGGACAAAAGAGGAGAGCAAGGCAAATGGCAACAGAGGAACTTGGCCAAATTCAAACATCTCTATGATGCCAGGACCATATCCAGGAGGCAGTATAACATTAACATACAAGCAAAGCTGAATCACTTGTGTAATGCCGTAGCCACTCTAAACCCAGGATACCCAACCTTCACGCAAGGGATGAAAGAGTTAAGTACAAGACAAGAGGAAATCTTGGCCAAACATAAGGAAGATGAAAGGAATGATAGGATTTTGGATGCCCAAGGACTCAAGAAGGTTCCTCTAACCCAGATGAAGGTGGCTCATCCCCTCCCAAGAAGAAGGACAAAGGGAATGGGCCAATGAACTAAAGATGAAGCTGCTCAAGGTTGTTGAGTCCCATGGTTGACACTTTCCAATTTCTGAATTCTGTTTAAGCTTTTGCTTTATTTACTTCTTAAATAATCATGCTAGGATAGTTTATGTTTGATGCTTAGTTTCAATTCCTGTTTGAAGCCTTTGTGGTTTTTTTACAAGAAAGAAAATGTCATGTATTTCAAGTCTTCATTGCAACTTAAATAAAAGTAGAGCTTGTTTCCATAAGAGTTACTGTGAGTTGTGCAAAAACAATAAGAGAGACCAAAGCCAAGAAAGATCATCAAACAAACTAAGAAACTAAGTGTAGAACCTTGGATGAACTAAAAGGAAAATGAGTCATGGAGAGTAACTAGTCCTAGAAGGTATAACAAAGGGAAGACTAAAGGGTGTTCCTTAAATATCCATCGAACCAAGAGGTAGTAAGCAATAAAGACCCAAGGCTCTGAGCATCAACTTCCTAGTAGATGCTTGTGGTGAAGATGTGTCAAGAAGAGACCTGGGCAAGTAAATTCTTAGTGGTGTCTCAACACCCAGTACCCTAAAACCAACTGGTTTGGGAGTACTAGTTGAAAGCCTAATTAAAGTGTTGTCTTGAGACAAAACACTTAGAGTTGTGGTCAAGAAAACAAAACAACCTTTAGTACCTCAAGGTGACAATCAATAGAAAGGACCCCTAAAGCCTATACCTGAGGGAACCCTCAAGGATCCAAGATCTTTCCATGACAGTTAAATCATTCATGCATGTGTTAGACACTTAGTTTTACTCTTAGTTGTATTGCAATCATTCGAAGCCAAGGCCTCAAGATATAAAGATTTACTCACATTGATTTGCTTGGGACAAGCAAAGCTTAAGTTTGGTGTTGTGATGATTTGCATCATCTACCCTTCTTTCTTGCATAAAGAAGACCATAAAAGAGCATAAATCTCATTTGATCAGTACAATTTATGCATTATTTGGTGAATATTATGGTACACTACTTTGAGATGAGTTGTGCTGAATTTTAGGTGAAAAAAGGTATCAAGAATGGGAAGAAGACAAACAAGAAGTGGGCGTGTGAAACTGGCGTGCGACTTGGGGGCAAACGCCACAAAAATGCATTGGCGTGGCACGCCAGGAGCTAAGCGTGGCACGCCAGTACTAAATTCCAGAAGAGAGATCCAATCATGCATGTGGGCGTGGCACGCCATGGACTTGGCGTGGCACGCTAGCACAAAATTCCAGAGAGCAAAATGGAGGACACAAAAGGGGCGTGGCACGCCTGACCCATCAACTACTATGGGCGTGCCACTTGAGCAAAGGGGCGTGGCACGCCAACTCACTATCTCAAGAAGAACCTCCACTATGGCGTGCCACTTGGTGTCGAAGGTGTGGCATGCCAGCTCCAAAAAGTCACTTTGGCATGCCACTTGAAGACCCAGGCATGGCATGCCAAGCTTGAAGAGTGCACAAATACATGGGCGTGCCACTTGAGTAGCATGGCATGGCATGCTGGTACAATGATCCAGAGAAGGGGCTGAAGGCAATTATAGACTGGGCGTGCCACTTGAAGTCGAAGACGTGGCACGCCAACATCTCAACCTCACTTCTGCGTGCCACTTGAGCAACAGGGCGTGGCATGCAAATGCACAAGATAACATGAGCAAGGACTGGGCGTGCCACTTGGTGTCGAAGACATGGCACGCCTATCTGAGCATGTCACTATGGCGTGCCACTTGAAGGCCGAGGCGTGGCACGCCACTTACTGGAACGAGACAAGATCATGGACGTGGCACGCCAACCTTTAGGTGTGGCACGCTGGTATAAGTTTCCAGAGAGGATGGAAGAGGCCAATTACATGGGGTGTGCCACTTGGTATCGAAGGCGTGGCACGCTATTCATTATTCTTCACTTAGGCGTGCCACTTGAGCAACCACGCGTGGCACGCCAGTGTCATTCAGAGGCCAAAGAAGCATTGGGGCGTGCCACTTGAGTTCGTGGTGTAGCACGCCAACCAGAGGAACCATTCACTCAAAAGGGGCGTTGCATACCAGAGCCTGGGCGTGCCACGCTAGTTCAAGTTTCCAGAGGCAAAGGGAAGTGGAAAAATCAAAGGGCGTGCCACTTGAGCTCGAAGGCGTGGCACGCCAACACAAGAATTCCACTATGGCGTGCCACTTGAGTTCGAAGGCGTCGCACGCCAAGGTTGATAAAGGGACGAGCGTGCCACTTGAAGGATTGAGCGTGGCACGCCAAGCTATTTTGAAGGGATCGTGACACGACGGTGAAGCGCTAGCCACACGCCAGCTAAGAAGTCACGCTTACTGAGTGTTTTCTTTCCCTCCAAAATGTAATTTTCCATTTTTCACTTTTGTAATTCTTTTATTTTTACTAGGAGTAGTATAAATACCCCCAAGGAGTACTGAAGAGGGGTTAAGCAGTTAGTTCTACATCCACTTTTACACTCCACTTTTGAATACTTTTCAAGCTATGAGTAGCTAACTTCCCTCTCATTGAGAGAGGGAGCTCTGTTGTACTTGATGGATTGATAATAGTGAAATTCTTCTTCTCTTCATCTTCTCTTGATTTACTAGAAGGAATTTCGTTCTTAATGCTCAGTGTTCAATTATCTTGGGAAAGAGATTGAATGCAATTGGGTTTCATGGGAACCTTAGGAAAGGATACATGAAACCATGCTTGAAATCCCTTCTCACACTTGAGTAGATTCTGGGTTTTGGTGATAGGATATGTGACATATAATCCCCCCTCTACCTGGACCTATGAGGGTGTGTGGTATAATCAGGGACCAAGTATATCTCTCTTCATGAGCAATTAGACCAAGGAATTGGCTATTGATCAAGATCTGAGAGATTGAGTCACCAAGGGATTGGGGCTCAATCAATCATGATTGCCAAGAGGTCAATGAGTTGCATGATTGAAGATGATATAAGCTAGATTTGATCCAGAGAGACAACATCTCCCAATCTCAACGAATTTCCCCATTCTTATCTATCCATTTCTTTATAGCTTAATTTTACATTCAGCAATTCCCCATTCCTATTTACATTCAAGTCATTTATGATTCAGCACTTTACATTCTGTAATTTCCATTTCTGCACTTTATTGCTTTTCTTTATATTCTAGTCATTTACATTTATGTCATTTACAATTCTGCACTTGACAATCTTATTGACCCGCTTGATTAATTCATCAATCAGTTAAAACTACTTGGATTTGCCAATCTCTGTTGATACGATCCCACTCCACTGTGGGTTATTACTTGGCAATAATTTTGGTGCGCTTGCCAAAAGAACTAATTCACTAAAGTTTTGAAAGGGGTAGTGAATTCTGGTCATCATGGCGCCATTAATTTGACACAAAGATTTACACCGGTTTAGAATTCCACAAAATAATTCCGTTGTTAGTATAGTCCAAACTAATAGTCAATCCTCAAATCAAATTAAATTTGGTTGTCATAAGTAACAAACCCCAAATAAGAATTAACAAAAGTATTGGCTTTGAAGATGCAAGGGGGTTTGATTGAAAATGGGCAAGAAAGGTAAATGAACAATTAACTAATAAAATAAAGGAAGGATACTCTTGACTAGACAAAGATAATTGAGATCGCCATCATTATCTACAAACCATATATTGACAATTATGAGGAACCAACCAATTAAGTCTACCTCCAAAAGCTTTAAGTACGTATAATTTACTCCTAATCTTAAGGTACATTGAATGGGCTTGATCAACAACAATCCATAAGTGCTAACCTTGCTACTAATAGACTTAGTAGTAGGCTAGAGTCAATGGTTATCAAATTGACCATATGGGGTTCTTAAATCACAAATTCATTGAGACCCAGTGACTCAAGGTCACTCAATTTCCTTGGCCTAGGCCAAGAGTAAAGATAACTACTCAAGAACTAAAGGAAATATTCTATCGAACAACTAGAGTGCAATAAAAGTAAACATCACAAAATGTAAGAATTAATGAAACCCATAACTAACATAAGCAAGAAATTAACAATAGCAATGAAAATAAACATAAAAGAGACATGGAAACATAAACTTGTATTAGAAGAATTAAGACCCAACAATAGTTCATCAACATAAAAGAGAGCAAAACAAGATATTAACAAGAGAAACTAGAGAATCAAGGTAATAAAATAAGGAATTGTGAAGGGAACAAGATGAAATCAAGAAATTATACTTAGATCTAAGAGAATTTAAACTAGTCATAACCTAATTCTAGAGAGAAAGGGGAGCTTCTATCTCTAGAAAACTAATTAAAGGCTCATCATGACTAACTAAGTGCTCCCCCTTGCTCTAGCTTGAATTCTGCATGAAATAGCTTCAGGAATGAGTTGGATTTGGGCTTGGGCAGCTCAGAAATTGCCCCCCAGTGTTTTGCCTTTAAGTGAGTCACGTACGAACATCGACGCGTATGCGTGGGTCATGCGTGCGCGTCGCTTGGCAACTTTCCTATCCCGCATACACGTCAAGTACGCGTATGCGTTGCCATGCAACATCACTTCCACAAGCGCGCGCCTGGTACGCGTGCACGTCCATTGATGTATTTCCAATCCTTGTTTCCTCATGCATTCTCCACTTTGTATGCTTTTCCCTTCACTTCTTCCATCTAATACTTGCCTTATAAACCTGAAATCACTAACAAACACATCAAGGCATCAAATGGAATTAAGGTGCACTAAGATCACCAATTTAACGGCCCAAAAAACATGTTTTCACATTTAATCACAATTTGAGGGAGAATTACAAAACCATGCTATTTCATTGAATAAATGTGGGAAAAGGATGATAAAATCTCCTAAATTAAGCACAAGATAAACCACAAAATCGGGGTTTATCAGGACACGCACGCACATAGGATGCGTACGCGTAGGTGAATGACTGCAGCATTCACTTTGAGAACGTTACATTCTCCTGAAGCAAGCTTCCAACCATATCAACTGAGGACTCATTCTGACCAACTTCATCAGAGGCAGAAAGTCCACTCCAAGTACTTGGATGACCAATTTAGAAAGTGTATAAATAGATGAAAATTTAATTTCATAAGGGAATTAAGGGACTCTGGAGGACTTTTGAAGGGACTCCTCCTTCCTTTTGATATTTTCTTTTGAGCTTTCTTTTAGTTTTCCTTAGAGTTTTAGATTTGAGTGGAGTTTTCTTTTCTGTTCTTCATCTTCTGCAAACTTTTCTTTTCTGTTTTGTGCTAGAGCAATGATGAACTAAACCCCAGTTTCATTAGGGGGAGGAGCTCTATTGTAATTCTCATGAATTAATGAAATTATTCTTCTTCTCAATTCAATTTGGCAGCTATTCGATAACTTCTGTTTTGATTGTGGAGTATTCACTCAAGAAGGAGGTTTAATTCAGTGAATGTGGGTGTGAGCCTCGGAAGGGGAATCACCTTCATTTGAACTGAAGCTCTATCCATCACCACTCTCTGGATCAAACCATTCGGGAGGAATTGAGATCCTGGGAAGTAGTATGGCTTATAGATGAGAGATATGCACTTAACCTCTTCTCATGATCACTAAATCAAGGAATTGGCAGGTTGATTATGATTAGAGAGATTGGGTCACCAAGGAATTGGGGTCTAATCACTTTCAATCTACAATAGATCTATCAATATGATTGAGAAAGGAGTTGAGACCTAATTGATTCATGAAGGATTACAATATCTCCAATCCCTGATGAATCATTTTCTCTGAATTTCTTCACGTTAAAGTTATCTTGTTTCACTACAATTTACGTGTTCAAGTCTGTTTTGATTTAATGCACCCAATCCCCTTTATTATTCATGCAATTTAAGTTTCTTGCAATTTGGTTTCTTCAATTTGACTTCTCTGCACTTTAAGATTCAGTTCTTTTAGTCTTCTTGTAATTTAAAATTCAGTTCTTTTTACTTTCTTGCACTTTAAGTTTCAGCAATTTACCTTTCTTGCCATTTAAGTTTCTGCTATTTTGCTTCCAGCATTTTAACTTCTTACTATTTAATTCATTTCAATCACAAATCACTCCAATTATTACTGTTAGCTTGACTAAATTCATCACCATACTAAAATTGCTTGATCCATCAATCCTTGTGGGATCGTCCTCACTCTTGTGAGTTATTACTACTTGATGCGACCTGGTACACTTGCCGGTGAGTTTGTGTGAAATCAAATTTTCATGCCATCAAGTTTTTGGTGCCGTTTCCAGTGATTGATTAGATTGACATTGATTAAGTAAGGTGATAATCTAGATTAAGCATTTTTAATTTGTTTTTACTAAGCACACTAACTGTTTGTGATTTTGTTTCTACTAACCATACCCTCACTCTAGCAACAGAGTGCCCTGCTTTTGTGTTTTAGTTTGTTTGTATTTGTATGCCACGTGGGAGAAGAGGTGAGTCCACCTCCTTTGATTCTGGACTAGAGAGAACATTCTTGAGATTGAGGAGAGAAGCAAGAGGAAAGGGAGTGATTGGAGAAGAAGAGTCAGAAGAGGAAGATCAAGAGATAGAGGGTAACATCCCTAACCCACCTGAGGATATGGCTAACAACAATGGCCAGCCTCAGAGAAGAGTTTTAGCCTCCTACACTATTCCCAACCCAAGAAATTGTGGGAGCAGTATCTTAACCCTTAATGTCCATGCAAATAACTTCGAACTTAAACCTCAATTGATCACCCTAGTCCAGAATAATTGTCAGTATGGAGGAAGTGCTGCTGAAGATCCAAACCAACACCTCTCTATATTTTTAAGGATTTGTGACACTGTTAAAACCAATAGAGTCCACCCTGACATCTACAAGCTTTTGTTATTCCCATTTTCACTGAGAGACAAAGCCACACATTGGTTAGAGACCATCCCAAAAGAGAGCATCACCAATTGGGATGATCTAGTCAGTAAATTCTTAGAAGGAGAATCATTGTATGAAGCATGGGAGAGGTATAAAGCTTTGATCAGAAGATGTCCAGAGGGAATGTTTAGTGACTGGGTGGAGCTGTAAAATTTTTATGAAGGCTTGAACATGAGTTCAAGGAAAGCCTTGGACTATTCTTTAGGAGGATCTCTGACGAGCGGATAATTTGTACGCTTTTTGGCATTGTTTTTAGTATGTTTTTAGTATGATCTAGTTAGTTTTAAGTATATTTTTATTAGTTTTTAGTTAAAATTCACTTTTCTGGACTTTACTATGAGTTTGTTTGTATGTTTTTCTGTGATTTCAGGTATTTTCTGGCTGAAATTGAGGGACCTGAGCAAAAAACTGATTCAGAGACTAAAAAGGACTGTAGATGCTGTTGGATTCTGACCTCCCTGCACTCGAAGTGGATTTTCTGGAGCTACAGAAGCCCAATTGGCGCGCTCTCAATGGCTTTGGAAAGTAGACATCCTGGGCTTTCCAGCAATATATGATAATCTATACTTTGCCCAAGCTTTGATGGCCCAAACCGGCGTTCAAAGTCACTATCAGAATTCCCAGCGTTAAATGCCGGAACTGGCACAAGGATGGGAGTTAAACGCCCAAACTGGCACCAAAGCTGGCGTTTAACTCCAAGAAGAGTCTCTACACGAAAATTCTTCAATCCTCAGCCCAAGCACACACCAAGTGGGCCCGGAAGTGGATTTTTATGTCATTTACTCATCTCTGTAAACCCTAGGCTACTAGTTCTCTATAAGTAGGACCTTTTACTATTGTATCTGGAGATCTTTAGATCATGTTTTTATGATTGAACCCTCTTTGGGAGGCTGGCCATTCGGCCATGCCTAGACCTTGTTCTTATGTATTTTCAACGGTGGAGTTTCTACACACCATAGATTAAGGTGTGGAGCTCTGCTGTACCTCGAGTATTAATGCAATTACTATTGTTCTTCTATTCAATTCCGCTTGTTCTTGTTCTAAGATATCACTTGTTCTTCAACTTGATGAATGTGATGATCCGTGACACTCATCATCATTCTCACCTATGAACGTGTGCCTGACAACCACCTCCGTTCTACCTTAGATTGGGTGGATATCTCTTGGATTCTTTAACCGGAATCTTCGTGGTATAAGCTAGAATTGATGGCGGCATTCAAGAGAATTCGGAAGGTCTAAACCTTATCTATGGTATTCTGAGTAGGATTCAATGATTGAATGACTGTGACGAGCTACAAACTCGCAATTGTGGGGCGTTAGTGACAGACGCAAAAGAATCACTGGATTCTATTCCGACATGATCGAGAACCGACAGCTGGATAGCCGTGCCGTGACATGGTGCGTTGAACATTTCCACTGAGAGGATGGGAGGTAGCCACTGACAACGGTGAAACCCTTGCATACAGCTTGCCATGGAAAGGAGTAAGAAGGATTGGATGAAGACAGTAGGAAAGCAGAGAGACGGAAGGGACCAAGCATCTTCATACGCTTATCTGAAATTTGCACCAATGAAATACATAAGTATCTCTATCTTTATCTTTATGTTTTATTCATCATTCATAACCATTTGAGTTTGCCTGACTAAGATTTACAAGGTGACCATAGCTTGCTTCAAACCAACAATCTCTGTGGGATCGACCCTTACTCACGTAAGGTTTATTACTTGGACGACCGAGTACACTTGCTGGTTAGTTGTGCGAAGTTGTGTTTATGCCATGGTGTTGAACACCAAGTTTTTGGATTATTTGAGTTGTAGTGATCACAATTTCGTGCACCAAGTTTTTGGCGCCGTTGCCGGGGATTGTTGAGTTTGGACAACTGACGGTTCGTCTTGTTGCTTAGATTAGGTATTTTTCATAATTCTTAAGAATGAATTCTAGAGTTTGATGATGATTTGTTGAAGTCTGGATGGCTGTGAAGCCATGTCTAATTTTATTGGACCGAGGTTTCAACTTATCATCACAAGAGCTTGTTGATTTCTATCAATCTTGCTGTTGCAGTAATGATCTGCTAAGGCTTGGCTGGCCATAGACCATGTCTAGTGTTTTGGGCCGAAGCTTTTTTTGAAAGCTTGGCTGGCTATGAAGCCATGTCTAATTCCTGGACCGGAGTCTTAGACTAGCATTGCATGATTCCTGGAATTCTCATTAAGAATTCTGATATCTTTATTTTCTTTTCCACTTAATTTTCGAAAAAACCAAAAAAAATACAAAATCATAAAAACCAAAAGTATTGTATGTTTCTTGTTAAGTCTAGAGTCTCATTTTAAGTTTGGTGTCAATTGCATGTTTTTGTTCTTCTTGCATTCATTCATGTGTCTTAAGTGATCTTCAAGATGTTCTTGATGATTTTATTACTCTGATCTTTAAATTCTCTTGACTTGAGTGTTTATGTGTCTCGTATGCATTCTCATTTTGTTAGTGTCAGTAGTATACAAACTGCTAAGTTTGGTGTCTTGCATGCATTGTTATTTGATTTTAGTTGCATATTGATTATTTCTTATTATTAAAAATCCAAAAATATTTTTAATTTGTGTCTTTTCAAGTCAATAATACAGAGAATTGAAGATTCAGAACATACAGCAGAGGAATTATACAGAAAAAGCTGGGCGTTCAAAATGCCCAGTAAGGAAGACAAACTGGTGTTTAAACGCCAGCCAGGGTGCCTGGCTGGGTGTTTAACGCCCAAAAGGGTAGTGGTTTGGGTGTTAAACGCCAGAATGTGCACCATTCTGGGCGTTTAACGCCAGGATGGCACAAGAAGGAAGATTTTGTTTTCAAATCAAATTTTTTTAGTTTTCAAAATCTTTTCAAAATCAAATATTTTTCAAATCAAATCTTTTCAATCAATTATTTTCAAAAATACTTGCTATCAATTAATGATTTGATTCAACATTTCAAGTGTGTTGCCTTTTCTGTTGAGAAAGGTTTAATGTTTGAATCATATCTTTTCTTGATAGCCAAGTTATTAATTTTTAAAATCAAATCTTTTTAAAATGTTTTTCAAATCATATCTTCTGAATCACATCTTTTTAAAACCAATCATATCTTCTTAACCACATCTTTTTCAAAATAGTTTTCAATCAAATCTTTTTAATTTCTAATTTCAAAATCTTTTTCAAAAATCACTTTACTTCTTTCTCAATCTTGGTTTTCGAAAATCAATTGAAGTTTTTCAAAATGTTTTTAAAATCTTTTTAAATTATTTTCGAAAATTTCTTCCCCTCTTCTCACATCCTTCTATTTATGGACTAACACTATTCCTTAATGCACAATTCGAACTCCATCTTTCTTGATAAGTTCAAATTTTCTACCTCTTCATTCCATTTTTCTTTTCCTCTGACACCTCAAGGAATCTCTATACTGTGACATAGAGGACTCCATATTTTCTTGTTCTCTTCTCTTTCATATGAGCAGGAGCAAAGACAAAAGCATTCTTGTTGAGGCTGATCCTGGACTTGAAAGGACCTTGAAGCGAAAGCTAAGAGAAGCTAAGGCACAATTATCTGTAGAGGACCTAACAGAAATCTTCAAAGAAGAAGAACCTATGGCAGCCGAAAACAACAACAATGCCAACAATGCAAGGAAGGTGCTGGGTGACTTTACTGCACCTACTCCCGACTTCTATGGGAGAAGCATCTCTATCCCTGCCATTGGAGCAAACAACTTTGAGCTTAAGCCTCAATTAGTTTCTCTAATGCAATAAAATTACAAGTTTCATGGACTTCCATTGGAAGATCCTCATCAGTTTTTAGCTGAATTTTTGCAAATCTGTGACACTGTCAAGACCAATGGGGTTGACCCTGAGGTCTACAGACTTATGCTATTCCCTTTTGCTGTAAGAGACAGAGCTAGGATATGGTTGGACTCGCAACCTAAAGAAAGCCTGAACTCTTGGGAAAAGCTAGTCAATGCTTTCTTGGCAAAGTTCTTTCCACCTCAAAAATTGAGTAAGCTTAGAGTGGAAGTCCAAACCTTCAGACAGAAGGAAGGAGAATCCCTCTATGAAGCTTGGGAAAGATACAAACAATTAATCAGAAAGTGTCCCTCTGACATGCTTTCTGAATGGAGCATCATAGGTATTTTCTATGATGGTCTGTCTGAACTGTCCAAGCTGTCTTTGGATAGCTCTGCTGGAGGATCTCTTTATCTGAAGAAGATGCCTACAAAAGCTCAAGAACTAATTGAAATGGTTGCAAATAACCAATTCATGTACACTTCTGAAAGGAATCTTGTGAACAATGGGACAGATCAGAAGAAAGGAGTTCTTGAGATTGATACTCTGAATGCCATATTGGCTCAAAACAAAATATTGACTCAGCAAGTCAATATGATTTCTCAAAGTCTGTCTGAAATGCAAAATGCACCAGGCAGTACTAAGGAAGCTTCATCTGAAGAAGAAGCTTATGATCCTGAGAACCCTTCAATGGAAGAGGTGAATTACATGGGAGAACCCTATGGAAACACCTATAATCCTTCATGGAGAAATCATCCAAATCTCTCATGGAAGGATCAACAGAGACCTCAACAAGGTTTCAACAATAATAATGGTGGAAGAAACAGGTTTAGCAATGGCAAGCCTTTTCCATCATCTTCTCAGCAACAGACAGAGAGTTCTAAGCAGAACAACTCTGACTTAGCAACCATGGTCTCTGATCTAATCAAAACCACTCAAAGTTTCATGACTGAAACAAGGTCCTCCATTAGAAATTTGGAGGCACAAGTGGGTCAGCTGAGCAAGAAAATTACTGAACTCCCTTCTAGTACTCTTCCAAGCAATACAGAAGAAAATCCAAAAGGAGAGTGCAAGGCCATCAATGCCGAATTTGGAGAGGATGGAGAGGCAGTGAACGCCATTGAGGAAGACCTCAATGGACGTCCACTGGCCTCCAATGAGTTCCCCAATGAGGAACCATGGGAATCTGAGGCTCCCACTGAGACCATAGAGATCCCATTGGATTTACTTCTGCCATTCATGAGCTCTGATGAGTATTCTTCCTCTGAAGAGGATGAATATGTCACTGAAGAGCAAGTTGCTAAATACCTTGGAGCAATCATGAAGCTAAATGACAAGTTATTTGGCAATGAGACTTGGGAGGATGAACCCCCTTTGCTCACCAAAGAACTGGATGACTTGTCTAGGCAAAAACTACCTCAAAAGAGACAAGATCCTAGGAAGTTCTCAATACCTTGTGCCATAGGCACCATGACCGTCAAGAAGGCCTTGTGTGACCTAGGGTCAAGTGTAAACCTCATGCCTCTCTCTGTAATGGAGAGGCTAGGGATCTTTGAGGTGCAAGCTGCAAAAATCTCACTAGAGATGGCAGACAATTCAAGAAAACAAGCTTATGGACTTGTAGAGGATGTTCTGGTAAAATTTGAAGACCATTACATCCCTACTGATTTCATAGTCCTAGAGACTGGGAAGTGCATGGATAAATCCATCATCCTTGGCAGACCCTTCTTAGCCACAGCAAAGGCTGTGATTGATGTTGATAGAGGAGAATTGATCATTCAAGTGAATGACGAATCCTTTGTGTTTAAGACTCAAGAATATCTCTCTGTCACCATGGAGAGGAAGCATGAAGAGCTTCTCTCAAAACAGAGTCAAACAGAGCCCCCACAGTCAAACTCTAAGTTTGGTGTTGGGAAGCCACAACCAAATTCTAAGTTTGGTGTTGAACCCCCACATTCAAACTCTAAGTTTGGTGTTGGGAGGTTCCAACATTGCTCTGAGCATCTCTGAGGTTCCATGAGAGCCCACTGTCAAGCTACTGACATTAAATAAGCACTTGTTGGGAGGCAACCCAATGTTATATTTTATCTATTTTCCTTTGTTATTTTATGTTTTCTATAGGTTGATGATCATGAGAAGTCACAAAATCAATTGAAAAAGCAAAAACAGAATGAAAAACAGAAAGAAAAATAGCACACCCTGGAGGAAGATCTTGCTGGCGTTTAAACACCAATAAGGCTAGCAGATGGGCGTTTAACGCCCAGTCTGGCACCATTCTGGGCGTTTAACGCCAGAAAGGGGCACCAGACTGGCGTTAAACGCCAGAAAAGGGCAAGAAGTTGGCGTTAAATGCCAGAAATGGGCACCAGCCCAGCGTTTAACGCCAGAATTGGCATGAAGAGCAATTTTGCTCGCCACTTGGTGCAGGGATGACTTTTCCTTGACACCTCAGGATCTGTGGACCCCACAGGATCCCCACCTACCCCACCACTCTCTCTCTTCTTCACCCATTCACCAATCACCTCAACACCTCTTCCCCAAAAACCCTTCACCTATCAAATCCCATCTTTCTCTTCACCACTCACATTCATCATTCATAAAACCCCACCTACCTCACCATTCAAATTCAAAACACTTTCCCTCCCAAACCTACCCTCCCATAGCCGAACCCTACCCCTCTCTCCACTCCTATATAAACCCATCTTCACTCCTTCATTTTCACACAACCTAAACACTACTTCTCCCCCTTTGGCCGAACCACAAAGCCATCTCCATCTCCTTCATTTCTTCCTCTTCTACTATCTTCTTTCTTCTTTTGCTCGAGGACGAGCAAACCTTTTAAGTTTGGTGTGGTAAAAGCATTGCTTTTTGTTTTTCCATAACCATTTATGGCATCCAAGGCTGAAGAAACCTCTAGAAAGAGGAAAGGGAAGGCAAAAGCTTCCACCTCTGAGTCATGGGAGATGGAGAGATTCATCTCAAGGGTGCATCAAGACCACTTCTATGAAGTTGTGGCCCTGAAGAAGGTGATCTCCGAGGTCCCTTTCAAACTCAAAAAGAGTGAATATCCGGAGATCCGACATGAGATCCGAAGAAGAGGTTGGGAAGTTCTTACCAACCCCATTCAACAAGTCAGAATCTTAATGGTTCAAGAGTTCTATGCCAATGCATGGATCACCAAGAACCATGATCAAAGTGTGAACCCAGACCCAAAGAATTGGCTTACTATGGTTCGGGGGAAATACTTGGATTTTAGTCCGGAAAATGTAAGGTTGGCATTCAACTTGCCCATGATGCAAGGAGATGAACATCCTTACATTAGAAGGGTCAACTTTGATCAAAGGTTGGACCAAGTCCTCACAGTCATTTGTGAAGAGGGCGCCCAATGGAAGAGTGATTCAAGAGGGAAGCCGGTTCAACTGAGGAGGCATGACCTCAAGCCCGTAGCCAGAGGATGGTTGGAGTTTATCCAACGCTCAATCATTCCGACTAGCAACCGGTCCGAAGTTACTATAGACCGGGCTATCATGATTCATAGCATCATGATTGGAGAAGAAATAGAAGTTCATGAGGTTATATCCCAAGAACTCTATAAGGTGGCGGACAAGTCCTCTACCTTGGCAAGGTTAGCCTTTCCTCATCTCATTTGTCACCTCTGTTATTCAGTTGGAGTTGACATAGAGGGAGACATCCCCATTGATGAGGACAAGCCCATCACTAAGAAGAGGATGGAGCAAACAAGAGACCCCTCTCATCATCAAATCCCTGAGATGCCTCAAGGGATGCACTTTCCTCCACAAAACTATTGGGAGCAACTAAACACCTCCCTAGAAGAATTGAGTTCCAACATGGGACAACTAAGGGTGGAGCACCAAGAACATTCCATCCTCCTCCATGAAATTAGAGAAGATCAAAGAATCATGAGAGAGGAGCAACAAAGGCAAGGAAGAGACATTGAGGAGCTCAAGCACCCCATGGGATCTTCAAGAGGAAGAACAAGCCGCCATCACTAAGGTGGACCCGTTCTTTAATTTCCTTGTTCTTTATTTTCCTGTTTTTTTGAATTTTAGTGCTTATGTTTATCCATGTTTGTGTCTTGTGATCATTAGTGTCTTAGTGTCTATGCCTTAAAGTTATGAATGTCCTATGAATCCTTCACCTTTCTTGAATGAAAAATGTTCTTAATTGAAAAAGAAAAGAATTGCATGAATTTTGAATTTTATAACAGTTTAATTATTTTGATGTGGTGGCAATACTTTTGTTTTCTGAATGTATGCTTAAACAGTGCATATGTCTTTTGAATTTGTGGTTCATGAATGTTGGCTCTTGAAAGAATGATGAAAAAGGAGACATGTTACTGAGGATCTGAAAAATCATAAAAATGATTCTTGAAGCAAGAAAAAGCAGTGAATACAAAAAAAAAGAGAAGAAGAAAAACGAAAAAAGAAGAAAAAAAAGGAGAAAAACGAAAAAAAAGAGAGAAAAAAAAAGAAATAAAGTTGTGATCCAAGGCAAAAAGAGTGTGCTTAAGAACCCTGGACACCTCTAATTAATGCTGATCTTCATAGATGTTTTTGGAATCCATTGTATATTCTCTTCTTTTTATCTTATTTGATTTTCAATTGCTTGAGGACAAGCAACAATTTAAGTTTGGTGTTGTGATGAGCGGATAATTTGTACACTTTTTGGCATTATTTTTAGTATGTTTTTAGTATGATCTAGTTAGTTTTTGGTATATTTTTATTAGTTTTTAGTTAAAATTCACTTTTCTGGACTTTACTATGAGTTTGTGTGTCTTTCTGTGATTTCAGGTATTTTCTAGCTGAAATTGAGGGACCTGAGCAAAAATCTGATTCAGAGACTAAAAAGGACTGCAGATGCTGTTGGATTCTGACCTCCCTGCACTCGAAGTAGATTTTCTGGAGCTACACAAGCCCAATTGAAGCGCTCTCAACATCGTTGCAAAGTAGACATCCTGGGCTTTCCAGCAATATATGATAGTCCATACTTTGCCCAAGATTTGATGGCCCAAACTGGCGTTCAAAGTCACCATCAGAATTCCCAGCGTTAAACGCCGGAACTGGCACAAGGATGGGAGTTAAACGCCCAAACTGGCACCAAAGCTGGCGTTTAACTCCAAGAAGAGTCTCTACATGAAAATGCTTCAATGCTCAGCCCAAGCACACACCAAGCGGGCCCGGAAGTGGATTTTTATGTCATTTACTCATCTATGTAAACCTTAGGCTACTAGTTCTCTATAAGTAGGACCTTTTACTATTGTATCTGGAGATCTTTGGATCATGTTTTTATGATTGAACCCTCTTTGGGAGGCTGGCCATTCGGCCATGCCTAGACCTTGTTCTTATGTATTTTCAACGGTGGAGTTTCTACACACCATAGATTAAGGTGTGGAGCTCTGCTGTACCTCGAGTATTAATGCAATTACTATTGTTCTTCTATTCAATTCCGCTTGTTCTTGTTCTAAGATATCACTTGTTCTTCAACTTGATGAATGTGATGATCCGTGACACTCATCATCATTCTCACCTATGAACGTGTGCCTGACAACCACCTCCGTTCTACCTTAGATTGGGTGGATATCTCTTAGATTCTTTAACCGGAATTTTCGTGGTATAAGCTAGAATTGATGGCGGCATTCAAGAGAATCCAGAAGGTCTAAACCTTGTCTGTGGTATTCTGAGTAGGATTCAATGATCGAATGACTGTGACGAGCTTCAAACTCGCGATTGTGGGGCGTTAGTGACAGACGCAAAAGAATCACTGGATTCTATTCCGACATGATCGAGAACCGACAGCTGGATAGCCGTGCCGTGATAGGGTGCGTTGAACATTTCCACTGAGAGGATGGGAGGTAGCCACTGACAATGGTGAAACCCTTGCATACAGCTTGCCATGGAAAGGAGTAAGAAGGATTGGATGAAGGCAGTAGGAAAGCAGAGAGACGGAAGGGACCAAGCATCTTCATACGCTTATCTGAAATTTCCACCAATGAAATACATAAGTATCTCTATCTTTATCTTTATGTTTTATTCATCATTCATAACCATTTGAGTTTGCCTGACTAAGATTTACAAGGTGACCATAGCTTGCTTCATACCAACAATCTCTGTGGGATCGACCCTTACTCGCGTAAGGTTTATTACTTGGACGACCCAGTACACTTGCTGGTTAGTTGTGCGAAGTTGTGTTTATGCCATGGTGTTGAACACCAAGTTTTTGGATTATTTGAGTTGTAGTGATCACAATTTCGTGCTCCAATCTCTACAAATGATGAAGACTGCTCAAGAGGCACATGATCTCATAGACATGGTGGCCAACAATGAGTATTTCTACTCCTCTGAGAGACAAGCAACAGCCCCCAAGAAAGGTGTATTTGAGCTTGAAGGGGTTGACACAATCTTGGCTCAAAATAAGATTATGCATTAGCAACTTCAATAAGAAATAGAAATGATGTCAAAGAGGATGGATGGGCTACTACTTGCAGCAGTGAGCACTACAACTCAACCACGAGTGGTGTGGGGACAACAAGAAGAGAGCTATGAGGAGCAACAGCCAGAACAAGTCCAATACATGAACAATCAAGGAGCTGGACAAAATAATTTCCATGGAGACACCTACAACTCATCGTGGAAAAACCACACCAATTTGAGGTGGGGAGAGAACCAAAACAAGCAACCTTGGCAGAGAAACTCAAACCAAAACAACCCCAGAAAGATAAACCATCAAAACCATGAAAACACTAACCAAAACAATCAACCATCATCCAATTACTACCCACCAAATAACCCATCAGCTAACCACAACAATTATAATCTACCATCTACATCACACAATCAACCACAACCACCCCAGGAATCCTAAAGAATCTCCAATTTGGAGATGATGATGGAAAAAATGATAAAGCACCAAGAATTGGCTAACAAGAACCATGAAGTTTCACTAAGGAACTTGGAAAGACATATTGGGCAACTGTCCAAGCAAACAGTGGCTGAAAGATTAACCAATGCACTACCAAGTGATACCATTCCCAACCCCAAGGAAGAGTGTAAAGTAATTCAACTAAGGAGAGGGAAAACTTTGGAGAACGACAGAGGTGCTAGCCAGAAGCAAGTAGAAGAGGACAAGCATGACAAGGAGAGCTCTAAGAAGAAGGAGGAAGAGCCACAAACTTCAAAGAAGGGAAAGCATGACATGGAAGAGCATCCACAAGAACAGAAGAAAGTGATGAAGCCTTACATTCCTCCTCTGCCGTACCCTCAAAGGTTGCAAAAGGAGCTCAAGGTCAATAATTTCCCATGTTCTTAGAGATTTTCAAGAAGTTAGAAATCAATATCCCACTTGCTGAATCATTGGAGCAAATGCCCTTATATGCAAAATTCCTCAAAGAACTCATTAACAATAAGACAAAATGGAATGAAAAGGAGACCGTGATCTTGACACAAGAATGCAGTGCAGTAAAGCTTCTTGTTGCCTTGCACCATTGGCAACATTTCCATTGATAAAGCACTATACGATCTAGGATTGAGTATTAATTTGATGCCTTTATCTATAATGAGAAGGTTGTTTATAGAAGAAGTAAAGCCCACAAGGGTGTCCTTGCAACTTGCCGATAGATCAATTTTAATCCCCAGTGGAATTGTTGAAAATCTTTTAGTCAAGGTAGGTAAGTTTATATTTCCAGCAGATTATGTAATCTTGGATCTAGATGAAGAGGGAAATGATTCTATCATATTAGAAAGACCCTTCTTAGCCACAGCAAGAGCCATTATTGATGTAGAGAAAGGAGAAATGACCTTGAGGGTACATGATGAGCAGATCACCTTACATGTCTTTAAGGAGATACAACCTCCTGCTGAAAAGAGACACTGCATAAGAATTGAGGAGGAAGACTTAAACTGAAAGGAAAAGCCCAAGGAACAATTCATCAGCTTACCCTTAATGCAAAAGACTGATATTGAAGAAAAACTAAAGGGTCATGAGGAAGAGAGGGATGAAAAAGAACTACAAGAAGAGGTTACAAGATTGATCACTAAGAAGGCACATGACATAAAGCCCGCTGCCAAGAAAGAAGGGTCACCAAAGAAAGAAAAGAAAGGTAAGAAAAAGACTCCAAAAGGGTGGAGAAACAAGAAAATCCCAACTGAAGAGTTCTCAGTAGGAAACAAAGTGAAGCTCATCTACCAACAGTGGGACACATCTCCACAGTCTGATGAGTATTATACTGTAAGCAAAATACTCTCAATGGAGCATGCAGAAGTTGTTCATCAAAGCACAAGAAGAAGGCTCATAGTGAGAGTAGACAAGCTGAGGCACTATGATCATCAACTACCCTAATAGAGAATCAATGTGAAGCTAATGACGATAAACAAGCGCTTGTTGGGAGGCAACCCAACCGGAGGTAGTTCTCTTTTCCTAGCTAATTAAATAAAAGAATTAAGTATGTTTATCTGCATTACAAGGAGCTAAGTTTGGTGTTGCACACCAAATCAACTTAAGGGTGAATATTGAGAGCTAAGTTTGGTGTCCCACCAAAAAGTTCATTGAAACCTCATTTCGAACCCTCTGCATAAATGGTCACTAACTCTAAACAATCAAGAAAACTACTTAACCATTGATTACTTTCTAGTTATTATTTGTTTTCTTTAATAAAAGCACAAGGTTTCATCTGATGCATCACAGACAGTGGCAAGGAACTAAGTTTGGTGTTCACACACCAAAGTAAGTTCAAAAGCCTACAAACAACCATGCATGATTAACCATTTTTCAAGTGCTTGGGGAAGAAGCAACTTCTAAGAACTTTGCAGGAATTCAATGAATCTCTTGGAGGAACTATGCACCATCATCCAATGACACTAGGAAGGATACAAAGGCTATGAATGATGATGACAAAGGGAGAGCTAGAAGATGCCATCGAGAGGTTGTATTGTTACTTAATTCTCTCTAATTTGAAGTGCTCTAAATTGGAAGTCTAGATGCACCTTGCTCACTAATAGTAGCTTAATTTGATTGCATTCTGTTTGATTACTGTCTTTCAATTTGAAAGTGCTAGTCTGGGTGACTGATTCATTCCCATCCTACTTAAATACTTGTCTTGTTCCCTTCTACATAAATAAGAGAAGTGCTTGAAACAGAAAGTAAAAGTCCAATGTGGTAGGAACTAGAATAGGGATAAGTGGTGGTATGTGCTTGAATAGATTAGCAAGTTCATGAATAAAGCTGCAGGATAAAGAATGTCTCTTTAGTGTTAACTTACGTGCTGTTGTGAATCTTTGATAAATAAATATCCTTGGAAGAGAAGAAAAGTAAGAAGGAAAGAAAAGCCTAGAATTGGCAATGATGAGCGGATAATTTGTACGTTTTTTGGCATTGTTTTTAGTGTGTTTTTAGTATGTTCTAGTTAGTTTTTAGTATATTTTTATTAGTTTTTAGTTAAAATTCACTTTTCTGGACTATACTATGAGTTTGTGTGTTTTTCTGTGATTTCAGGTATTTTCTGGCTGAAATTGAGGGACCTGAGCAAAAATCTGATTCAGAGACTAAAAAGGACTGCAGAAGCTGTTGGATTCTAACCTCCCTGCACTCGAAGTGGATTTTCTGGAGCTACAGAAGCCCAATTGGCGCGCTCTTAAAGGCGTTGGAAATTAGACATTCTGGGCTTTCCAGCAATATATGATAGTCCATACTTTGCCCAAGATTTGATGGCCCAAACCGGCGTTCAAAGTCACCCTCAAAATTCCCAGCGTTAAACGCCGGAACTGGCACAAGGATGGGAGTTAAACGCCCAAACTGGCACCAAAGCTGGCGTTTAACTCCAAGAAGAGTCTCTACACGAAAATGCTTCAATGCTCAGCCCAAGCACACACCAAGTGGGCCCGGAAGTGGATTTTTATATCATTTACTCATCTCTGTAAACCCTAGGCTACTAGTTCTCTATATATAGGACCTTTTACTATTGTATTTTCATCTTCGGATCTTTGGAATATTTTTCTTTAGATCTTTTGATCATTGGGAGGCTGGCCTCACGGCCATGCCTAGACCTTGTTCTTATGTATTTTCAACGGTGGAGTTTCTACACACCATAGATTAAGGTGTGGAGCTCTGCTGTACCTCGAGTATTAATGCAATTACTATTGTTCTTCTATTCAATTCCGCTTGTTCTTGTTCCAAGATATCACTTGTTCTTCAACTTGATGAATGTGATGATCCGTGACACTCATCATCATTCTCACCTATGAACGTGTGCCTGACAACCACCTCCGTTCTACCTTAGATTGGGTGGATATCTCTTGGATTCTTTAACCGGAATCTTCGTGGTATAAGCTAGAACTGATGGCGGCATTCAAGAGAATCCGGAAGGTCTAAACCTTGTCTGTGGTATTCTGAGTAGGATTCAATGATTGAATGACTGTGACGAGCTTCAAACTCCTGAGGGCGGGGCGTTAGTGACAGACGCAAAAGAATCACTGGATTCTATTCCGGCCTGATTGAGAACCGACAGATGGATAGCCATGCCGTGATAGAGTGCGTTGAACATTTCCACTAAGAGGATGGGAGGTAGCCACTGACAACGGTGAAACCCTTGCATACAACTTGCCATGGAAAGGAGTAAGAAGGATTGGATGAAGACAGTAGGAAAGCAGAGAGACGGAAGGAACACAGCATCTTCATACGCTTATCTGAAATTCCCACCAATGAATTGCATAAGTATCTCTATCTTTATCTTTATGTTTAATTTGTATATCACCATACCCATTTGAGTTTGCCTGACTAAGATTTACAAGGTGACCATAGCTTGCTTCATACCAACAATCTCTGTGGGATCGACCCTTACTCGCGTAAGGTTTATTACTTGGACGACCCAGTACACTTGCTGGTTAGTTGTGCGAAGTTGTAGTGATCACAATTTCGTGCACCAGGCAACAAAAATGAAAGAAACAAATAATAACGCTAGACACCAATAGCTTGGACCTAAAGACACATGCCTGTGTTGTCTATGTACTAGGATCTGCTTGGATGATTAGGTTCTAAGGAGTGTTTCAACACTTGGTAACTTGGGTTAACTAACCTGGGATTATCAACCAAAAGTCCACTATCAAGAGCAACCTAGTTACAAGACAGTTAGTAAACCCAAAGAGGTGCTGGGCACCAGTGTCTTAAGAAGAATTGTGAGCCAAGTGTCTGTAGTGAAGATGTGTTGATTAAAAAATTGAGCTAAAATGCTACCGCAACACATGACACTGAGCAACAATTGAAGAATAAGTTTCTGAAGCAAAAATGAAAAAAAGAAAAATCTAATAAGGATTACTAAACAAAAATGTTCAAATTAGTAACTCTAGTTAGCATTGAGAGAGACATTTCATATCTGGAAGTTGATAATAATGGAGCTGCACTCTGTTACTTGCTAATAAGGATATATATGCTAAACCCCATGATCCACATTCAATTACTTGCTAATAAGGATATATATGCTTATCTGTCTTCATTCCTTTTTCTCATGTTTTAGTGCTTGCTTGGGGACAAGCAAGATTCAAGTTTGATGTTGTGATGACAAGTCATTTTAGGCTAGTTTTACAAGCATTTTTACTTGTTTTTATTAGGTTTTATGCACTTTCTTGCACAATAAATGATTGGAGTGGAATTTCATGATTATCTTGACTCAATCAGACATTGTTAACTTTATACAAAATCATGAGATTTATGCACAATTTAGTTGATTATTGATGCGTGAGCATCTTTCTTATCTTTTCCTAGTGAATTTACATCTAATTTGTTGAGTTTAATAAAGAATTAATTATCTTTTAGCCAATATGGATGCTACTTTGAGTCTTTTGCAATTTTTTTATTTTAGGCAACATTCGGCTAGATTTGGTAGAGTTTCTGCAACACAAGAAACAACGGAGATGGCAGCGACGAGCGACGCGTACACGTGACTGACGTGTGCGCGTGATTTGGAGCTTTCCATGGCGACGCGTGCACGTGACCGATGCGTCCGCGTGACTTGCGAAGAAGACCAACGACGCGTATGCATGACTGATGCATACGCGTGACATGTGCCACGTGCAGAAAATGCAGAAAAACACTAGGGGTGATTTCTGGGCAAGTTTTGACCTAGTTTTCAGCCTAGAAAACACAGATTAGAAGCTGCAGAATGGACAAAACATGTAGTCCCCACCCATCAACTAAAGACCTGCTGATTATTCTGATTTCAAATCAAATCTTATTTTTAGGAAAATATATTATTTTTAATTTTTAGATAATTAGATTTTAAATTAATTAGGATTAGTTATAAAAAGGGATTCCATTAGTTAACTTTTCATTCCATTAGATTAGAACTTAGTACATTTACCTGAATCCTTATTTTCCCTCTCAATCATGAGCAACTAATCCTCCATTGTTAAGGTTAAGAGCTCTATCTATTTGTATGGATTAATTTTATTACTTTTTCTATTTTAATTCAAGTATGAATTTATAATTTAAGAATTGTTCATACCCTGGGTCAAGCTGTCCGACCCGGGATGCTTAGCGACAAGCTGACCGACCTCTTCAGGTCAGACTATCCGACCTCTTCTCAAAGAGCTCGGCCAAATGCCCGACCTCTTCTCAGAGAGCTCAGCCAAATGCCCGACCTCTTCTCAAAGAGCTCGGCCAACTCGCCAAAGGAGCCCAAAGCAGGCCCAAAACGAAGGAACACAGCCCAATCTAAAGGCAGCTAAAGCCCAGAAAGATAATGGCGGTTCCCTTGAAGATAAGATGACCTCACTTAAAGATAAGGTAAAGATAAGATAAGATAACTAACTTATCTTATCTAAGAAGGTCACTCTACACCCTTATAAATACACTGGAGCACCCAGGTATAACTCATACTCTGATTCTACTCAATACCTGCTTAATACCCTTGCTAACTTAAGCATCGGAGTCCCTTGCAGGTACCCCCCACCCTCCGGGGATGAAGGATCAACACCACCACCAAGTCCAATAAGTCAGACACATCAGCTCCAGCCGCTGTACACCTGCCGGACACGTCGGCTCCGACCAACACAGAAGATCTCATCCGAGATCGACCTACAGTTTCAGGTAACCCTCGGAACATTGGCGCCGTTGCCGGGGACCCTGGAAGTCATCCCAACACCATGGCGGACGACCATGACAACGACCATGATCCAGATCTAGAGGATAGAACGTCGCATAAGAATGCGGACGCCACCCCCAAAAGCACACCCCAAAACGGGAGAGATAAGTAACCTACAAAACACAGAAATCATGGAAGCACTACAAGATTCAACAAAATATATCTGGACATACAAAGTCTGCCAACAGAAGCAGCTATCAGGGGTCTCATCAATGGTCTATGAGAAGGACCTTTTAGCCACTTAATATCCAAGAAGCACCCAAACATCTCAGAACGAGGTACAGGAACGAGCAGAGAAATACATCAACATGGAGGAGAACTCTCGACTAGGAAAGAGCTCAAAACTCGGATTCTCCTAATCCACCACAGGACAAGGATGAAAAAACCAGGAAGAAAGAAGACTAACCAATTGAGAAACCTATCTCTTGTGGATGTTTAACGAGAAATACGCAACACTGAGAAAATCTCACCACCTCTCCCAATCAAAAGCAGAAAGGCCAAAGAGGTCGGACAAGTCGAAGGTCAGACTTCACACCAAAGTGGTCTAACAAGCTGAAAGTCCACCTCACGCCAAAGAGGTCAGACGAGTTGAACGTCCATACGCCAAAGAGGATGGACGAGTTGAATGTCCACACACCGAAGAGGTCGGACGCGTTGAAGGTCCACCTCATACCAAAGAGGTCGGACGCGTTGAAGGCCCACCTCACGCCGAAGAGGTCGGACGCGTTGAATGTCCACCTCACACCAAAGAGGTCGAACAAGTTGAAGGTGTACCTCACACCAAAGAGGTCGGACAAGTTGAAGATCCACTTCACAACAAAGAGGTCGGACGTGTTGAAGGTCCACCTCACACCAAAGAGGTCGGGTGAGTTGAAGGTCCACCTCAGACCAAAGAGGTCGGACGAATTAAAAGTCTACCTCAGACCAAAGAGGTCGGGCAAAGGTCCATCTCACACCAAAGAGGTTGGACAAAGGTCCACCTCACACCAAAGAGGTTGGACAAAGGTCCACCAAAGAGGTCGGGCAAAAGTCCACCTCACACCAAAGAGGTTGGACAAAGGTCCACCTCACACCAAAGAGGTTGGACAAAGGTCCCCCTCACACCAAAGAGGTCGGACAAGTTGAAGGAAGAGGTCGGACGAGTTAAATGTCCACCTCACAACAAAGAAGTCGGACGAGTTAAAAGTCCACCTCACAACAAAGAGGTTGGACAAGTTGAAGGTCCACCTCACACCAAAGAGGTCGGACGAGTTGAAGGCCCACCTCAGACCGAAGAGGTTGGACAAAGGTCCACCTCACATTAAAGAGGCCGAACAAGTTGAACGTCTACCTCACACAAAAGAAGTCGGACAACTTGAAGGAAGAGGTCGGACGAGTTAAACGTCCACCTCACACCGAAGAAGTCGGACGAGCTGAACTTCCGTCTCACACCCCTGAGAGACATGTTCATATGATAAATGGAGGATTCGCAGGAGGAAGGATCTCTAAATCATCTTGCAAAAGACACCTCAAAGAGGTATCTTAAGGAAGGAAGAGAGGTTTGGAAAGGACAACGGAATGCGAACAAAGCCTTCCGAGATTTCAAAAATTCTTGGGACAACCACCCATTCTCACCAGACCTTGGGAAAGTGAAGAACTCATATTATACCTCACAGTGGGAAGTCGGGCAATAGCCTCAGCACTAGTCAGAGAAGACGAAAGTGGGAAACAACCAATTTACTTCATCAGCAAAGCTCTACAAGGGGCCGAACTAAACTATCAAAAGATAGAAAAAGTTCGCTTACTCCCTCGTACTCACCTCTCAACAAACTCCACCCATACTTTCAAGCTCACACTATCAGAGTTCGGACCAACCAGCCATAAAAGGCATCCTACAGAAAACAAACTTAGCTGGAAGAATCCTATAGAGGATAGCTCGGATAATTCGGGGGACCCTGGACAAAACCATAGAACATCTCGGACAATCCAGGGGACCCTGGACAAAAACAGAAAACGGCTCGGACAAATCGGGGAAAATGAAGTCCGATACATAGAATGCCCAAGCTGATGTACTTTCATAACCAGGTAGCACCAACAGCTCGGACAATTCGGGGAATGTGAAGTCCGACACATACCTCGGGAGCAGAATGCCCGAGCTGATGCGTTTTCAAAACTAGCCAACCAAGGGGCAATAACAAAAGCTTCATCCAGGCTACATTACAAGACCACAACAAATCGATCTCAAAGGCGGTATAAGGAATGTACTCAGGGTCAGCCACAGTAACACGCATTAAAACTATGAAATCCAGCTAATCAGACATGCTGTCCGAGATCTTAGTAGACATCTCAAAGACATAGGTCGACTATGGGATTACTACCAAACACCTCAAGCAAATCAGGAAACAACTCGGACAATAACAGCAAAACATCAAGTGACAGACATGGTAGTAAAAGGGAAACCCCAGGACTCGCACGAAAGTCCAGGGGCACCCTTTGGAGGCAACAATAGGGCAGGAACACAGAAAAAAGAAGTCGACAATCTATACCCGAACAGTCTGAACACCTCTCAAACAAAAGGCCAAAACAAAAGCTAGAACTTTTGTACAAAAGGAGTCAAGCAACGATGAAAAGAAATAGGAACAGCAACCAAACCCTAAGCAAAGCACACATTCTTCTCAAAGGCGAATAAAAAAAAAAAAAAAAGAAAAGTGACAACAAACGATCAACCAAAGTTCTTCAGAGCAAATACCAAGTCAAAGCTTTACACCAAAGCATGCCAACTTCCCTATAGCCCCACCTGAAGAGCTCCCACAAGTCCTATGGGCATATCGGACAACCCCACACTCTACTACAAAGGAATCACCCTTCCGATTAGCTTACGGAATGGAGGCAATAATCCCAGTGGAGGTCGAAGAGGGATCGCCCAAAGTGATCCACTACAGTGAAGAGGCCAACTCCCAACTTCAAAAGGAAGAACTCGACCTACTTCCAGAAACCCGAGAAAGAGCTCGGATCAAGGAAGAGGCGTTAAAGCGTCAAATGGCCTCAAGATATAATCGGAAGGTAATCTAGCAACAACGATCTCATCCTAATCCGAAATGACATCGGAACAAGTCGACCGGGAGAAGAGAAGCTAGCAGCCAAAAGACCATACCAAGTTGTTTAGAAGAATTGGGAAAGGTTGCTACAAAGTGTCCAACCTCGAAGGGCAAGAGCTACCAAGGTCATGGCATGCTTGCAATCTAAAAAGGGCGCCAGGCCGAGATCCAAAAAGATTTCCCGACCTAGAAAGGTAAGTACTAACATGTACACACTCTTATCTTCATTTTATTGTTTAAAAGATTGCAGATTCCCTAAAAAGTTTCCTACCAAGACGCCCGACTACGGCAGGTCGGCAAGGTGAACACCAAAATCACCGCCCGATCACGACAAAGTCGGCAAGATGAAAACCAAACTCATCGTCCGATTATAAAGCAACAGATCGGCAGAAAGTGAAAAACAATTTCACTGCACGATCACGATAAAGACAACCGTCCGATAAAGGTGAAAACCCGATTCACCCAAAGGACGATCTAGAGATGACAACCACTTTCTACAAATCGGCAAAGATGAACACAGAATAATGTAAGAAGTTATCGAAAGTGATCTAAAAAAGAACCTGACGAGGTCTTACGGATCGCTAAAATAATAACTTAGGGACTGGTCGAACGTTAAGAAGTCGAACCAAGTCAACCCAAGTTATAAGTAAACCCTGGAAAGAGGTCTGGCCAAACCTATTAAAGAGGATTGCTTTAACTTAGAAGGGCCTGACATAACAAAGTTAGCCTAAAACAAAAAGTTATACAAGTAGTCCCTGAAAGAGATCTGACAAAGATCCAAGAAAGAGGACTACAAAAAATAACTTAAAGGAGACCGACATAACCAAATCGGACTCTTACCACTAAAAAAGTTATCAAAGTAATCCCTGAAAGAGATCTGACAAAGATCCAAGAAAGAGGATTACGAAATAACTTAGAAGAGATCGACATAAAGAAGTCGGTTTCCTACAACGGACAAGTTATAAAAGTAATCCCTGAAAGAAACCTGACAAAGGTCCAAGAAAGAGGATTACAAAAATAACTTAGAAGGGCCCGACATGAAGAAATCAGTCCGAGCCAATTAAAGTGACAGATTGGATCGACGAGAAGAAGTCGGACCAACAAAAGCTACAGCTTGGACCGATAAGAAGAAGTCGGACCAACGAAAGCTACAGCTTGGACCGATACGAAGAAGTCAGACCAACGAAAGCTACAGCTTGGACCGACAAGAAGAAGTCGGACCAACGAAAAACGTGCATTAAAACAGACATAGCTCTGCCCAAAAAGCCATGGCTCTATGACAAGGCTATCAAAAACTGTTCAGAATGACTAAAAAGTGTTCTACAAAAACACTAAAAAGTCGTCGGACAAATTAGCCCCAAGGACCACCTCGACCAAAGCAGAAAGTGGACGAAACCAGAAGTGATCAAAAGAGGTCGGACAATAAAGTACCGACACTCTAAAAAGATCCACAAAAAAGGACAGAGACATCTCGCAACGGCCAGAGGAAGGCCAGAAATGCTTTACTAAAAAATATGAAGTCTTGGAAAAAGACACTTCTTAAAAGGCAAAAGCACAAATCGAAGACGGAGCTAAAAAGTCATCCAAAACAAACTATAAAGAGGTTCCCCATCGGAACACTACCTAAAAAGTTGTTGGATTATGACTAAAAAGCCCGAACAGCGAAGACAAACAAGTCAGAAGAAGGTTGAAAAAGTCCCCTCAACAAAATAAAAGGGGCAATACTAGACTTACACAAGGCGAAACTACTCAAAGATCGACCAAAGTCAAGATGCTTGAGCATGACTTCCCCAAAGAGATCGAAACTCTGAAAGCACGGTCTCACGGAAAAGTCCGAACTCGAGCAGGGGCAAAGCCATACAGGTCGACGTCAGCTAAAGAAGAGGTGCAAGTATGATCTCAAAAAAAAAAAAAGAACAAGCCATAAAGGTTCGAAAACAACCTAAGGCTCAAATGTGCTCAGCCAAAAGGGATACAACTCCACTCAAAGAAGGCACAATCTCAAACAGGGCTACGAACGTCATCCAAAGATTAAAAAAGGTTCTACATAAAAACACTAAAAAAGTCATTGGACAAATCACTAAAAGTCCGGATATTAAGCCGCAAGGACAACTTTGCCAAAGGAGAGGGTTGTCAACACAAACTTAAAGCAAGGCGTGATCCAGAAGGCAAGGGTAGAAAACCCACGCTACCACTTAAAAGAGGTTGGACTGTGAAGTACCAAAATCTACAAAGATTGCAAAGTAATGAAGAAACAAGCCAGACAGATGCTTGAGCACGACTTCCAAAGAGATCGACGCTCTGAAAAGCATGATCTCATGGAAAGATCGAACTCAAGCAGGGGCACTGTTCATACCCTGGGTCAAGCTGTCCGACCCGGGATGCTTAGCGACAAGCTGACCGACCTCTTCAGGTCAGACTATCCGACCTCTTCTCAAAGAGCTCGGCCAAATGCCCGACCTCTTCTCAGAGAGCTCGGCCAAATGCCCGACCTCTTCTCAAAGAGCTCGGCCAACTCGCCAAAGGAGCCCAAAGCAGGCCCAAAACGAAGGAACACAGCCCAATCTAAAGGCAGCTAAAGCCCAGAAAGATAATGGCGGTTCCCTTGAAGATAAGATGACCTCACTTAAAGATAAGGTAAAGATAAGATAAGATAACTAACTTATCTTATCTAAGAAGGTCACTCTACACCCTTATAAATACACTGGAGCACCCAGGTATAACTCATACTCTGATTCTACTCAATACCTGCTTAATACCCTTGCTAACTTAAGCATCGGAGTCCCTTGCAGGTACCCCCCACCCTCCGGGGATGAAGGATCAACACCACCACCAAGTCCAATAAGTCAGACACATCAGCTCCAGCCGCTGTACACCTGCCGGACACGTCGGCTCCGACCAACACAGAAGATCTCATCCGAGATCGACCTAGAGTTTCAGGTAACCCTCGGAACAAGAATTGTTTTCGCTCTTTATCTTATGAATTTGGGTGGAACGGAAGTATGACCCTCTTTCTATTTGAGTTCTTGTAAAACTTGGAAAAGCTCTTTACTTGAACAATAGCTTGAAAACAATTACTCCTAAATTTTAATTATTTGGATTTAACAGGATACGTGACATATAATCCTCTTATTTTTTGGTAATTAGAATTATTGTGGCATATAAACTGGAATTTGAACTTCACCCTCTAATTGGAATTAATTGACCAAGGCATTGGTAGTCGATAAATTTTAGAGGAGGCTAGAAAGGTCTAAGGAATTAGGGTCTAGTCACATATAGTTTGCCATAAATTAAATCCTACATGATTAAAATAGTTAGTAAGAAAAGTTAATCCGGAAAAATAGATAACTCTGAAGCCTTAACTGTTTCTCCAATATTTTATTTTCAACTTCTTTACTTGCGTGCCTGCCTTCTGATATTTTCAAATTTAAACCTTTTGAATATCTCAAAACCCTTTTCTATTTTCCTAACTATGTAAATCTTTTAATAATTGTTGCTTGATCCATCAATCCTCGTGGGATCGACCCTTACCCACCTGAGGTATTACTTGGTACGACCCGGTGCACTTGCCGGTAAGTCTGTGGTGGTTAGAAACACCGCACCAAGTTTTTGGCACCGTTGCTGGGGATTGATAGTGATTAACAACTATTAGTTGTTTGATAGCTTAGATTAGGCGTTTTAGTTTTAATTTTATTTAACTTTTGTTTTATTAATTTCAAAAAAATATATTTTATCTCTTTACACAAGTTACCTCAATGGGAATTCTCTGCACTCTGACGTATAGATTCCCATCTTTTCTTGTTTTCTGTTTGTTTATGCACAAGAATAGAGACAAAGAATATCTCTTAGACTTTGATCCTAAACCTGAAAGGACTTTCAAGCGACCTTTACAACAAGCAAGATTTTACAAGGCTGCAGAACCCACTATGGATCCTAATAATGTTGATAGTGCCAATGTGGCTAATCTGAATGGGGATGAGCAACAAAGGAGAGTGCTTGGCTCTTATTCTGCTCCTATTACATATCTTTATGGAAAAAGCATTGTGGTGCCTCCTATAGCTGTAAACAACTTTGAGTTGAAGCCACAACTAGTCACCCTGGTGCAACAAAACTGCTAGTATCATGGTCTTCCCCACGAAGAACCAAATCAATTTATTTTCAATTTTCTATAGATTTGTGATACTGTGAAGACAAATGGAGTGAACCCAGAGGTGTACAAACTCATACTCTTCCCGTTTGCCCTGAGGGATGGAGCAAAGCTATGACTAGATTCCTGACCCAAGGAGAGTTTGGATACTTGGGACAAGGTTGTTACTGAGTTTCTTACTAAATTTTTTTCCACCAAAGAAGCTGACTAAGCTTAGGGTGGAGGTTCAGACCTTCAGGCAAAAAGATGGTGAAACTCTGTATAAAGCTTGGGAGAGATACAAGCTACTGATTAGGCAATGTCCTCCGTACATGTTCTCCAAGTGGACCCAACTAGACATTTTTTATGAAGGTTTGGGTGAAATGTCCATGATGTGCTTAGATAATTCTGCAAGAGGTTCATTGCACAAGAAGAAGACACCGGAAGAAACTATTGAGCTTATTGAATTGGTTGCTAGCAACCAATATTTATACTCCTCTAATAGGACTCTTTGAGAATATGGCAAAGGAGGTGTGTGAGCCTTTACTCCTTGCTTTTGTTCTTAAGATGATTCCTCTATTACATGCTTCCCTTTCCTTGAATTTTGTGGCTAGTTATTCTTCTCTTTAAGCTTCTCTGGTTCTTTCTTATATAGCACAACTTCATCTTCCTCAGTTGGCCTTTTGTCATTGCCCATAAGCTTCTTGTCAATTTCTTTGTCTTTCACCAAGGTTCTTTCCACTCCACAAGTGTGCTGAAACTGTGCATTTCGCACAATTTTCTTTCACGCGTTCGCATCATCTTCCTTTCTCTCCCTCTACGCGTGCGTGATGAATCTATATTTGATGATTATTTTGGTTTGATTTGAGTGGATTTCATCACATAAACCCACATTTATTCACCTAAATAGCATGCTTTTGATATTTCTTCCTAAATTGTGCCTGAAAGTGAAAACATGCTCTTTTGTGCTTAATTTAGCCAATTTTATTCACTTTAATCCCATTTGGTGCCTTGATAGTTTTGATGAGTGATTTCAGGTTTTCAAGGCAAGTTTGGGTTGAAAAAGTGAAGAAAGAGCATCCTAAATGTGAGAAATCATGAATAAAATGGAGTTTGGAAGCTACTGCAAAGGTGTGTACGCACAGTGACTCGTGCGTACGCACAATGGTGACTTCGTGCAAGGATGCGTATGCACCAAATGTCGTCCGTACGTAAGATGGTAATTTTGCGCAACTATACATATGCACCATAGGTCGTGCATACGTACGGCTACATATGCGTGAGATCATTAATTACAAATCACTGGGGGCGATTTTCGGGTCTCCAAAACCCAATCCAACCCATTTCTGAAGCTATTTAAGGCCAAAGTGAAGAGGATTGAAGGGTGGGAGGGGCAATTAGGTTTAGGTTTTCTATGCTTTTCTCTTAGTTTCTAGAGAGAGAAGCTCCCCCCTCTCTCTAGAATTAGGTTAGGTTTAGTTAATTTCTCTTTAATTTTAACTTTTAATTCTTGTTTTAGTGTAGTTCCATTTATGTTTTCATGCTTTCTTGTTTCTATCTTCTTCATTTCTCTTGTATTTCTTTTATTTTGTCACATTTATGTTTATGGATACTCTTGTTATTTTAATTTCGTTTAATGCAAATTTAAGTTTCCATCTCATTTATTGCTTCTTCTAGTTGTTATTGTTATTTTCATGCTTTGGTAGCTTTTGAATTTATTTTAATGTAATTTAATGTTATTTTATTTTCTTGCACACCAAGTGTTTAATAAAATGCTTGGCTTAGTTTTCAATTAGTTTTTCTCCACTCTTGGCTTGAAATTTTTTGTTTTGGTGATCCTTGAGTCATTGATGTCCATTCTTGTTTGATACATTAGAGTAGTTAGTTGATTTGGTCTCCGTTGACTCTATGTGACCCCTTAGTGTTGACATAGGACTTATGGATTGAAATCAACTATGCCTATTTGACTTATCCTCGATGTTAGGGTTGACTAAGTAGGATTAACTCTTCATAATCATCATATGTTTGTGGTCAATATCTAGGATAGGTAACATTAGCTCTCAATTACTTGCCAAGAGTTTTCTTGCATTTTAAGTTTCCTTTCCTTGATTTTATTTGCTTTAACTTTTATTGCTTTGATGTTTAATTTCATGCATGTTTAGTTTTCACACACTTGGTTAAGAAATTGGGTGTTTAGATGAAATTGAGTTGTGGTTGGTTTCCCTTGACTCTAGGTGACCCACTAGTGTTGACTTAGGACCTAGGGACTGGGATCAATTATGCCCTTTTGACTAATCCTCAATGTTAGCATTGATTAATTATGATTAATTCACACACAATAACCATGTTTGTGGTCCATGACTAGGATAGGAATCCTGAATTCCCCAATTCTCACCAAGAGCCCTTTTTACTTGCTTTCCTTTAATTTCTTGCATGATCATTTACTCTCTCTTGCCATTTACATTCCATTGATCTCTCTCTTGCTATTTACATTCCCCATGCTCTCTCTCGTAGCCAATAATTGACACTTAATTACAACTCATAGGGAGAACGACCCGGGAGTTAAATCCTCTCGGTTATTTTGTGTTTTGACTGTGACACATCCTTTGGATTAAACATTTGATTTGAGCATTATTTGTTGGCTTGGAACTATACTTACAACGCCAACCTTATTTTTGAGATAAAATTTCTAGCCGACGGTTTTGCTCTTCATCAAATTTTGCGCCGTTGCCGGGGAGTTGCAATGATGTATGTTTTTGGCTATTGTGCATATGTGAATATTGTAAATAGCTTATTTTTGGTTGATTGTGCATATGTTGCTTGCTTTATTTTGGTTTTTTTAAAAATGTTGACATGTAAATAGTTTGCTTTTTGGTTGCTATTGTGAATATGTTGATATTATGAATATATTTCTGTTGTTTGCTTTTTGTTTTTCTTGTTGGGATCTCATGGCTTGTTGGACCCTCCATCCAAACTTGGTGCAATCAATGGAGAATTTGGAGACCCAAGCATTGTTAGAGCTTCAGAATAAAGTCCAACTTAAATACTCTAAATAGAATTACTAGGTGGGAGATACCCTATCATGGTAACACCTTTCTAACCTTCTCTTTGTACATAGTTTCAGTTTATTGCATTTTGTCTCTTGTATATAGCTTAGGTTTAGTTTAATTTCAAGCTTAATTTGATTAGATTTTAGTTTAGATCATGTGTTTTTGATGAATAATATATTTTAGGGTTGAAAAGCTATTTTGGATTTCAGGTTTGGTGCCTTAGAGCACTAAAATTTTTTTAGAAAAACAGATCATGTGCGTGCGCACACACCTGTGCCTACGCACACAACCCCAATTTTCGCGTTCTGTGCACGCGCACCCGTCTCTACGTGCGCACACCAGCTTACACCCCTTCTGTTGGGAGCGTTCACATGCCTTGTACGTCCGCATCCCTCTCTTTTCGCGTCTTGTGCGTACGCACAGACGGCATGATAGTTAGCAATTTTGACGTTTCATGTTTTCAAAAAAAAACTGTTCCGTGCATGCGCACAGCCTGGTGCATACGCACGCATCTTGATTCCCTCTCTACTGATAGCGCTCGCACACACTTGTGTGTCCGCTCACCCTCCATTTCTGTACCTTCTGTGGGTGTGCACCCCCTTGTGCATACACACACTTCTTAATTCCTCTTCTGCTTGGAGCGTTCGAACGCTTTGTGCGGACGCACCCCCCTGATTCGCTTAGTGTGTGTACGCACATATACTTGTGCGTACGCACGCCGCTGTTTCATCACCATTACACTTCTTTTCTTCTCTTCTTTCTACTTCTTCTCTTCTTCCTTCTTCCACTCCTCTCTTCTTTTGCTTTTGGTAATTATATTAGTTTTAGTTTACTTGTTTGTTAATTGAATAAGTTGCAAGTGTTTGCTTAATGTTGATTGAGTTGTGATAAACCACTATTTTATGGTTTATCTTGCGCTTAATTGAGTGGTTTTTATCAACTCTTTACCCATTTATTCATATGATTTGCATGTTTTACATTTTTCTTCCTGATTCTGTGCTATGATTGAAAACATGCTTCTTTGGCTTTTATTTCCTTTTATTTAATCCTCTCTTATTACCATTAGATGCCTTGATATGTGTGTTAAGTGATTTCAGGAATTACAGGGCAGGAATGGCTTAGAGGATGGAAAGGAAGCATGCAAAAGTGGAAGGAATACAAGAAGTTGAAGGAACTGCAAAGCTGTCAGCCTGACCCTCTCACACTAAAATGATCATAACTTGAGCTACAGAGGTTCAAATGATGCGGTTCTACTTGCGTTGGAAAGCTAACGTCCGGGGCTTCGATTTGATATATAATTTGCCATAGTGGTCGTACAGATAGGCGACGCGAACGCATCATCCACGCGGACGTGTCACATCTACGAAAGTCAGCGTGGCAGATTTCGCAAACAGCGAATCCTGGGCTATTTCTGGCCCAGTTTCAAGCCCAGAAAACACAGATTAAAGGCTGCAAAGGAGAGGTATGAAGGACACTTCAGATCATGCTCTCATAATTCACTTTTTAGGATTTAGATGTAGTTTTTAGAGAGAGAGGTTCTCTCCTCTCTCTTAGGATTTAGGATTAGGATTTTTAGAAATTAGGAATATTTCATCTTCGTCTCAGGTTCAATGTTCTTTTTATTTTCTCTTTTATTTTTATTTACTCTGATGCTTTCATTTGTATCTGAATTGTGTTGCCCAATTGGCTTATGAACTTTTCATGTTAGGATTGATTTTCTTATTTAATATACATTACTGAGATGTTTTCAGATAAATGATTTTAATTTAGATTTTCTATCTTTTGGCTCTGGTTGATTAATTGGTAACTCTTGAGTTGTCAAACTCATTGTTGACTGAAATTTGGAATTCTTCAAGAATTAATTCGAGATCCAATAACTCTAACTTTTCCCAAGGAAAGACTGGGACTTGAGGATTCGAATTAATTCATTCACTTGACTTCCCTTCATATTTAGAGGTTAACAAAGTGGGAGAAAAATCCAATTCTCATCACAATTGATAAGGATAACTAGGATAGGACTTCCAGTTCTCATACCTTGCCAAGAGTTTATTTTACAGTCATTTATTTAGTTTACTTGTCATTTATCATATCTGCTCCTCATTCTCAAAACCCCCGATTTACAAACTCATAACCAATAATAAGAACATACCTCCCTACAATTCCTTAAGAAGACGACCCGAGGTTTAAATACTTCGGTTATCAATTTATTTAGGGGTTTGTTAATTGTGACAACAAAAACTTTTGTACGAAGGGATTTCTATTAGTTTATAAGCTATATCTACAACACAAATATTTTTATAAATTCTTTACTAGCAAAAATCCTAACGTCAGGTTGCTTCTTGGTTGAATTTCATTAATGTACTTATACTTTACCTTAAATTACTAGCACCTAATTGGATTTGCACATTTACATGTTGTTACATATTAGGTGAAAATTTTATAAGTGCATAATGAATTTAGTGAGTCGGGTTGAACTACTTATTCATCATGGTTTTTAAGTGAATATAATCACATAACGAGGTATTTGTTCCTTGTTAATGCTTTGCATTTTTCTGAGTTGATTTGATTTGATTCTTATCAAGACTTGTCACTTTTTGTAACAAGCACCTTATACATGTGATTATTTCATTATTCCTAAGGATGAATAAGTAGTCTCTTTTCATCATTGAATTGGTTATTGTTAATTGTTCCATTTTCTATTAATCTTGCGCTTTCACTTGCACAATTTCAATATCCAATATCTTATACACTCAATTCACTTTAGCTGTGGTTCCCTAGGGTTGCTTGTACCTTAAGTTTTGCTTTTTCTTCACTTGCAACCTAGGCCACTTAGTTGAGGAACAAGCTATTTCTTTTGCTTTTGTGGTTACCATTTTAGCCGACAAATGTGTGTGTTCTAAACCGTGCACACTTAGAATACACACATTGTCTTCATTATACCACAACAACTTACTTTTCCTCAATTCTTGTTTAATTATTTTCTACAGCAACCCGGAGCCCTGGTGCCCACCAGCTGAAGGTGGAGTCTCTTAGAGCATCTCTTCACCCCCGGATTGAGAGCATGCACGGAAGACCGTGCAACGTTTAAGTGTGGGAGAGGATCCGCAAATTTGTGGCGTAATCTCTCTTTCTCAACACTTGCACTATTTTTTTTCTAGTCTTGATAGTATATTTTTGTATTTTGTTATATTGCACTTTGTTTAGTTGCTTGTATATATCTTAGCTTGTTCATAGTTTATTTGTGATAGATGTTTGCATTTGCATGTTTGATTGAATAAATTTGGTTAAAACAACAAAGAATTTTCAAGAAACCTCTTTTTAAGCATTCCATTGATTGGATTTGAAAACATGTTTTTGAACTTGCTTGAAGTATCCTTTTATGGAACATAGAAAAGAACTTGGACAAATACCTAGTGAGACTTTAGCTTTAATTATTTGGTTGCACATTTTTCAGCCACAATTTTTCGTTATTGTCTGTTAGACTCCTGTTATGATTGTGATCTTAGATTTGTTTTAGTCAATATGTCCTATATTTGATGTTTTTGAATTACATTTAGTATGATTGAGGCCATTTTTTGAAATTAAACTCACAAAACCATATGGCCAACTCTTACATCTTCCCTTGTAAACCACTTTTTGAGCCTTTTAATTCCCCTTTTGTTTTAATTTTAAGCACATCATTCCCCTAAGTGAAAAACCATTATGTCCTTGAATTATATCTTTGATTAGCTTGGGTTTGAGTGTGTGTGTTAATCAAGTATGGGGGAATTTGTGGAAAAACATTGGTAGATTAGCGTTTTGGGTATTCATTGTGAATATTTGGAAAAAATGAGTAACCACTCATGCATTCACTACTTAAAACATATGCATCTCTCTTATATGATAAAAGAAAAGAGGAAGAAAAATATTTGTGGTGTACATACTTTGTTTATGTTAAAAAAAATGAAATGATAGTAAGGATGTAAATAAGAGATGCATATGTGGTTGAATTGGAAAAAAGATACATGAGTGAATGTGAGAAAAGAATAAATGGGTAGTTAGGTTGTTTTGTTGTGTATATATGATGATATAGGATTAGGTGGGATATTTAAGCTAATCAAAGATTCAATCTATTAGCCCACTTAACCATATTAATCCTACCCCTACCTTAACCCCATTACAACCCACAAAAGTCCTCATGATGTTTGCATTCATGCATCGAATATTAGTTGATTGTTAGACGACTTGCAAATCTTTGAGAAACATGATTAAAGGAGAATTGAGTGAATTCACCCTAAACACCGAGCGACTAGAGTGTAAATACATCCAGTGAGGGGTTCAATCGCTTAACTCTATGTTTCCTTTATCTTATGTCTTCTTACAAGTTGTTGAACTGAATTTTGAAAATTTCAAATCAAATCTTTGCAAATTGAGCATATTGCTATATTTTCTTGTCTTAGCCCTAATTTTTTATTTTTGGATTGATTGAGATTCTCTTGTTTGCTTTTTTTACCAAACTCAATCGAAATCATAGTAGGTATATATAGATAGCATTTAGCATAGTGGCATGCATATAATAGTTGCATTGAATAAATCGTTTACCCTTTCATTCATCTCCTTTGGTTGTGTAGCATGAGGACATGCTATTGTTTAAGTGTGGGAGAACTGATGAATCTATATTTGATGATATATTTGGTTTGATTTGAGTGAATTTCATCACATAAACCCAAATTTATTCACCTAAATAGCATGCTTTTGAGATTTCTTCCTAAATTGTGCTTAAAAGTGAAAACATGCTCTTTTGTGCTTAATTTAGCCAATTTTATTCACTTTAATCCTATTTGGTGCCTTGATAGTTTTGTGATGATTTCAGGTTTTCAAGGCAAGTTTGGGTTGAAGAAGTGAAAAAAGAGCATCCAAAAAGGAGAAATCATGAAGAAAATGGAGTTTGGAAGCTGCTGCAAAGGTGCGTACGCATAGTGACGCATGCGTACGCACAACGGTGACTTCGTGCAAGGATGCGTACTGATGAGCGGATAATTTGTACGCTTTTTGGCATTGTTTTTAGTATGTTTTTAGTATGATCTAGTTAGTTTTTAGTATATTTTTATTAGTTTTTAGTTAAAATTCACTTTTCTGGACTTTACTATGAGTTTGTGTGTTTTTCTGTGATTTCAGGTATTTTCTGGCTGAAATTGAGGGACCTGAGCAAAAATCTGATTCAGAGACTAAAAAGGACTGCAGATGCTGTTGGATTCTGACCTCCCTGCACTCGAAGTGGATTTTCTGGAGCTAAAGAAGCCCAATTGGCGCGCTCTCAATGGCGTTGGAAAGTAGACATCCTGGGCTTTCCAGCAATATATGATAGTCCATACTTTGACCAAGATTTGATGGCCCAAACCGGCGTTCAAAGTCACCATCAGAATTCCCAGCGTTAAACGCCGGAACTGGCACAAGGATGGGAGTTAAACGCCCAAACTGGCACAAAAGCTGGCGTTTAACTCCAAGAGAAGTCTCTACACGAAAATGCTTCAATGCTCAGCCCAAGCACACACCAAGTGGGCCCGGAAGTGGATTTTTATGTCATTTACTCATCTCTGTAAACCCTAGGCTACTAGTTCTCTATAAGTAGGACCTTTTACTATTGTATTTTCATCTTTGGATCTTTGGACGTCTAGTTCTTAGATCATCTTGGTAGCTATCTTCATTCTTATGCTATCTTAGATCATTGGGAGGCTGGCCTCACGGCCATGCCTAGACCTTGTTCTTATGTATTTTCAACGGTGGAGTTTCTACACACCATAGATTAAGGTGTGGAGCTCTGCTGTACCTCGAGTATTAATGCAATTACTATTGTTCTTCTATTCAATTCCGCTTCTTCTTGTTCTAAGATATCACTTGTTCTTCAACTTGTTGAATGTGATGATCCGTGACACTCATCATCATTCTCATCTATGAACGTGTGCCTGACAACCACCTCCGTTCTACCTTAGATTGGGTGGATATCTCTTGGATTCTTTAACCGGAATCTTCGTGGTATAAGCTAGAACTGATGGCGGCATTCAAGAGAATCTGGAAGGTCTAAACCTTGTCTGTGGTATTCTGAGTAGGATTCAATGATTGAATGACTGTGACGAGCTTCAAACTCCTGAAGGCTGGGCGTTAGTGACAGACGCAAAAGAATCACTGGATTCTATTCCGACCTGATTGAGAACCGATAGATGGATAGCCGTGCCGTGACAGGGTGTGTTGAACATTTCCACTGAGAGGATGGGAGGTAGCCACTGACAACGGTGAAACCCTTGCATACAGCTTGCCATGGAAAGGAGTAAGAAGGATTGGATGAAGACAGTAGGAAAGCAAAGAGACGGAAGGGACAAAGCATCTTCATACGCTTATCTGAAATTCCCACTAATGAATTACATAAGTATCTCTATCTCTATCTTTATGTTTTATTCATCATCCATCACCATTTGAGTTTGCCTGACTAAGATTTACAAGGTGACCATAGCTTGCTTCATACCAACAATCTCTGTGGGATCGACCCTTACTCGCGTAAGGTTTATTACTTGGACGACCCAGTGCACTTGCTGGTTAGTTGTGCGAAGTTGTAGTGATCACAATTTCGTCCACCAAGTTTTTGGCGCCGTTGCCGAGGATTGTTGAGTTTGGACAACTGACGGTTCATCTTGTTGCTTAGATTAGGTATTTTTCTTCAGAGTTCTTAAGAATGAATTCTAGTGTTTCAAAGTGATGTTCTTATCATCACCAAAGCTGATTGATTTTCATCAATTTAGCTCTTGAATGCAATGTCCTGCTGAAGCTTGTTCAGCCATGTCTAATTTCTTTAGACTAAAGCTTTAGACTAACATTGCATGATTCCTGGAATTCTCATTAAGAATTTTTATACCTTTATTTTCTTTTCCACTTAATTTTCGAAAAACACAAAAAAATTACAAAATCATAAAATCCAAAAATATTTCTTTTTTGAGTCTAGAGTCTCATTTTAAGTTTGGTGTCAATTGCATGTTTCTGTTCTTTTTGCATTCATTCATGTGTCTTCACTAATCTTCAAGTTGTTCTTGATGATTTCATTACTCTGATCTTTAAATTCTCTTGACTTGAGTGTTTGTGTTTCTCATATGCATTCTCATTTTGTTGGTGTCAGTAGTATACAAATTGCTAAGTTTGGTGTCTTGCATGCATTGTTATTTGATTTTAGTTGCATTTTTGATTATTCCTTATTATTAAAAATCCAAAAATATTTTTAATTTGTGTCATTTCAAGTCAATAATACAGAGAATTGAAGATTCAGAACATTCAGCAGAGGAATTGCACAGAAAAAGCTGGGCGTTCAAAACGCCCAGTGAGGAAAACAGACTGGCGTTTAAACGCCAGCCAGGGTGCCTGGCTGGGCGTTTAACGCCCAAAAGGGTAGAGTTTTGGGCGTTAAACGCCAGAATGTGCACCATTCTGGGCGTTTAACGCCAGGATGGCACAAGAGGGAAGATTTTATTTTCAAATCAATTTTTTTTTTGTTTTCAAAATCTTTTCAAAATCAAATCTTTTTCAAATCAATTTTTTTTCAATCAAATCTTTTTCAAAATCAATTTCTTTCCATTTTCAAAGATACTTGCTATCAATTAATGATTTGATTCAATATTTCAAGTATGTTGTCTTTTTTGATGAGAAAGGTTAATGTTTGAATCATATCTTTTCTTGATAGCCAAGTCATTAATTTTCAAAATTAAATCTTTTTAAAATATTTTTCAAATCATATCTTTTTAATCACATCTTTTTCAAAAATAGTTTTCAATCAAATCTTTTTGATTTTTAATTTCAAAATCTTTTTCAAAAATCACTTGATTTCTTTTCCACTCTTGGTTTTTGATGCTACGATTTTAGGAAATTGCACAATCGGCAAAAATTCCTTCCGGCAAGTGCACCGGTTATCGTCAAGTAAAAACTCACAATAGAGTGAGGTCGAATCCCACAAGGATTGGTTGAGTGAGCAATTCGGATTAGAAGTGTGTTCTAGTTGAGCGGAATCAAGATTTAGATGAGAATTACGGAATCTTAAATTGCATGAACTAAAGAGCGAGAAGCTAAATTGCTGAAATTAAAAAGGGATCGGGGTGATTGCATGAATTTAATTGCAGAATATAAAGAGAAACTGGTAGATCAGAAATGGGGAATTCATTGGGTTTCAGGAGATATTGAGATCTCCGAATCAAAACATTCTTATCCCTTCCTCAACCAATGCATTCATTAAATTTTGCTTGGCAATCTTATATGATTGGATCCCAATTCCTTGGCTCACCAATTCTCTCTAAAAACAAACAAATTCCCAATCCCTTGGTTTAAATGTTCATAAGAAGAGATGATGCTTGATCACTGATTATACCACACAGTTTCATGAACCACAATTTGGTAGGATTACATGTCACAATATCCATCCAAACCCCAATCCAATTCACTGTGAGAAAACTTCTCTAGCATGAATCCTCCATTCCTTTCCCAAGGTTCCGAAGGCTTCCAATTATGGATAGTTTCTTTCCCAAGACAACTAACCAATGGAATTAGATCGAGAAGCTTTCTAACAAAATTCAAGAGAAAAGATTGAAGAAGAAGATAAAAACTATTATTGATTCATTGAATTACAATAGAGCTCCCTAACCCAATGAAAGGGGTTTAGTGAGTCATAGCTCTGAATTCAATTACAAAAAGTATGAAAACGAGAAATATGATCCCAAAAAGTCCTTACTAACTTAAATTCTATCCTATTTATACACTTTCTAAATTGAGCTTCTGTTGTGTTTCTTGGGCTTTGAGGCCTTTCCCTGATTTCCTTTTGCCTTGGGTTTATGATCCATAATCCTGATGAGGCTGCTGATCCAATTCTGTAACATTCATTGAGCCAACTTAGTGATAATCAAGTAATGACACATGACTCAAAAAATTGAAATTCCAGACTCATCAATTCTTCAGGCCCAATCCCATAAACCATGATATTCAATTGGGTTTCATACCAGAGTACGTTTAAGTTAATGTTTGTGCTCAAATGCTACTTAAACTGCAATATCTTTGGCCCAGAAACCTTTTCAAATAGTGGTGTTTAAGTTGCAGTTTAAGCTTCAGTTTAAGGTTAAACTGAAGCTTAAACGTGGAAATGGAAGAAAGCAATCCTGGAGGGTGGAATGGTCGAACACGTTTAAGCTTCAGTTTAAGGTTAAACTGAAGCTTAAACGTGGAAATGGAAGAAAGCAATCCTGGAGGGTGGAATGGTCGAACACGTTTAAGCTTCAGTTTAAGGTTAAACTGAAGCTTAAACGTGGAAATGGAAGAAAGCAACTACGGAGTGTGGAATGGTCGAACACGTTTAAGCTCCAGTTTAAGCTTAAACTGGAGCTTAAACGTGGAAATGAGAAAGCAACCCTGGAGTGTGAATTTGGTCGAACACGTTTAAGCTCCAATTTAAGGTTAAACTGAAGCTTAAATGTGGAAATGAGAAAGCAACCCTGGAGGAGAAAAAAAATAGTCGAACACGTTTAAGCTCCAGTTTAAGGTTAAACTGGAGCTTAAACGTGGGAATGCTCCCTGGTGCATTTCTCAATTCTGGCGTTTAACTTCCAGTTTAAGGTTAAACTGGAGGTTAAACGCCACTTTCAGCTTTTCCTGATTTTGGCGTTTAAGCTCCAGTTTAAGCTTAAACTGCTTAAACTGGAGCTTAAACTGGAGCTTAAACTCCACATGTGATATTCAAGCTTCCTTTATTGATTTTGTTGCTTCCTTGCCTAACCTCTTCTTCCCTGAAATCATCCAAACAACTGCATCAAAGTCTTGCAAAATTTCATGAGAAATCTTCCATTCATAGCATTCAAGTAATATAACTAAAAACTCATGAAATTTACATCAAAATCATACTGTTTGGATGGTTCATTGCTTTGTTATTCATTTAACCATTCTTGGTTACTTTAAGCTCAAGAAAATGCATAAAACAACTAAAACTAACAGAAAAATGCTAGTGAAACTAGCCTAAGATGCCTTGGCATCAGTTTTCGAAAATCAATTAGTGTTTTTCAAAATGTTTTCAAAATCTTTTACTTAATTTTCGAAAATTTCTTCCCCTCTTCTCACATCCTTCTATTTATGGACTAACACTATTCCTTAATGCATAATTCGAACTCCATCTTTCTTGATAAGTTCGAATTTTCTAACTCTTCCTTCCATTTTTCTTTTCCTCTGACACCTCAAGGAATCTCTATACTGTGACATAGAGGATTCCATATTTTCTTGTTCTCTTCTCTTTCATATGAGCAGGAGCAAAGACAAAAGCATTCTTGTTGAGGCTGATCCTGAACCTGAAAGGACCTTGAAGCGAAAGCTAAGAGAAGCTAAGGCACAATTCTCTGTAGAGGACCTAACAGAAGTCTTCAAAGAAGAAGAACCTATGGCAGCCGAAAACAACAACAATGCCAGCAATGCAAGGAAGGTGCTTGGTGACTTTACTGCACCTACTCCCGACTTCTATGGGAGAAGCATCTCTATCCCTGCCATTGGAGCAAACAACTTTGAGCTTAAGCCTCAATTAGTTTCTCTAATGCAACAGAATTGCAAGTTTCATGGACTTCCATTGGAAGATCCTCATCAGTTTTTAGCTGAATTCTTGCAAATCTGTGACACTGTCAAGATTAATGGGGTTGACCCTGAGGTCTACAGACTTATGCTATTCCCTTTTGCTGTAAGAGACAGGGCTAGAATATGGTTGGACTCACAACCTAAAGAAAGCCTGAACTCTTGGGAAAAGCTGGTCAATGCCTTCTTGGCAAAGTTCTTTCCACCTCAAAAATTGAGTAAGCTTAGAATGGAAGTCCAAACCTTCAGACAGAAAGAAGGAGAATCCCTCTATGAAGCTTGGGAAAGATACAAACAATTAATCAGAAAGTGTCCCTCTGATATGCTTTCTAAACGGAGCATCATAGGTATTTTCTATGATGGTCTGTCTGAACTGTCCAAGATGTCTTTGGATAGCTCTGCTGGAGGATCTCTTCATCTGAAGAAGACGCCTGCAGAAGCTCAAGATCTAATTGAAATGGTTACAAATAACCAATTCATGTACACTTCTGAAAGGAATCCTGTGAACAATGGGACTAATCAGAAGAAAGGAGTTCTTGAGATTGATACTCTGAATGCCATATTGGCTCAGAACAAGATATTGACTCAGCAAGTCAATTTGATTTCTCAAATTCTATCTGGAATGCAAAATGCACCAGGCAGTACTAAGGAAGCTTCATCTGAAGAAGAAGCTTATGATCCTGAGAACCCTTCAATGGAAGAGGTGAATTACATGGAAGAACCCTATGGAAACACCTATAATCCTTCATGGAGAAATCATCCAAATATTTCATGGAAGGATCAACAGAGACCTCAACAAGGTTTCAACAACAATAATCGTGGAAGAAACAGGTTTAGCAATGGCAAGCCTTTTCCATCATCTTCTCAGCAACAAACAGAGAATTCTAAGCAGAACACCTCTGATTTAGCAACCATGGTCTCTGATCTAATCAAAACCACTCAAAGTTTCATGACTGAAACAAGATCCTCCATTAGAAATTTGGAGGGACAAGTGGATCAGCTGAGCAAGAAAATTACTGAACTCCCTCCTAGTACTCTTCCAAGCAATACAGAAGAAAATCCAAAGGGAGAGTGCAAAGCCATCAACATGGCTGAATTTGGAGAGGAGGAAGAGGCAGTGAACGCCACTGAGGAAGACCTCAATGGACGTCCACTGACTTCCAATGAGTTCCCCAATGAGGAACCCTGGGAATCTGAGGCTCAAAATGAGACCATAGAGATTCCATTGGACTTACTTCTGCCATTCATGAGCTCTGATGAGTATTCTTCCTCTGAAGAAGATGAGTATGTCATTGAAGAGCAAGTTGCTAAATACCTTGGAGCAATCATGTAGCTAAATGACAAGTTATTTGGTAATGAGACTTGGGAGGATGAACCCCCTCTGCTCACCAAAGAACTGGATGACTTGTCTAGGCAGAAATTACCTCAAAAGAGACAGGATCCTGGGAAGTTTTCAATACCTTGTACCATAGGCACCATGACCTTCAAGAAGGCCTTGTGTGACTTAGGGTCAAGTGTAAACCTCATGCCTCTTTCTGTAATGGAGAAGCTAGGGATCTTTGAGGTGCAAGCTGCAAAAATCTCACTAGAGATGGCAGACAACTCAAGAAAACAAGCTTATGGACTTGTAGAGGATGTTCTAGTAAAGGTTGAAGACCATTACATCCCTGCTGATTTCATAGTCCTAGAGACTGGGAAGTGCATGGATGAATCCATCATCCTTGGCAGACCCTTCCCAACCACAGCAAAGGCTGTGATTGATGTTGATAGAGGAGAATTGATCATTCAAGTGAATGAAGAATCTTTTGTGTTCAAGGCTCAAGGATATCCCTCTGTCACCATGGAGAGGAAGCATGAAGAGCTCTTCTCAAAACAGAGTCAAACAGAGCCCCCACAGTCAAACTCTAAGTTTGGTGTTGGGAGGCCACAACCAACTTCTAAGTTTGGTGTTGAACCCCCACATTCAAACTCTAAGTTTGGTGTTGGGAGGTTCCAACATTGCTCTGAGCATCTGTGAGGCTCCATGAGAGCCCACTGTCAAGCTAATGACATTAAAGAAGCGCTTGTTGGGAGGCAACCCAATGTTATATTTTATCTATTTTCCTTTGTTATTTAATGTTTTCTGTAGGTTGATGATCATGAGAAGTCACAAAATCAATTGAAAAAGCAAAAACAGAAAGAAAAACAGAAAGAAAAAAGCACACCCTGGAGGAAGGACCTACTGGCGTTTAAACGCCAGTAAGGCTAGCAGATGGGCGTTTAACGCCCAGTCTGGCACCATTCTGGGCGTTTAACGCCAGAAAGGGGCACCAGACTGGCGTTAAATGCCAGAAAAGGGCAACAACTCGGCGTTAAACGCCAGAAAAGGACACCTCTAGTTGGGGACTCTAGCAAAGCTGAGTCACAATCTGAAAAGGTTCACCCAATTATGTGTCTGTGGCATGTATGTATCCGGTGGTAATACTGGAGGACAGAGTGCTTTGGGCCACGGCCAAGACTCAATAAGTAGTTGTGTTCAAGAATCAACATACTTAACTAGGAGAATCAATAACACTATCTGGATTCTGAGTTCCTAAAGAAGCCAATCATTCTGAATTTCAAAGGATAGAGTGAGATGCCAAAACTGTTCAGAGGCAAAAAGCTAAAAGCCCCGCTCATCTGATTAATACTGATCTTCATAGATGTTTTTGGAATTCATTGCATATTCTCTTCTTTTTATCTTATTTGATTTTCAGTTGCTTGGGGACAAGCAACAATTTAAGTTTGGTGTTGTGATGAGCGGATAATTTGTACGCTTTTTGGCATTATTTTTAGTATGTTTTTAGTATGATCTAGTTAGTTTTTAGTATATTTTTATTAGTTTTTAGTTAAAATTCACTTTTCTGGACTTTGCTATGAGTTTGTGTGTTTTTCTGTGATTTCAGGTATTTTCTGGCTGAAATTGAGGGACCTGAGCAAAAATCTGATTTAGAGACTAAAAAGGACTGCAGATGCTGTTGGATTCTGACCTCCCTGCACTCGAAGTAGATTTTCTGGAGCTACAGAAGCCCGATTGGAAAGTAGACATCCTGGGCTTTCCAGCAATATATGATAGTCCATACTTTGCCCAAGATTTGATGGCCCAAACTGGCATTCAAAGTCACCATCAGAATTCCCAGCGTTAAACGCCGGAACTGGCACAAGGATGGGAGTTAAACGCCCAAACTGGCACAAAAGCTGGTGTTTAACTCCAAGAGAAGTCTCTACACGAAAATGCTTCAATGCTCAGCCCAAGTACACACCAAGTGGGCCCGGAAGTGCATTTTTATGTCATTTACTCATCTCTGTAAACCCTAGGCTACTAGTTCTCTATAAGTAGGACCTTTTACTATTGTATTTTCATCTTTGGATCTTTGGGCGTCTAGTTCTTAGATCATCTTGGTAGCTATCTTCATTCTTATGCTATCTTAGATCATTGGGAGGCTGGCCTCACGGTCATGCCTAGACCTTGTTCTTATGTATTTTCAACGGTGGAGTTTCTACACACCATAGATTAAGGTGTGGAGCTCTGCTGTACCTCGAGTATTAATGCAATTACTATTGTTCTTCTATTCAATTCCGCTTGTTCTTGTTCTAAGATATCACTTGTTCTTCAACTTGATGAATGTGATGATCCGTGACACTCATCATCGTTCTCACCTATGAACGTGTGCCTGACAACCACCTCCGTTCTACCTTAGATTGGGTGGATATCTCTTAGATTCTTTAACCGGAATCTTCGTGGTATAAGCTAGAACTGATGGCGGCATTCAAGAGAATCCGGAAGGTCTAAACCTTGATTGAGAACCGACAGATTCTATTCCGACCTGATTGAGAACCGACAGATGGATAGCCGTGCCGTGACAGGGTGCGTTGAACATTTCCATTGAGAGGATGGGAGGTAGCCACTGACAACGGTGAAACTCTTGCATACAGCTTGCCATGGAAAGGAGTAAGAAGGATTGGATGAAGACAGTAGGAAAGCAGAGAGACGGAAGGGACAAAGCATCTTCATACGCTTATCTGAAATTCCCACTAATGAATTACATAAGTATCTCTATCTCTATCTTTATGTTTTATTCATCATCCATCACCATTTGAGTTTGCCTGACTAAGATTTACAAGGTGACCATAGCTTGCTTCATACCAACAATCTCTGTGGGATCGACCCTTACTCGCGTAAGGTTTATTACTTGGACGACCCAGTACACTTGCTGGTTAGTTGTGCGAAGTTGTAGTGATCACAATTTCGTCCACCACGTACGCACCAAATGTCGTGCATACGCACGATGGTAATTTTGCACAACTGTGCGTATGCACCGTAGGTCGTGCGTACGCACGACTGCATATGCGTGAGGTCATTAATTGCAACCCGTTGGGGGCGATTTTTGGGCCTCCAGAACCCAATCCAACCTATTTCTGAAGCTATTTAAGGCCAAAGTGAAGAGGAATGAAGGGGGGCAATTAGGTTTAGGTTTTTTATGCTTTTCTCTTAGTTTCTAGAGAGAGAAGCTCCCCCTTCTCTCTAGAATTAGGTTAGGTTTAGTTAATTTCTCTTTAATTTCAACTTTTAATTATTGTTTTAGTGTAGTTCCATTTATGTTTTCATGCTTTCTTTTTTCTATCTTTTTCATTTCTCTTGTATTTCTTTTATTTTGTCACTTTTATGTTTATGGATACTCTTGTTATTTTAATTTCATTTTATGCAAATTTATGTTTCCATGTCATTTATTGCTTTTTGTAGTTGTTATTGTTATTTTCTTGCTTTGGTAGCTTTAGAATTTATTTTAATGAAATTTAATGTTATTTTATTTTCAAGCACACCAAGTGTTTGATAAAATGCCTGGCTTAGTTTCTAATTAGTTTTTCTCCACTCTTGGCTTGAAATTGTTGGTTTTGGTGATCCTTGAGTCATTGATGTCCGTTCTTGTTTGATACATTAGAGTAGTTAGTTGATTTGGTCTCCATTGACTCTATGTGACCCCTTAGTGTTGACTGATAAACCATTATTTTTTTATTTATATTGTGTTTAATTGAGTGGTTTTATCAAGTCTTTACCACTTATTCATATGATTAGCATGTATTTACAATTCCTTCCCAAAATTGTTCCATGGTTGAAAACCTGCTTCCTAGAGATCTTTTTATGGTGTATTTTAATTCTCCTTTATACCATTCGATGCCGTGATCCGTGTGTTAAGTGTTGCAGGCTTCATAGGAAAGGAATGGCTTAGAGAATGGAGAGGAAGCTTGCAAAAAGGGAAGGAGCACAATAAATAAAAGAGACAACCAGTGAACAGCGACGCGCACGTAAGGCTGACGCGTGCGCGCGATTTGGAAAAAATCACAGTGACGTGTATGCGTGCTTGACGCGTACGTGTGGATTGGAGTTCGCACAAACGACGTGAGCACGTGTGCGATCTGCAGAAAATTTAGAAAACGTTGGAGGCGATTTTGGGCCACGTTTTGACCCAGTTTTTGGCCCAGAAACACAGAATAAAGCCAGGGAACATGCAGAGACTCAATTAACAAAATACACAACATCTATTATTCCCAATTTTAGGATTAGATATAGTTTCTAGAGAAAGAGAGAGAGGCTCTCTCCACTCTCTTAGGTTTTAGGATTTTAGGATTAGCTTTTCTTATTTAGTTTTCTCTTCTACTTTTAATTTTTCTAGTACTTTAGTTTATTTACTTTCCCTTGTTGATTACTTTATGTTGCTATTTGGTTTATGAATTCTCATGTTTATATTGATTTTCTATTATTGCAATTTGAGGTATTTCATATTTATGATTTTATTTTAGCTTTTTACACTCTTAGCTTTGGTTGAGTAATTGGTGACACTTGAGTTATCAAACTCAGCTGATGATGGAAAATTGGAATTCTTTGCTGATTAATTTGAATTCCCCTAACTCTAGTCTTTTCTTAGGAATTGACTAGGACTTGAGGAATCAAATTGATTTATCCACTTAACATACCTTCATAGTTAGAGGTTGACCAAGTGGGAGCAAAAGCCAATTCTCATCACAATTGATAAGGATAACTAGGATAGGACTTCCAGTTCTCATACCTTGCCAAGAGCATTATTAGTTATTAATTTAATTTCTTGCAATTTACTTTTCTTGTTCAACCTATTTAAAAACCGCAAAAAAGATACTTTTTCCATAACCAATAATAAGAACACATCCCTGCAATTCCTTGAGAAGACGACCCGTGGTTTGAATACTTCAGTTATAAATTTTATTGGGTTTTGTTACTTGTGACAACCAAACTTTTGTACAAAAGGATTCTCTGTTGGTTTAGAAACTATACTTACAACGCGATTATATTCTTGTGAATTTCTTTACCGATAGAAATCCGATCGTTATTGACATAGGACTTATGGATTGAAATCAACTATGCCTATTTGACTTATCCTCGATGTTAGGGTTGACTAAGTAGGATTAACTCTTCATAATCATCATATGTTTGTGGTCAATATCTAGGATAGGTAACCTTAGCTCTTAATTACTTGCCAAGAGGTTTCCTGCATTTGAAGTTTTCTTTCCTTAATTTTATTTGCTTTGACTTTTATTACTTTGATGTTTAATTTCTTGCATGTTTAGATTTCACACTCTTAGTTGATAAATTGGGTGTTTGGGTGAAATTGAGTTGTGGATGTCCATTCCGCATTGTGTGAGGATTGTTACTTGGTTTGGTTTCCCTTAACTTTAGGTGACCCACTAGTGTTGACTTAGGACTTAAGGATTGGGATCAATTATGCCCTTTTGACTAATCCTCGATGTTAGCATTGACTAATTAGGATTAATTCACACGCAATTACCATGTTTGTGGTCCATGACTAGGATAGGAATCCTAAATTTCCCAATTCTCACCAAGAGCCCTTTTTACTTGCTTTCCTTAAATTTCTTGCATAATCATTTACTCTCTCTTGCCATTTAGATTCCCTTTCTCTTTCTCTTGCTATTTACATTCCCCGTGCTCTCTCTCTCTTAGCCAATAATTGACACTTAATTACAACTCCTAAGGAGAACGACCCAGGAGTTAAATACTCTCGGTTATTTTGTGTTTTAATTGTGAATGTCCTTTGGATTAAACATTTGATTTAAGCAATACTTATTCGCTTGGAACTATACTTACAACGCCAACCTTATTTTTGAGATAAAATTCCTAGCCGACGGTTTTGCTCTTCATTAGTGCGCGTCAAGGACACGTACGTGTCATACCCTCTTTCCCTTCTTCCACGCCTGCGCGTTGAAGACGCGTATGCGTGGAGTTGAATTCACTAACCGTTGATGCGAGGAGCCTTAGTTCATTTCCATGAACCCCCCTTCTCCATCCAACATCTCTCTGTCTTCACTTTTCTCCTCCTACCTCCATAACCACCACCTAGTGCCTCCACCTAGCACCGCCACAGCGACGCCCTTGCCGCCGGCATCACCACCGCACCAACCACCACCATCTTTCTTCCCTATCCCCTCTTTTCTTCTTTTCCATTTCACTTAGCTTCACCTTCTCTCTACCTGAACCAGAGCCGCTTCTGTGCACCCCTATTTTCGTTTCGACGGCGCTGTGAACCAGCTACTTCTGGGCCGACATTGCTCCACCTTCTTCTTTCTTCCCTGTCCAACCCCATTTCTGTTCTAATTCTCCCAGGTTCAACCCCTGTTTCCATCTTGTTCTGATTTCTTGAGTTAATTTCCTCTGCTTTGTTAAGTTAGGACTGATTAGTTTAGTTTAATTTTTGTTAATTATCTTGTTTAATTTCTATTAGTTGAAAATGCATGTTAGTAGATTATAGGTGGTTAGGTAGTTAATTGATTTTGTAGTGGATTTAGGTTTGTTTTGATTCATGTTACTGTTGGGAGATGTTGCTATTTTGATTCATACTGATGTTAGTTAGTTAAATTTCTATTTGAAAGTGGTTTGTTTGTTGCTGGTAATGACTTGCCCTATGCTGATTTGGTTTATTGATGTTGCTGAGTCTTATCTGAAATTGCTGAGTTCTTATCTAAGTTGATTTGGTTTCTTGATATTGGATTCTTGATGCTACATAGTATTTACGTTGCTTTGTTCTTGCTGAATTTTGTTATTTGGTACGAGCAATTTCTGCACTGTTACAGCGATGACAATTTTGTTGTTGCTTTACTCTTGCTTTAATGAATGAAATTAAGTTGTCATTGCTGCTCTGTACTTGCTGTTGATGCTGAATTCCTTCTTTGCTAAATCTTGATCATCCCCTGCTGCTGTGTTCCTATTTATTGCTACTGTTTGGAATGAGTATGTTCTGGATTTTATTCCTTCTTCTGATATACGGATAAGTTCAGAATATGGCTTGGCCAGTAAGGATGATTTTGATCATTTTCTGAAATTGACTTAATGATGAGTCCATATTTTCCGATATATTTTAGCTTGAATTGGATGGATTTCATCATATGAACTCACACTTATTCACTAAAATAGTATGCTTTTGAGATTTCTTCCTAAATTGTGCTTGAAAGTAAACATGCTCTTTTGTGCTTAATTTAGTCAATTTTATTCACTTTAATCCCATTTAGTGACTTGATGTATTTGTTAAGTGATTTTAGGTTTCCAAGGCAAGTATGGGTTGAAGAAGTGAGGAAAAGACCATGCAAAATGGAAGAATTCAAGAAATGAAGGATTTGGAAAGCTGCCAACCCTGACTTCTCTGTACTAAATTGGTCATAACCCAGCGGCATTGGAAAGCTAACGTCTGGGACATCAAAATGATTTAGGATGTGTGTGGACGCACACATCTATGCATCCGCACAGGTCCCTGCACATGAGCTCAATAATTGGAAACTGTTGGGGGTGATTTCTGGGCCCCCAAAACCCATTCCAACTCAGTTTTTGAAGCTATTTAAGGCAAAAGTAAAGAGCAACGAAGGGGGGAAATTAGGTTTAGGTTTTATCATGTTTTAGTGTAGTTTTCTAGAGAGAGAAGCTCCCCCCTCTCTCTAGAATTAGGGTTCTCTAGTTTAATTTCTTGTAATTTCTACTTTTAACTCTTGTTTTCATTTACTTTCTCCTGTCATTTATTGTTATTGCATCTTTGTTCTTCTTCATTTCTCTTTTTATTTTCCTTTATTTTGTCATTTTTATGTTCATGGATACTCTTGTTAACTTTAATTCCAATTAATGCAAATTTATATTTCCATGTCATTTATTGCTTTCTTTAGTTGTTATTGCTATTTTCATGCTTTGGTAGCTTTAGAATTTATTTTATTAAAATTTAATATTATTTTATTTTCATGCACACCAAGCGTTTGATAAAATGCTTGGCTTAGTTTTTACTTAGTTTTTCTCCACTGTTGGCTTGAAATTGTTGACTTTGGTGTCCCTTGAGTCATTGATGCCCATTCTTGTTTGATATACTAGAGTAGTTAGTTAATTTGGATTCCCTTGACTCTATGTGACCCTTAGTGTTGACATAGGACTTAGGGATTGGTATTAGCTATGCCTATTTGACTTATCTTCGATGTAAGGTTGACTAAGTAGGATTAACTCTTCATAATCATCATATGTTTGTGGTCAATGTCTAGGATAGGTAACCATAGCTTTCAATTTCTTGACAAGAGATTTCTTGCATTTGAAGTTTCCTTTCCTTTCAATTTCATAAGTACATATTTAAATCCTCCACACTAATTTTTGCACTTGAGTGATGAAATATATTGATGATGACTTGTATTTATCTTTTATGCCTTTGTGCCTTACATATTTTTTCATCAATGACTTGCATTATCTTAATGAATCTGAGCATACTTGTTTTTATACATTTTGTACTTCTTTTGGTTAAGAACTACATTAGCATGCCACTAATTTTAACCACTTCTCTAACTTTTGACTTTATTGACTTTCTAACTTTTCTTTTTAGTTTTCACCCTTTTCAAACTAACTCTTTTAATTTCTTTCGAGGCATGATACTTGTTGTTTCTTAACAAACAAGCCTTCTGAATTTCATTGTATAGATGCTTAGATTGTGATTTCTAATTGCTTTTTTGAATCCTACCTTTCCTTTATTCCAAGGATTTATCTCTTTTTGACTCACTTCATATTTTAGCTTTAACCCCCTGATGCCTATCTTCTGTTTGTGTTGCTTACATATTGTTTGCCTTTCTATTTTTCTGCTTTGATTTGATAATCTGTACCCTGAAAATTCTGTTTTTCAAGATGTCTGATAAGAAAGGGAAAGGCAAGGCTAAGGCCAGCTCCAGTAAAAGGAAGAAAGGACAGACATCCATCGTTCTATAAGATGAATTTTGGTGTGAAAAGAAATTTACTAATAAGGAAAAAGCTGATCAACTTGTACCTGCTTCTGACTCAGTCAGATTTGCCAATCTTTACTGTGAACTCAATTTTCCGATGTTTGTTGAAAAATGAAAACTCTATTTGGAAAGGAAGCTCAGAATACCAACAGATTTGAGGAAGTATACTGAACATCAAATTGAACAGTGAGGTTGGGTATTTCTGGATAGGGAGCTGGCGGATGTGAATGCATCATGGGTCCGTGAGTTCCATTCCAACTATTATCGGACCACCCTTGATGCAATGGAGCTTAGGGACAAATAGATCCTAGTCATAGAGGATGCAATACAAGATATCCTCCACTTTCGGCCTAAAATAGATGATACAGATGGTTTTCAGAAGGCCGAGGATGCTATTAGATTTATGAGTTTTGATTGGGATGCCATCCGGCATACTATAGCCATTGATCTTGATGTTTCGTGGGCTATGGGAAAGTCAAAGGAAGCTCCATGGGGTATCAAGGTTGATTATCTCAATGATGAGGCTAAGCTTTGGAAACAGATACTGATCAATTACGTCATGCCTAGCACTCATGAGTCAGAAGTGCCAGCAGCTATGATCATTCTTATCTAGTGTGTTATGGAAGGAAAGGACCTATACCTCCTAAGACTTATTAGGAAGTATATGTCTAGAGTACATGTTTGAGGCACCTTGGCATTCCCTTATTTGATCACTCAGATGCCTATTCAAGCTGAGGTATCCTGGGAGCCCCAAGATAAGAGACCACCGATTGCCAACCGCAAGAAGGTTATTTCGCACAGCAAGCGCTTTGGACCTCTAGGCCACAGACCACCTACTGCTACTCCTACTGAGGCAGCCACATCCTCAGCAGCACCTTTAACATCGCCTACTTTAGCAGCACCATCATCCACTTCTCAGCCAGTTTACCACCTTGTGCAGCGTCTATTTGAGCACATTGATCAGATGCCACTGCAATCAGTGACGCTATGAGCAGTTATAGCATTGCAACAGACGACACTATGCACATCTAAAGCTGATTATGACTTCTGGGCGTACTGACATTCCCTCTGAGCCTAACACACCCTTGGAGCACTCCGAAGAAGAGGAGGACCAGCAAGAAGAGGCCCAGCAGGAAGACCAACAGGAGGTTGAACAATATGAGGAGATTCAGCCTGAGCATCTGACAGAGTCACAAACACCTGCAGCTGACAGTGGACCAGTGGGCGATGACACTTCTCACCCAGCTTGATCGAGGAGCATCGAGGACGATGCTGTCATTTAATTGTGGGGAGGTCGCCATCATCAGCAGAGTCTATATTTTGGTGAACTATTACAGACACTTTTGCTTTTATTTTTTGTTTTATTTTTCAATATTTGCATTCTTACCTTATTGCACTTTTGGATTCTTGTATATATTAGTTGTTTCGAGTACTTTTTAGTTTTTTTGCATTTTGCACTTTTGATGTATTTTGCACTTTTTAGTTTGATAATATACATATATAGTATTTTAGTTTATTAGTTGTGATTGAATAAACGTGCATAATAGAGCTTAGTTTATTCCGTTGCATATGAGAAATTGATTTGGTTGAAAACAGGATTAAACTAAGAATTTTAACTTTTCACAATCACATCATATCATTTAGGATATATATAAGAAATGTTGGTCAAATTGATGAAATTTTCAAGGAATGTTTCTTTTTCTTAAAAAGGGCATTAAGATTCAAATTGATTTGAGTTAAAACTTTTGAAACTTGCATGATGTATATATGTAGTTTGGAATATGGCTTTTGAGCTAAGAACACACAACCTGTGAATTTTTCAGCCTAATTATCTGGTTCCATTATCGAACCATGATTTTTATTTTTGTGTATTTTCTTCTCTATGATTGCAATCTTTAGTTTGTTCCATTCTATATGTCCAATTAGTGTATCTTCGTGCAATTATGTGATTGAGGCCATCATTTGATTATTGCTCACTTATCCTAAATAGCCTACCATTTCATTTGTCTTTGTTTGTCAATTTGAGCTTGTTTAATTCCCATTTGTTCCTTATATTGCCACATCACTAGCCTTAAGAGGAAAAACAATTAATTGTCCTATTTGAATCTTTGGTTAGCTTAAGATAGTGAGTGTGTGTGTCAACTAAGTGTGGAAAAATGTGAGAACTTTGGTTGATGAGAATGTGTTTTGTTTTTATTGACAAATATTGAGAATTTGGGTGTATACTCGTGTGAAATTATAGAAACCATATGCATTGATGTATTATGATTTTATATATATATATATATATATATATATATATATATATATATATATAAGAGAAAAAAAGAAAAAAAGAGACAAAAAATAAATAGGGGACAAAATTACCCCAGTGTGAAGTTCAAATAAGAAAATCAATGCATATGTGATGGAATTCAAATTGATACATGAGTGTGTGAAAATATGCAAAAGTGAGATTTTGGGTGGCTAGGCTTGATTTTAGAATTGTATAGAGCGTGTGTATATGTTAGGTGAGAAGTTAGGTTAGTCAAAGATTTACATGATAGCTCACTTGGCCATACATATATCCTCACCCTTACCTTAACCCTATTACAACCTTGAAAAGCCCTCATGATATTTGCATTTGTACACTAAATATTTGTTGATTGGTTAAATGAAGAATAAAGTTTGAGAAAGCATGATTAGAGGAGATTTGAGTGGATTAACCCTAATTACTTGAGCGATTAGAGTGCATATACACATCCGGTGAGGGTTCAATTGTTCAATTCCGTATGTCCATATTTGATCATTGCTTATATTGCAAGTTTGTAAACTCTTTTGAATAACTCAATTCAATTGTGAATGTGTTTTGATATGATTGATTTAGCCCTTGATTGTGCATATATGATTTCTTGGAAATTTGACTCACTTTGACTACATATATGCTTATATAAATATATATATATATATATATATATATATATATATATATATATATATATATATATATATATATAGTAATTAGAATAGCTAGATGCATGCAGGTAGCTTGCATTTAGATAAGCTGCGTTGCATAAGTCTTACCATTTTCCCATCACTCTTTTGGTTCTCTTGAGTTTAGCATGAGCACATGCTAATGTTTAAGTGTGGGGAGATTGATAAACCACTATTTTATGGTTTATTTTGTATTGAATTGAGTGGGTTTTATCAACTATTCTCACACTTATCCATGTAAATTTCATGTTTTACATTTTCCTTCCTAATTTTGTTCTATGATTGAAAACATGCTTCTTTGGCCTTAAATCTACAAATTTTAATTCTCTCTTATTGCCATTCGATGCCATGATATGTTTGTTAAGTGTTTTCAGGGTTTATAGGGCAGGAATGGCTTAGAGGATAAAAAGAAGCATGCAAAAGTGGAAGGAACACAAGAAATTAAGGATTTCAGAATCTGGTCGCAATGCGCACGCATGGACGACGCGTACGCGTGACTGTGCAGCAGACAAGTGACGCGTATGCGTGGATAACGCATACGCGTGACGAGAGTCACGTGCCTCGGTAAAGCAAATTCGCTGGGGCCGATTTCTGGGTTGCTTTTAACCCAGTTTTAGGCCCGAAAATACAGATTAGAGGCTGCAGAATGAAGCTGGAAGGGGGGAATCAATCAATCATTCAGTTATTCACACACTTTAGGTTTTAGATTTTGTTTTCTAGAGAGAGAAAGGCTCTCTCCTCTCTCTAGGTTTTAGGGTTTTTAGTCTTTTTCTTTCTCAAATTCAGATATTTACCTTACTTTAATTTAGTTTTCTTCTACTTTTATTTGTTCTAACACTTTAGTTATCTACTTCTCTCATTGATTCCTTTATTTTGCTAATTTAGTTTATGAGCTCATGTGTTACTCTCAATTTTCATTAATGCAATTTATGTTTCACGTTTCTTATTGTTCAATTACTTTATTATTGTTATTTCTTTTCTTTGGTTAGTTTTAGATTTTGCTATGTCTTGTTAGTTTTCTACATTTTTAGTCTATGCCTTCCAAGTGTTTGATAAAATGCTTGGTTGGATTTTAAATTAGAATTTTATGTTCTTAACTTGGATTGGTCAATTAGAGACTCTTTAGTTATCGAAATTCTTTTGTTGATTGGTGATTAAAAATTGCTAGTTGGCTTGGGCTTAACCAAATCTTGTCTTTGATTAGGACTTGTGAACTTAAGTTGATTTTGCTCACTTGACTTTCCTTCATTGTTAGAGGTTAACTAAGTGAAAGCAAAAGGCAATTACCATCATAATTGATGACGATAATGATGATAGGAATTCCAATTCTCAATCCTTGCTAAGACTTTTCTTAGTTGTTATTTTATTTCCTTGTTATTTACATTACTTGTCTCTTATCACAAAAACCCCAAAAACACTTTTCCATAACCAATTATAAGTACACTTCCTTGCAATTTCTTGAGAGACGATGATAAACTATTATTTTATGATTCATATTGTGTTTGATTGAGTGGTTTTTATCAAGTCTTTACCCACTTATTCATATGATTAGCATGTATTTGCAATTCCTTCCTAAATTGTTCTATGATTGAAAACTTGCTTCCTAGAGTCTTTAATTTGTGTATTTTAGTCATCTCTTATTACCATTCGATGCCTTGATATGTGTGTTAAGTGTTTCAGGCTTCATAGAACAGGAATGGCATAGAGAATAGAGAGAAAGCTTGCAAAAAAGAGAAGGAGCACAAGAAATAAAGGAGACAACCAGCGGATAGTGACGTGCACGCATGGCTGATGCGTGCGTGCGAATTAGACAAAATCACAGTGACGCGTACGCGTGCCTGACGTGTACGCGTGGATTGGAGTTTGCGCAAATGATGTGAGCGTGTGCCTGACACGCACACGTGGAGAGGAAAATCGTCAAATGAAGCATACGCATGACCTGTGCGATCTGTAGAAATTACAGAATAGGCTTGAGACAGTTTCGGGCCGCGTTTTGACCCGGATTTCGGCCCATAAACACAGATTTTGTCAGAAAACATGCAAAGACTCAAAATATCAGATCATTCACACATAGGTTTAGGATTTAGATGTAGTTTTTAGAGAGAGGCTCTCTCCTCTCTCTTAGGATTAAGATTAGGATTCCTCTTAAAGGATTTAGGAATATTTTCATCTTCTTTATCTCAAGTTCAGTGTTCTTTTTATTTATTTTCTCTATTATTTGTTTATGAACTTTTCATGTTAGGATTTTCTTAACTAATATAATTTGAGGTATTTAAAACTCATGATTGCTTTCTTTTATTTATTATATAAATAATTTGGATTTTTCCCTTTTGGCTTTGGTTGATTAATTGGTAACTCTTGAGCTGTCAAACTCAGCAGTTGATTAATATTTGAAGTTTGCTGGTTGATTTGGATCCCTCTAAAGCTAGTCTTTCCTTAGGAGTTGACTAGGACTTGAGGAATCAAATTAATTGGTTCACTTGACTTTTCTTTATTTAGTAAGGGTTAACTAAGTGGGAGCAATGGACAATACTCATCACACTTGATAAGGATAACTAGGATGGGACTTCTAATTCTCATACCCTACCAAGAGATTTCTTAGTTATTAATTTATTAATTCCTGCAAATCCATTTCTCTTGTTCAAAACCTCTTCAAAACCCAAAACATTGTTTTTCATAACCAATAATAAATCATATTTCTCTGCAATTCCTTGAGAAAATGACCCGAGGTTTGAATACTTCGGTTTATAAATTTTATTGGGTTTTTTACTTGTGACAACCAAACGTTTGTATGAAAGGATTTTCTGTTGGTTTAAAAGCTATACTTACAACACGATTATATTTGTGAATTTTTTTACCGATAGGAAACCCGATTCGTCAAAATGGCGCCGTTGCCGGGGAATTGCAAACGTGTGCCTTATTATTGGTTATTGTAAATATTTTTCAAAAATTACAAAAAAAATTTCAGATTTTTATTTTAAAATTTTTATTTTAAATTTTTTATCTTATCTTATCTTATTTTTCAAAATTCAAATATTTTTTCAAAAATTATATCTTTTTCAAAATCTTATCTTACATTTTTTAAAATCTTATCTTATTCTTTTTTTTTTCAAAAACCATATCTTTTTTAAAATATTTTCTTTTTGTTAGTTTTTGCTTCTATTTTCTCCTACTACTATGAACTCTCACCCATTTGGCTATGAGTCTGGTTACAACTATGTTGCAGGAAGAGGAGATTACAATGAGAACATGCATCAAGGTTGGAACAATCAAAGATGGGAGGAGCCACAAGGATTTGATCAACCCTCATGGCAACAACCACCTCCAATGGACTATCAACAACCATTTTGTGATGCATATCAAGGCGATGGCTATGGTGAGCACTCTTTTGATTATCAACAACCACCACCATATGCCTATGAACCCCCTCCTCAACATGACTTTAGACCATCATACTCACGAGCCCCTTTCTGCCATTCACCTCCATATGACCCTAACCCATATCTTCCATACCAACAACCCTATGAACCGTATGAACCATATATAGAACCACCTCAATCCCACCCCAATTACTCCCAAGAACCACCACCTCAATATACACCATCTCCATACCCATCAATCCAAGAGCACTATGATCCTACTTATGATAGCCGAGCGCAACAAGAATCAAGGGATCGTCTCATGGAAACAGTGGGAAAATTTCATGCAACCCTTCGCCAACTGGATCAAGCGATAAATCGATTACCTTCCCGACGTTCGGACATTCAAGGAACCCCCATGGCTTCATGTGGAGAATCTACTGAAGAATGTGGCATGAAGGAGAAGTTAGAAACTCCGGTGGACAGTGAGCAGCACAATTTGATATTGGAATAATTGGAAGAAGCTACGCCTGCCATTGAAGAGGAAGAACTGGTTGAAGACTTAGGAGATGCAGAACCTCCATGGGAAACTCAAGTCACAGAGCCCCCTTCTAAGGAGTTTGAATTTGATGTTGAGGAGGATGTACAACCTCCAAGGCATATCATGGTTGAAGACTTTGAAGGGGACGATCAAGAGATGGATTCAATCATTAATGAATTCTTATCTATATTTGAATCCTCTCCCATTGGACTTGACATGGAGATTAAAGAAGAAGAGACACAAACTCCCATGCCATTTGTGAGCAATGAAAAAAGGATTGAATTAGAAGAAAGCTACCAAGAGAAAGAGGTTGATATTGAATAAGATTGCAAAGAGGTGGAAGATGTCAAAGAAGAGCACAAAGGAGTGGAGTTTGCAAGATCATTAGAAACACCTCTCCCAAAACCATTACTGTCTAACACAACATTCAAATGGGTAAAATTCTTATCCTTGACCCTTACTTTCCCACTTGAATATGGGCTTCTAGAGATGGATGGTCAACTTAGAGCTCTTTGTGGCATTCAGAGTAAGAGGAAGATGGTTAGTGGTTGGAGTTGTCTGATAGGCAAAATTGTGATTTACTCTTTTCATAACTTGAAAAATTCTTAGCAATGGCTCCAAAAACTTGGTGCACACTACTATGGTTCACTCACATTCTTCACAACTTTGCACAATTAACCAACAAGTGCACTGGGTAATCCAAGTAATACCTTACGTGAGTAAGTGTCGATCCCACGGAGATTGTTGGTATGAAGCAAGCTATGGTCATCTTGTAAATCTCAGTTAGGCGGATAATAAATGGTTATGGAGTTTTCGAAAATAAAGATAAATAAAGCATAAAATAAAGATAGAGATACTTATGTAATTAGTTGGTAGGAATTTCAGATAAGTGTATGGAGATGCTTTGTTCCTGTTGATTCTCTGCTTTCCCACTGCCTTCCTTCAATCCTTCATACTCCTTTCCATGGAAAGCTGTATGTAGGGCGTCAATGTTGTCAATGGCTACTTCCCATCCTCTCAGTGAAAATGGTCCAAATGCTCTTGTCACAGCACGGCTAATCATCTGTTGGTTCTCGATCATGTCAGAATAGAATCCATTGATTCTTTTGCGTCTGTCACTACGCCCAACAATCGCGAGTTTGAAGCTCGTCACAGTTATTCAATCTGTGAATCCTACTCGGAATACCACGGACAAGGTTTAGACTTTCCGGATTCTCAAGAATGGCCGCCAATAATTCTAGCTTATACCACGAAGACTCTGATTAAGGAATCCAAGAGATACTCGCTCGTTCTAAGGTAGAACGGAATTGGTTGTCAGTCACGCGTTCATAGGTGAGAATGATGATGAGTGTCACGGATCATCACATCCATCATGTTGAAGTGCATTGAATATCTTAGAACAAGAATAAGCTGAATTGAATAGAAAATAGTAGTAATTGCATTAAAAGTCGAGGAACAACAGAGCTCCACACCCTTAATCTATGGTGTGTAGAAACTCCATCGTTGAAAATACATAAGTGATGGTCCAGGCATGGCCGAATGGCCAGCCCCCCCTAGATGGCATATGGATTCGAAAATAGGGAAAAAGACCCTTAATACAATACTAAAAAGTTCTATTTATACTAAACTAGTTACTAGGGTTTACAGAAATAAGTCTTAGTGCAGAAATCCACTTCCGGGGCCCACTTTGGTGTGTGCTTGGGATGAGCTTGAGCTTGAGCTTTACACGTGCAGAGGCTTCTCTTGGGGTTGAACACCAAGTTGTAACGTGTTTTTGGCGTTTAACTCTGGTTTGTGACGTGTTTCTGGCGTTTTACTCCAGAATGCAGCATGGAACTGGCATTGAATGCCAGTTTGTGTCGTCTAAGCTCGAACAAAGTATGGAAAGCCCTGGATGTATACTTTCCAATGTAGTTGAAAGCGTGCCATTTGGAGTTCTGTAGCGCCGGAAAATCCATTTCGAGTGTAGGGAGGTCAGAATCCAACAGCATCAGCAGTCCTTTTTCAGCCTAAATCAGATTTTTGCTCAGGTCCCTAAATTTCAGCCAGAAAATACCTGAAATCACAGAAAAACACACAAACTCATAGTAAGGTCCAGAACTGTGAATTTTGCATAAAAACTAATGAAAACATCCCTAAAAGTAGCTAGATCCTACTAAAAACTACCTAAAAACAATGTCAAAAAGCGTATAAATTCTTCGCTCATCAAAACACCAAACTTAAATTGTTGCTTGTCTCCAAGAAACCGAAAACCAAATAGGATATAAATAAGAGAATATACTATAAATTCCAAAATATCAATGAATATTAGTCCTAATTAGATGAGCGGGACTTGTAGCTTTTTGCTTCTAAACAGTTTTGGCATCTCACTTTATCCTTTGAAGTTTAGAATGATTGGCATCTATAGGAACTCAAAGTTCAGATAATGTTATTGATTCTCCTAGTTAAGTATGTTGATTCTTGAACACAGCTACTTTTATGAATCTTGGCCGTGGCCCTAAGCACTTTGTTTTCCAGTATTACCACTGGATACATAAATGCCATAGACACATGACTGGGTGAACCTTTTCAGATTGTGACTCAGCTTTGCTAAAGCCCCTAGTTAGAGGTGTCCAGAGCTCTAAAGCACACTCTTTTTGCTTTGGATCACGACTTTAACTACTCAGTCTCAAGCTTTTCACTTGGACCTGCATGCCACAAGCACATAGTTAGGGACAGCTTGATTTAGCTGCTTAGGCCTGGATTTTATTTTCTTGGGCCCTCCTATCTATTGATGCTTAAAGCCTTGGATCTTTTTTACCCTTGCCTTTTGGTTTTAAGGGATATTGGATTTTTCTGCTTGCTTTTTCTTTTTCCTTTTATTTTTTTGCCACTTTTTTTTTGCAAGCTTTTGTTCTTCACTGCTTTTTCTTGCTTCAAGAATCAATTTTATGATTTTTCAGATTATCAATAACATTTCTCTTATTCATCATTCTTTCAAGAGCCAACAATTTTAACATTCATAAACAACAAGATAAAAAATATGCACTGTTCAAGCATTCATTCAAAGAACAAAAAGTATTGTCACCACATCAATATAATTAAACTAATTTCAAGGATGAATTTGAAACTTATGTACTTCTTGTTCTTTTGTTTAAAAACATTTTTTCATTTAAGAAAGGTGAGGATTCATGGAATTATTCATAGCCTTAAGACATAGTTACTAGACATTAATGATCATGTAATAAAGACACAAACATAGACAAACATGAAGCATAAAAACAAAAAACAGAGAGATAAGAACAAGGAAGTTAAGGAATGATTCCACCTTAGTTACGGTGGCGCCTTCTTCTTGAAGAACCAATGGTGCTCTTTGAGCTCCTCTATGTCTCTTCCTTGCCTTTGTTGCTTCATCCCTAGTGATTTTGGTGCTCATATCCTTAGTTGCTCCCAATAGTTGTGTGGAGGAAAATGTATCCCTTGAGGCATCTCAGAGATTTCTTGATGAGGGAATTCCTCATGCTCTTGTTGAGGTCCATGAGTGGGCTCTCTTGATGTGCAGTAAAATGCTCTACTACTGAGTTATGGACCCTTGAGATGAATCTCTCCATCTTCCATGATTCGGAGGTGGAAGCTTTTGTCTTCCCTTTCCTCTTTCTAGAGGTTTCTCTGGCCTTAGGTGCCATCAATGGTTATGGAAAAACAAAAAAGCTATGCTTTTACCACACCAATGTTAGAATGTTGCTCGTCCTCGAGCAAAAGAAGAAAGAATAGATGAAGAAGTAGAAGAAATGGAGGAGAGGGAGATAGATGTGTATTCGGCCAAGGGAGATAAGAGAGGGTAGTAATGTGTGAAAATGAAGAAAGGATAGAGGGGTTTATATAGTGGAGGGAGAGGGGTTAGGGTTCGGTTATTTAGGGTGGGTTTGGGTGGGAAAGAGATTTTGAATTTGAAGGTAGGTGGGGTTTATGGGAAAGAGTGGATGGATGTGAGTGGTAAAGAGGTGATGGGGAAGAAAGATTGAGGTGATTGGTGAAGGGTGTTTGGGGAAGAGTGTTATTGGATTGTGTGATGAGGAGAGAAGGTGAGTTGAGGTAGGTGGGGATCCTATGGGGTCCACAGATCCTGAGGTGATCCTGTGGGATCCACAGATCCTGAGGTGTCAAGGATGAATCATCCCTGCATCAATTAGGCTTGTAAAATGCCCTCTGCCTGCAATCCTGGCGTTTAATGCCAGACTGAAGCTTATTTCTGGCGTTAAATGCCCAAATGTAGCATGTTTCTGGCATTTAATGCCAGCCTGATGCTTGATGCTGGCGATAAACACCAGCTTTCCTCAGGGTGCAATCCTGGCATTTAAACGCCAGTCTGCTGCTTGTTTCTGGCGTTCAACGCCAGATTCATGCTCTGTTCTGGCGTTGAACGCCAGTCAGATGATCCTTACTGGCGTTTAAATGCCAGTAAGCTCTTCCTCCAGGGTGTGCTTTTTCTTCTGCTGTTTTTTATTCTATTTTTTTTTTTTGCAATTGTTTTGTGACTCCACATGATCATAAACCTAATAAAACATAAAAGAACAAGAGAAATATAGATAAATAAAAATTGGGTTGCCTCCCAATAAGCACTTCTTTAATGTCAATAGCTTGACAGTGAGCTTTCATGGAGCTCACATATCATCAGAGCATTGTTGGGACCTCCCAACACCAAACTTAGAGTTTGAATGTGGGGGTTCAACACCAAACTTAGAGTTTGGTTGTGGCCTCCCAACACCAAACTTAGAGTTTAATTGTTGGGATTTGTTTGACTCTGTATTGAGAGAAGCTTTTCATGCTTCTTCTCCATGGTTGCAGAGGAAGATCCTTGTGCTTTAAACACAAGGTATTCCCCATTCAATTGAAGGACTAATTCTCCTCTGTCAATATCAATCACAGCTCCTGCTGTGGCTAGGAAAGGTCTTCCAAAAATAATGGATTCATTCTCATCCATCACAGTATCTAAGATTATGAAATTAGCAGGGATGTAAAGGCCTTTAACCTTCACTAACACGTCGCCTACCAATCCATAAGCTTGTATTATTGACTTGTCTATCATCTCTAATGAGAATGTGGCAGCCTGTACCTCAAAGATTCCCAGCTTCTCCATTACAGAGAGTGGCATAAGATTTATACATGGCCCCAGGTCACACAGAGCCTTCTCAAAGGTCATGGTGCCTATGGTATAGGGTATTAAGAATTTACCAGGATCTTGTTTCTTTTGAGGTGAAGTTTGTTGAACCCATGTATCTAGTTCACTAATGAGCAAGAGAGGTGCATCTTCCTAAGTCTCATTACCAAACAACTTGGCATCCAGCTTCATGATGGCTCCTAGATATTGAGCAACTTGCTCTTCAGTTACATCTTCATCCTCTTCATAGGAAGAATAGTTCTCAGAGCTCATAAATGGCAGAAGGAGGTTCAATGAAATCTCTATGGTTTCTATATGATCCTCAGATTCCTTTAGGTCCTCAATAGGGAACTCCTTTCTGTCTGGGGGACGTCCCATGAGGTCTTCCTCATTGGGATTCATGTCCTCCCCTTCCTCCTTGGATTCAGCCATATAGACAATATCAATGGCCTTGCACTCTCTTTTTGGATTCTCTTCTGTATTGCTTGGGAGAGTACTAGGAGGAGTTTCAATGATTTTCTTACTCAGTTGGCCCACTTGTGCCTCCAGATTTCTAATGGAGGACCTTGTTTCAGTCATGAAACTTAAAGTGGCCTTAGACAGATCAGAGACTATGTTTGCTAAGTTAGAGGGACTCTGCTCAGAATTCTCTGTCTGTTGCTGAGAAGATGATGGAAAAGGCTTGCTATTGCAGAGCATGTTTCTTCCACCATTGTTAAAGCCTTGTTGAGGCTATTGTTGATCCTTCCATGAGAAATTTGGATGATTTATCCATGAGGAATTATAGGTGTTTCCATAAGGTTCACCCATGTAATTTACCTCTGCCATTGCAGGGTTCTCATGATCATAAGCTTCTTCTTCAAAAGAGGCTTCTTTAGTACTGTTGGATGCATTTTGCCATTCATTCAGACTTTGAGAAATCATGTTGACTTGCTGAGTCAACATTTTGTTCTGAGCCAATATGGCATTCAGAGCATCAATTTCAAGAACTCTCCTCTTCTGAGGCATCCTATTACTCACAGGATTCCTCTCAGAGGTGTACATGAATTGGTTATTCGCAACCATGTCAATGAGTTCTTGAGCTTTTACAGGCGTTTTCTTTAGGTGAATGGATCCACCTACAGAATGGTCATGTGACATCTTAGAGAACTCAGATAGACCATAATAGAATATATCCAAAATGGTCCACTCTGAAAGCATGTCAGAAGGACACTTTTTGGTCATCTGCTTGTATCTTTCCCAAACTTCATAGAGGGATTCACCATCTTTTTGCTTGAAGGTCTGAACATCTACTCTAAGCTTGCTCAGTTTTTGAGGAGGAAAGAACTTAGCCAAGAAGGCCATGACCAGCTTATCCCAAGAGTCCAGGCTATCTTTAGGTTGTGAGTCCAACCATGTTCTAGCTCTGTCTCTTACAGCAAAAGGAAAAAGCATGAGCCTGTAGACTTCAGGATCTACTCCATTAGTCTTAACAGTCTCACAGATCTGCAAGAACTCAGTTAAAAACTGATAGGGATCTTCTTATGAAATTCCATAAAACTTGCAATTCTGTTGCATTAGAGCAACTAATTGAGGTTTTAGCTCAAAATTGTTTGCTCCAATGGTAGGGATTGAGATGCTTCTTCCATCAAATTCGGAAGTAGGTGTAGTATAATCACCAAGCATCCTCCTTTGTGTTATTGTTCTTGTTATTATTTTCTGCTGCCATCTCCTCTTCTTTTTCGAAAATTTCTGTCAGGTCCTCTCCAAAGGGTTGTGCTTTAGCTTCCCTTAGCTTCCTCCTTAGGTCCTTTCAGGTTCAGGATCTGCTTCAACAAGAATGTCCTTGTCCTTGCTCCTGCTCATATGAAAAAGAAAGGAACAGAAAATAATAATAGTGATCGTCTTTACCACAGTACAGAGATTCCTTTATGTTAGTAGAAGAAGAAAATAATAGAAGAAGGAAAAGAGGAAAATTCGAACTCAGAGAGGAAGAGGGGGTTCAAATTTTAAGATGAAGAGAAGTGTTAGTAAATGAATAAATAAATAGAAAGAGATGAGAAAGAAGAGTTTTCAAAAATTAACTAAAATAAAAGAAAAATATTAAAGTTAAAATTCAAAAATTCAGAAAAGGAATAAAATAAAAATTCAAAATTTGAAACAATTAGTTAAAAAAAGAATTTTGAAAAAGAGGGAGGTAATTTTCGAAAATTAGAGAGAGGAAAGTAGTTAGGTGGTTTTGAAAAAGATAAGAAAAAAACAAAAAGTCAATTAGTTAGTTGAAAAAGATTTGAAAATCAATTTTGAAAAGATAAGAAGTTAGAAAAGATTTTTGAAATCAATTTTGAAAAAGATATGATTTGAAAAAGATATTTTGAAAAGATATGATTGAAAAAGATATTTTGGAAAATATTTGATTTTTAAAATTAAATTGATTACTTGACTAACAAGAAACTAAAAGATATGACTATAGAATTTAAATATTGAACATTTCTTAACAAAAAAGTAACAAACTTAAAATTTTTGAATCAATCACATTAATTGTTAGTAAAGTTTTCGAAATTTTGAAATAAAGATAACAAAAAGATTTTGAAATTAAATTTAAAAAATTTTTGAAAATAATAAAAAAATGAAAAAGATTTGATTTTTGAAAACGATTTTGAAAAGATAGGATTTTTTTTAAAATTGAAAATTTGACTTGACTTATAAGAAATAGCTAAGTTTTAAAATTTTTTGACTAAGTCAACTCAAATTTTTTATAATTATGAGCAAAATAAGGAAAAGATATTTTTTTTATTTTTGAATTTTTAACGAGGAGAGAGAAAAACACTAATATGACCCAAAATATGAAAATTTTGGATCAAAACACTTAATACATGCAAGAACACTATGAATGTCAAGATGAACACCAATAACACTTTAAAGATCAAGATGAACATCAAGACTTATTTTTGAAAAATTTTCAAGAAAGGAAAAACTTGCAAGACACCAAACTTAGAAATTTTTCATATTTAGACACTAAGAATTCAAAAATGCATATGAGAAACAACAAAAAACACAAAACAAGAAAATATCAAGATCAAACAAGAAGACTTACCAAGAACAACTTGAAGATTCATGAAGAACACCATGCATGAGTTTTCGAAAAATGCACAAATTTTTAAAGACATGCAATTGACACCAAACTTAAAAATTGACACTAGACTCAAACAAGAAACACAAAATATTTTTGGTTTTTATGATTTTATTAAGTTTTTTTGTGTTTTTTTTCGAAAATAATCTTTAGAAAAATGAAAAAGAGAAAAAAAATTTTGAAAGATTTTTGAAAACTTTTTGAAAATAAAATTACCTAATCTGAGCAACAAGATGAACCGTCAGTTTTTCAAACTCGAACAATCCCCGGCAACGGTGCCAAAAACTTGATAGGCAAAATTGTGATTTACTCTTTTCATAACTTGAACAATTCTTAGCAATGGCTCCAAAAACTTGGTGCACACTACTATGGTTCACTCACATTCTTCATAACTTCGCACAACTAACCAACAAGTGCACTCGGTTGTCCAAGTAATACCTTACGTGAGTAAGGGTTGATCCCACGGAGATTGTTGGTATGAAGCAAGCTATGGTCATCCTGTAAATCTCAGTTAGGTGGATAATAAATGGTTATGGAGTTTTCGAAAATAAAGATAAATAAAGCATAAAATAAAGATAGAGATACTTATGTAATTCATTGGTAGGAATTTCAGATAAGTGTATGGAGATGCTTTGTTCCTGTTGAATCTCTGCTTTCCTACTGTCTTTCTTCAATCCTTCATACTCCTTTCCATGGCAAGCTGTATGTAGGACATCAACGTTGTCAATGGCTACTTCCCATCCTCTCAGTGAAAATGGTATAAATGCTCTTGTCATAGCACGGCTAATCATCTGTCGGTTCTCGATCATGTCGGAATAGAATACATTGATTCTTTTACGTCTGTCACTACGCCCAACAATCGCGAGTTTGAAGCTCGTCATAGTCATTCAATCCGTGAATCCTACTCAGATTTCCACGGACAAGGTTTAGACTTTCCAGATTCTCAAGAATTGCCGCCAATAATTCTAGCTTATACCACGAAGACTCTGATTAAGGAATCCAGGAGATACTCGCTCGTTCTAAGGTAGAACGGAAGTGGTTGTCAGTCACGCGTTCATAGGTGAGAATGATGATTAGTGTCACGGATCATCACATTCATCATGTTGAAGTGCAACGAATATCTTAGAACAAGAATAAGCTGAATTGAATAGAAAATAGTAGTAATTGCATTAAAACTCGAGGAACAGCAGAGCTCCACACCCTTAAACTATGGTGTGTAGAAACTCCACCGTTAAAAATACATAAGTGATGGTCCAAGCATGGCCGAATGGCCAGCCCCCCTTAGATGGGATATGGATTCGAAAATAGGGAAAAAGACCCTTAATACAATAGTAAAAAGTTCTATTTATACTAAACTAGTTACTAGGGTTTACAGAAATAAGTCTTAGTGCAGAAATCCACATCCGGGGCTCACTTTGGTGTGTGCTTGGGCTGAGCTTGATCTTTACACATGCAGAGGCTTCTCTTGGGGTTAAACGCCAAGTTGTAACATGTTTTTGGCGTTTAACTCTGGTTTGTGACGTGTTTCTGGCGTTTTACTCTAGAATGCAGCATGGAACGGGCGTTGAATGCCAGTTTGCATCATCTAAGCTCAAACAAAGTATAGACTATTATATATTTCTGGAAAGCCCTAGATGTCTACTTTCCAACGCAGTTGAGAGCGTTCCATTTGGCTTTTTGTAGCTCAAGAAATTTCATTTCGAGTGTAGGGAGGACAGAATCTAATAGCATCAGCAGTCCTTTTTCAGCCTAAATCAGATTTTTGCTCAGGTCCCTCAATTTCAGCCAGAAAATACCTGAAATCACAGAAAAACACACAAACTCAGAGTAAAGTCCAAAAATGTGAATTTTGCATAAAAAATAATGAAAACATCCCTAAAAGTAGCTAGATCCTACTAAAAACAACCTTAAAACAATACCAAAAAGCGTATAAATTATCCGCTCATCATTGTCAAGCAAGGTTCAACATGGTTGTGTGCTCAAAGTTATGCAAGGGTTGCTGTGAAGCTCAACTGAATGGGTCTAGGAAGTTGTTTGGCCGCTTTAGTGAGAATTCAGATTGCTTGCTACCCGGATGGAACATTATTGCTCAACAAGAAGACGGGTGCAAAAGCAAGGTTTGGGACCCCGAAATTCAGTCTATAAGTCAACACTCTTGGGTCCTTGTCACTTACTTTAACTTACTTGAAGGCTTTTTGTGCCTAGTTTGGGACCCCGGAGGTTACTGGAAGTACAAACATTGGTGGAGATTCCTGGATAAATACAAGCACAAGCCACCATAACAGGGAACTCACCAAATGTCCAACTTAAGGACTCAAACTAAAAGTGCTAAGTGGGAGACAACCCACCATGGTATGATCGTTCCTTTTCCATTTTAGTCTGTTTTTGAATTTTGATTGAACTTGGAATTTTTGCATGACATTTATTGCATTTTGCATTCTGCACACTGCATATAAAAAAATAATAAAAAAAGAAAATAAAAAAGGGTGAACAACGCGCACGCGCCGCTTATGTAGCGAACTGAACAAAGAGTTGCGCGAGAGACACACGGGAGTGGTGCATCGTGCACAAGCCACCCCACGCGTACGCATGCCTCACGCGTGCGCGTCCCCTGCGATATTTACCACCCACGCGTAAGTATCAACGACGCATATGCGTGGATACCTGATGACAAGTCATCATATACCCATTTTTCAAGCTAATTTCACTTGTTTCACTAGTTTTTATGCACTTTCTTGTACTATAAGTAAGCAATTTAGAGTGGAATTGCATGTTTTATTTGAATCAAACAACCACCATTTAATTGATGCTAAATCATGAGGTTTAAGCTAAATTTAATTGAATTTTAATTGATTTCTAAACCTTGTGAATTTAGTGATACTTTGATTTGTTGTTTTGATTATTTGTAGGTGAAGAAAAGAAGAAAAGATGAAGCGTGGCTTAAGAAAGCGTGGCACAAGGAAGAAAAGAGTGTGGCGCATGGAAGGAAGGAAGTCACACTACTCTCCACAAGACCACACTGCCCTCCAAGGGAGCACAACAATGAACCAAGCATTCAAGGCTTCACTGCCCTGCCCTCCTTGAGGGCGGAGCACAATTCTAGGCCAAGAAATAAGGGAAGGAAAAATTCTGCCCTGCCCTCCTCAAGAGCAATTTCGGGCTCCTCATGGAAAAATTCAAGGAAATTGTTCTCCAAGTGCCACCCATGGGTTTCGAACCAAGCTCAAGAGAATTCACTTCTTCTTCCTCTGATCTTTTTGTTTTCTTTACTGGGTTTTGTTTGAGTCTTGAGTGTGAAGAATTGAGGAACTTCTGTCTCAATCTCCATTTAAGATCTCTTTGATTTTCCTTCTGCATAATTGAGTTAAATTTCATTTCCTTTACTGCTTCAATCTTCAATTTCTCTTTACTTGCTTTGTGAACTAGGATCTAGGAAGGCATTGAGATTTAGACTTGGCTATCTAGTCTCTTGAGTCCTGAGATCTGTGTTTTTCAATTTTAATTTCCTTGTTGAATGCTTCACCAAACTTATTTACATTTCTGTTTGAGATCTAGTTTAATTGAATCCATCTTCTTCTCTTCCGTTTGTTTAATTTTACTGTTCTTTGTTTAATTTCTGCAATCCCACATCCCTGAACCATTTACAATTCAAGCAATTTAGATTTCTTGCACTTTAAGTTTCTGTAATTTACATTTCTTGCAATTTAAGATTCAGCTCTTTTTCCTTTTGTTCCCTTTAATTTCCTGCAATTCACCCACTCCCCTTTACAATTCCTGCAATTTAGTTTCAGTGAATTACAAATCACTCAAATTAACTCTTGTTTGCTTGACTAAATCAACCACTAAGCTAAAATTGCTCAATCCTTCAATCCCTGTGGGATCGACCTCATTCCCGTGAGTTTTATTACTTGATGCGACCCGGTACACTTGCCGGTGAGTTTTGTGTCGGACTGTTTTCCGCACATCAATACCCAAATCGGCGTTAAGAGCACCTGGATAGAGGGTTCTGCTGCCCTTGCGAGGGACTTGTGCGAAAAGCACAAATTCATTCACGCGTACGCGCCCTTGACGCGTACGCGTCATGTTCCCTTTATGGCCCCCACGCGTACGCGTCGCATGGCTCGTTCAGTTTTTACGTGTTCCCCTCTTTCTTCTCTCCTTTCTACTCCTTTCTTAATTTCTCCTTCTTCATTCCTTTACCCTCTCACCCCTCTTCACTTCCATCCTATTTCATTTAATTGGTTTGCATACTTTCATTCATTGCATTATTTTCATTGGTGTTAGAAATCTATTTGGGTCATTATTTCCTATATTTTGCTTGTGGATTATTATGGATTTGTTAGACAATTATATATTATTTTTATAGGGTTACTTGCATGTTTAATTTAATACTTTTCACAACTTATTTCCCATGCATGCTATGTGTCTGTGAAAATGCCCATATGGCATTGTGACTTCTTCATTATTCTATCGTTCTACTCTAATGCCTGTTTTTCACCAAACCCTTCCAATATTTTATTAATTAAATATAATTGGCAATACAAACATTATTATTAGTTTCTTACGACTGATAATACATTTTGGCTTTTAATGCTTGATCTATGTTACTCATGCCTTTGCCAGCATGCCAATAAACATCTTGCATTTAACTGCCTCAATTTATCATGCTATATTTTCATTTATCTCCTAATTTCATGGAGTCACGACCATGTGTTAACGACATTCTTCTTTACTTTGGCATGATTATCACTCTTACTGCCATCTCCCTTGCTCTATCCCTTTGACTTCATGTCCCTTTCTCTTCTCCCTTTTCAGGATGGCCACCAGGAAGGGTAAAGAGAAAGACTCTACAACGAGCACCAGCTAAGGAACCGCAACCCCCGCCCACCTGCACATCTTTGCATGCACCGAGGACGGTGCAATCTTTAAGTGTGGGGAGGTCGATACCGATCTCCGTGGGTTAGTGACCTTCTTCTCAACACCAATTTTTGTTTTTCATTGTTGCATTTGCATGTCTGATTGCATGTTTGTTTGATTTTGTGCATATATTACCATTACTTGGTTGAAGTGATGAATTCTTTTTCAAGAAACTTTTTAGAGCATTTCACTAATTTGAATTAAAATTTTTGTTAAACTTGTCTGAAGAAATATTATATTGGAACATGGTTTAGAGCTCGAACACACAAAACCCGTAAGATTTTGAGCCTATTTAAGTTGGTTGCATTTTATCAACCAATATATTTTATTTTTGTGTGTGTTATTCTCTCTAAAATTGTAATCTTTGTCTTGCTGAATTCTATATTTCAATTGTTTGTTGTATGCATGCACTTATATGATTGAGGCCTTGTTTCACTAAGCTTACATACCCATATGGCCTTAACCTTTCATTACCCCTTGCAAACTAATTTGAGCCTATTTTACCCCTTTTATTCTTTACTTTAGCAAATTATTAACTCTAAGCAGAAAACAATAATGTCTTTAATTTGAATCCCTGGTTAGATTAGACTAAGTGAGAGTGCTTATGATTTAAGTGTGGGAAAAGTGGGTTTAGAAACGTTTGGTTTGAGAATTGAGTATGTTAGACTTTCTGTGAAAATGTGAAAAATACTGAGAACATGTTTATGCATTCAATACCTTAATCGTATGCATTGAGAAAAACAAAAGAAAAGAAAAATAAAAAGAAAAACAATAGAAAAAAGAGAGAAAAAGAAAATAAAAAAGAGCAGAAAAATAAAAAGGGGACAAAATGCCCCAAAGCAAATGGTGAAAGCAATGCATGTGAGTTGTACTTAAATTTGGGATGCATGAATATGTGGTAAACATAGTTAATAGGCAGTTAGATCTTGCATTGTAATTACATGGATTGTCTAAGGTTAGATGGAAAGTTTATGTTAATCGAGGATTCAGATTTTAGTCCACTTGGTCAAATACAACCCTACCTTGACCTTGACCCCATTACAACCCTTAAAAGACCTCTTGATATGTGTATCTGTGCATTAATTCTTTATTGATTGGTAGAAGAAAAGCAAGCCTTAGAAAGCAAGGTTAGAAGAGAATTGAGAGATCAAACCTTAAACACTTGAGCGATTAGAGTGTATACACTTCTAGTGAGGGTTCGATGCTCAATTCATTGTTCCCTGCCTTTATGAGCTATTTTCTTCTTGCAAGTCATTTGTACTTTATTTTGTGGTTTGAATTAGTGAAATCCAGTTCATATTTGTTCTTGAAATATTTATTTACTTTTTCACCAAGTAGGTAGAATCATTTTAGCATGTAGTTGCATTCACATTCATAGGTTGCATTGCATGAGTCTTGCTTTTCCCTACTCATTTATTTTATCTCCTTAAGCTAAGCATGAAGACATGCTAATGTTTCAGTGTGGGGAGGTTGATAAACCATTATTTTATGATTCATATTGTGTTTAATTGAGTGGTTTTTATCAAGTGTTTACCCACTTATTCATATGATTAGCATGTATTTGCAATTGCTTCCTAAATTGTTCTATGATTGAAAACTTGCGTCCTAGAGTCTTTAATTTGTGTATTTTAATCATCTCTTATTACCATTTGATGCCTTGATATATGTGTTAAGTGTTTCAGGCTTCATAGGGCAGGAATAGCTTAGAGAATAGAGAGGAAGCTTGAAAAAAAGGGAAGGAGCACAAGAAATAAAGGAGACAACCAGCGGACAGCGACGCGCACGCATGGCTGACGCATGCGCACGAATTAGACAAAATCACAACGACGCATACGCGTGCCTGACACGTACGCGTGGATTGGAGTTCACGCAAACGACGCGAGCAGGTGCCTGACTCGCACGCGTGGAGAGGAAAATCGTCAAACAAAGCGTACGCGTGGCTGACACGTACGCGTGACCTGCGCAATCTGTAGAAATTACAGAATACACTGGAGATAGTTTTGGGCCGCATTTTGACCCGGATTTCGGCCTAGAAACACAGATTAAAGTCAGGAAACATGTAGAGACTCAAAATATCAGATCATTGACACATAGTTTTAGGATTTATATGTAGTTTTTAGAGAGAGAGGCTCCCTCCTCTCTCTTAGGATTAGGATTAGGATTCCTCTTAAAGGATTTAGGAATATTTTCATCTTCTTTATCTCAGGTTCAATGTTCTTTTTATTTATTTTATCTTTTATTTTTTTATGAACTTTTCATGTTTGGATTTTCTTAACTAATATGATTTAAGGTATTTCAGACTCATGATTGCTTTCTTTTATTTATTATATAAATAATTTGGATTTTTCCCTTTTGGCTTTAGTTGATAAATTGGTAACTCTTGAGCTATCAAACTCAGCAGTTGATTAATATTTGAAGTTTGCTGGTTGATTTGGATCCCTCTAAAGCTAGTCTTTCCTTAGGAGTTGACTAGGACTTGAGGAATCAAATTAATTGGTCCACTTGACTTTCCTTTATTTAGTAAGGGTTAACTAAGTGGGAGCAACGAACAATACTCATCACACCTGATAAGGATAACTAGGATGGGACTTCCAATTCTCATACCCTGCCAAGAGATTTCTTAGTTATTAATTTATTAATTCCTGCAAATCCATTTCTCTTATTCAAAACCTCTTCAAAACCCAAAAACACTATTTTTCATAACCAATAATAAATCATACTTCCCTATAATTCCTTGAGAAGATGACCCGAGGTTTGAATACTTCGGTTTATAAATTTTATTGGGTTTGTTACTTGTGACAACCAAACGTTTGTACGAAAGGATTTTCTGTTGGTTTAGAAGCTATACTTACAACGCGATTATATTTGTGAATTTCTCTACCGATAGGAAACCCGATTCGTCCGATGACCCGAGGTTTGAATACTTCGGTCAATTTTATTGGTTTTGTTTAAGTGACAAACAATTTAAACATTGACTGAGGACTAATTGTCGGTTTAGATCTGTACTTGCAACACGACATTTTTGTGAAATTCTAGACCGACGAAAATCCTCACATCAGCATCCACAAATAAATGTCTTCCTTCCACATATACTTATTTGGAAACTAGCTATATGTAAGAGTACGACCAAATGGAAATAACCTATTTGCAAGCATCTAGGCTAACATCTTTGTAGGTTTGCCGTCCACACTGTCAATGACGTCAACTATGTTTTCATAGTCTCTAAATACCACCAGATGTTCATCTGGCAAGTGAAAAGGTAATCTAATTACTAAAGGTTCTTTTTGTTGTATGTCGTACCCAAATATTCTCTAAACAACTTCGTTGGCTAATATGTACCTACAATCATAATAATTCCTGATGTCATCAATAACCTTTTCAAGTTGCTCTTCTTCGTTGCTCTGATAGAAAAAAGCAGTGACACGATCATTTCCTTTGTGAACATATTTAAAAAGATATTTTATTGTCGATGTTTGACATGTATGCTCAACGTTGATGTGGTACTTTAGCAACAACGATCGGTTGTACGGGACAATGTATGAGTTATTGAGAACTATGTTTTTCTTCATGATTGTTCTGCCATTGTCTCTTCATCTATACTTGGGGAAGCCTGCATCATCAATTACAGTCCTTAATCTAAATTGTTTTTGAAATAACTTAGAGCAACAACCATTGGAAATGCATGGGCTGGTAATGTTATGCTTGCCACATAAACCATGGACCATGAACTTCTTAACTACTACATATAGTTTAGGCCTGCTATGCTTGTCAGGGATCTCTGCTAATATATGCTTGGCTATATCCTCAGGTTTTTTCGGTTTAAATAAAGGATGCATGAACAACAGTATATGAGCGTGCGGTAAACCGCGCTTCTGGAATTCAACTGTGCACACATCTGCAAATAAGAGGACCAATTAAAAAAAATGAGGCAACATGCAATTAAACATAACATTATCTATACTTACAGCCAAATATTTTGCCAAAGAACTTTCCTTGCTTGAATTCTGCAATCAATTGACTCAGCTTGATATTAAAAATCCTTGAAACTATGTCAGGCCGATCTTCTGCTTTGAATCCCGTATCTTTCAAAAGATGCTTAATCTTATCCCACTCAGGGTTGCATGTTATGGTGATAAAGTAACTTGGGTAACCCGCATACTTGCAAATTGAAAATGCATCTTTACAATTATTAAACACGTATCTAGGTCCTCCAGTGAAGCTGCTAGGAAGCATTATCCTTTGCCCAGTTGATATAGTATTTGCCTCTCCTCGAACCAAAGACTCATATAGTACATTATACTTGTCAACCCTTACTTTTGGTTGATTGTGTCTAATGAAGCTAAGTCATTATGCCTCGATCATAGTATATGCATCAAATGAGAATTGCTGAAATAATCTCCTTGATCGAAAAAGTATTGGTGATTCATTGCATTGCATTTGTATTTGGTATGCAAAAACTCCTTCATGTTGATAGTCTTCCTTTTCTTATTAGCATCAAGTCCATAATGAACGGATGTCTGGATGCCAACCCTAAAACCATCTTCTCCGTAAGGGAATAATAACGGATATTGAAGAGCCAAGTACAATAGATGTAGAACATCAATCTTTTGCAACTTATTTGACATGAATTGTACTATAATATCCCTCGCAAGAATTGAGTCATCAATGTCCCCTACAACTAAAATTGCAACCTCAGACACAGTTGGTAACACTATAAGATTTTTGTTTATTTGTGACAATTTTTTTTTATTTGTGGAGGTATAACCCCGACCAAATAGTTTGTGAGGGTTTCTAAAACCCCCAAAATTTGGGTGGGGGGTTTTATGTGTGTTTATATTGGACTTTTGTGGCGATTTTAAATCACTTTTGTGGCAGCTTAAAAATCCCATAAATTTATTTATTAATTTAACAAAAATCAAATATTTTGTGAGATTTTCAAACCTCCACAAATTCTATAATTATTTATTTTTTAAATTTTAAATTATTCATTACTCTAATTTTATTTACATATTCTCAAACTAAAAATTTATTTTTTAATATCAAAAATTAAAAATTAAATCTTTTATAACACAATTTCTCGATAAAAGACATAACCATATATATATAAAAAATTCTAAACGCCAATAGTTCTAAACATAATTACATATAATATTATTCTACAAAATTATTATTTTTTTTTCTAAAAAGTAAAATAGAATAACAATTTTAATATTTTAGTATCATCTAATTACATAAAAAGTAATCTGTCAAATACATCTGGATGGCCATGGTTAAATCTCACCCTAAACGAAAGCATACATTAAAAAAAGGTAAGCATCTGTTGGAACTTAGAAAGATAGTACTAGAGGAATAGATAATGACAATAATATGCTTAGATGAAAAATGTCACTGCTTGTTTATACAATAGGTAAAAGTCCAGCATATGAAAAATGCCACTATTATTTTTGAACATGTTCATAGTGAAGTTTTGCATGGTTACCTGAGAAGATTGGCAAGAAGCCTTTGACCACTAGTGACAAAGCTGGTTTCTTGATATGACATGAACCATGCCAGAGAAGACACACTAAAATTTTAAAAGTCATTGAAAGTGAGAAAAGAAAACAGGGAAACAATCAAAGTTTATATTAAGTGCAAAAATAATTACGGAAGAAAATGATAATCAAACACAATACTTAAATTGCTATAAACAGCTAACTTTACATCTATTTGTGGATTTTGGTGCATCCATGCTCTATTAATCAAGGCTTTTAACAAATTCAACCGAACTTAATTCCTTTTTTTTTTTTACAAAAAATTGAATTCCATTTTAAAATCCCGAAGGTAACTTCTTTAATTTTCTGATTCAACAAAATTCAGCATGTCCCACTCTTTTCTTTTTTTTAAGTTTTGACATCTGACAACTATACAATGTGCAACGTCCACCGTCAATTATTGGGCAATAGGGGAATAATTTGTGGAATCCACTATTTTTTAAGGAAAAAATAAAATGAAAAGACAGAGAATAAAATAAGACACCATAAGCTAGAAGCACTACAAAAACTTTTAGATATTGTGAGCTAGCTTCAGTAATTCATCAAGCTAGCTAGTCACTAAACTAATAAATTTCTTGTTGGTGTTTGTATTTATCAGGTGCACTTAGTAGTTAGATATAGTTAGGCCATTGCTGCATATAGTTTAACTGAACACTATAGATTTGAGACTTGTCAGTTTTCTGTTACCAATAGTAGTGAAAATTCAATTTGTTCATACTCTTGATGATTTCTCTCAACAATATTTGAATCTCTCTTCTTGATCACTGCTGTGAAGAACGAGTTTCTTTATGGAGAGTCCTTACTATTTACACCTTAGTGAGAGCCCTGGAACACTGCTAGAAATGAAATATGAACCAAGAAAGCAAGGACCGAACTGAATGATTAAGCTCTTGATATATCAAGTGTAGTTTGTCAATGTAATTGATTAAAAAAACATAAAGAGAGATAACTCAAAAAGGCACAGCTTCAACACACATAGAGCTAAGCAACTGGATAGTTTCTTGTGTGTGAAATAAAGCCTTTGATATATATATATATATGTATATATTAAAACCTTAATTTGTCTCTTAATTACAGGAAGGGTAATGAATTATCAAATAGAATGAATATTTGACTTGGGGTGCAGGAGATAGAAGATCAAAGCTCTTATATGAACAAAGAAGGAAGAAATACCTTCGCAGGATAACACTTAATATGAACAAAGAAGATGTTCCTGAAGCCGCAGCTGGCAAAATTGAAGATGAATTACTTTTGCAGGATAACACAAAAGCAAGAGAGGTAATTAACTAATGATTAACATATATACACACTAGCTTTTTTCATCAATGCTAATTACTAATAGTTAATTATAATTATTTCTATGCTCTTGTTTAGTGAACCATACAAACCTTTGATTCCCCCTGATTTCTGTTCAGTGAGTCTCTGATGAGCAGATAATTTATACGCTTTTTGGCACTATTTTTAGGTAGTTTTTAGTAAGTTCAAGCTACTTTTAGGGATGTTTTCATTAGTTTTTATGTTAAATTCACATTTCTGGACTTTACTATGAGTTTGTGTGCTTTTCTGTGATTTTAGGTAATTTCTGACTGAAATTGAGGGACTTGAGCAAAACTCTGAAAAAGGCTGACAAAAGGACTGCTGATGCTGTTGGAATCTGATCTCCCTGCACTCGAAATGGATTTTCTGGAGCTACAAAACTCCAACTGGCGCGCTCTCAACGGCTTTGGAAAGTAGACATCCAGAGCTTTCCATCAATATATAATAGTCCATACATTATTCGGAAATTGACGACGTAACATGGCGTTGAACGCCAAGTACATGCTGCTGTCTGGAGTTAAACGCCAGAAACACGTCATGATCCGGAGTTGAACGCCCAAAATACGCTATAACTTGGCGTTCAACTCCAAGAAAAGCCTCAGCTCGTGGATAGATCAAGCTCAGCCCAAACATACACCAAGTGGGCCCCGGAAGTGGATTTATGCATCAATTACTTACTCATGTAAACCCTAGTAGCTAGTTTAGTATAAATAAGACTTTTTACTAATGTATTAGTCATCTTTTGACCATTCGGTCTTTTGATCACCTTCATGGGGGCTGGCCATTCGGCCATGCCTGAACCTTTCACTTATGTACTTTCAACAGTGGAGTTTCTACACACCATAGATTAAGGGTGTGGAGCTCTACTGTACCTCAAGTTTCAATACAATTACTATTACTTTCTATTCAATTCTCTTTTATTCTTATTCCAAGATATACGTTGCACAACACTTTGATGAATGTGATGATCCGTGACACTCATCATCATTTTCACCTATGAACGTGCGTGACTGACAACCACTTCCGTTCTACTCTAGGCCGGGCGCATATCTCTTAGATTCCCTAACAGAATCTTCGTGGTATAAGCTAGATAGATGGCGGCATTCACGGGGATCCGGAAAGTCTAACCTTGTCTGTGGTATTCCGAGTAGGATTCTGGTATTGAATGACTGTGACGAGCTTCAAACTCCTGAAGGCTGGGCGTGATGACAAACGCAAAAGAATCAATGGATTCTACTCCAACCTGATTGAGAACCGACAGATGATTAGCCGTGCTGTGACAGAGCATTTGGACCATTTTCACTGAGAGGATGGGATGTAGCTATCAACAAGGGTGATGCCTCCAGACGATTAGCCGTGCAGTGACTGCGCATAGGACCATTTTCCCGAGAGGATTAAAAGTAGCCATTGATGATGGTGATTCCCTACATACAGCTTGCCATGGAAATGAGTAAGAAGGATTGGATGAATGTAATAAAAAAATAGAGATTCAAGAGGAGCACAGCACCTCCACATGCCTATCTGAAATTCCCACTATTGATCTACATAAGTATTTCTATCCCTTTTTATTTTCTATTTATTATTAATTTTCGAAACCCATAACCATTTAATCTGCTTAACTGAGATTTACAAGGTGACCATAGCTTGCTTCATATCAACAATCTCTGTGGGATCGACCCTTACTCACGTAAGATTTATTACTTGGACGACCTAGTACACTTGCTGGTTAGTTGAACGAGATTGTGGAAAGAAAGTGTTGAGTTAATGTTTTTATGCACATGCTAAAGAGCCATTATTGTTGATCACAATTTCGTCCACCAAGTTTTTGGCGCCGTTGCCGGGGATTGTTCGAGTATGGACAACTGACGGTTCATCTTGTTGCTCAGATTAGGTGATTTTCTTTTCAAAAACTTTTTCAAAATTTTTCTTTTTCGTTTTTACAAAATTTTTTCGAAAAAAATTAATAAAAATCCAAAAAAATTAATAAAATCATAAAATTCAAAAATATTTTGTGTTTCTTGTTTGAGTCTTGAGTCAAATTTTTTAAGTTTGGTGTCAATTGCATGTTTTAAAAATTTTACTTGCATTTTTCGAAAATTCCATGCATTCATAGTGTTCTTCATGATCTTCAAGTTGTTCTTGACAAGTCTTCTTGTTTGATCTTGATGATTTCTTGTTTTGTGTTGTTTGTTGTTTTTCATATGCATTTTTTGTTTGTTAGAGTCCATGCATTAAAGATTTCTAAGTTTGGTGTCTTGCATGTTTTCTTTGCATCAAAATTTTTTTTTTCAAAAATATGTTCTTGATGTTCATCATGATCTTCAAAGTGTTCTTGGTGTTCATCTTGACATTCATAGTGTTCTTGCATGCATTATGTGTTTTGATCCAAAATTTTCATGATTTGGGTCATGTTTGTTGTTTTTCTCTCTCATCATAAAAAAAAATTCAAAAATAAAAAAATATCTTTTCCTTATTTTTCTCATAATTTTCGAAAATTTGAGTTGACTTAGTCAAAAATTTCCAAAATTAGTTGTTTCTTACAAGTCAAGTCAAATTTTCAATTTTAAAAATCTTATCTTTTCAAAATCTTTTTCAAAAATCATATCTTTTTCATTTTTTTTCTATTTTTCGAAAACTCTAAAAATCTTTTCTAAAATTATTTTCAAAATCTTTTCCTTATCTTTATATCAAATTTTCAAAAACTCACTAACAATTAATGTGATTGATTCAAAAATTTGAAGTTTGTTACTTTCTTGTTAAGAAAGGTTCAATCTTTAAGTTCTAGAATCTTATCTTGTAGTTTCTTGTTAGTGAAGTAAGTAATTTTAAAATTTTTAAATTAAATCTTTTTATCTTTTATCTTATCTCTTTCAAAAATTTTATCTTTTTCAAAATTTGATTTTAAAATAACTTACCTAACTTATCTTCTTATCTTTTCAAATTTGATTTTAATAACTTTTTCAACTAACTCTTTGACTTTTTGTTTGTTTCTTATCTTTTTTAAAACCACCTAACTACTCTTCCCTCTCTAATTTTCGAAAATATCTCATCTCTTTTTCAAAAATTCTTTTTATTTTAAATTTTAATTTTGATCTTATCTTATTCCTAACTTTCGAAAATTACTAACCCCTTTTTCAAAATTATTTTCGAAATTCTCCCTCTCTTTTCTTATTCTATTTAATTATTTAATTACTAACACTTCTCTTCACCTCTCTTCACCTAAATTTCCGAACCCACTCTTCTTCATTCTTCTCCCCTTTCTTTTTCTACTAACATAAAGGAATCTCTATACTGTGACATAGAGGATTCCTCTTTCTTTTCTTGTTTTCTTCTCTTTCATATGAGCAGGAACAAGGATAAAGGCACTCTTGTTGAAATTGATCCAGAACCTAAAAGGACTCTGAAGAGAAAATTAAGAGAAGCTAAGTTACAACAATCTAAAGGTAACCTTTCAGAAACATTAGTACAAGAGAAGGAGATGGCAGCCGAAAATAATAATAATGCAAGGAGAATGCTTGGTGACTTCACAAAGCCAACATCCTAATTTGATGGAAGAAGCATCTCCATTCCTGTCATTGGAGCCATCAACTTTGAGCTGAAACCTCAGCTAGTTGCCTTAATGCAACAAAACTACAAGTTTTATGGACTTCCATCTGAAGATCCTTACCAATTTTTAACTGAGTTCTTGCAGATTTGTGAGACTGTAAAGATGAATGGAGTTGATCCTGAAGTCTACAGACTCATGCTTTTCCCTTTTGCTATAAGAGACAGAGCTAGAATATGGTTGGATTCACTACCCAAGGATAGCCTGGACTCCTGGGATAAGCTGGTCACTGCCTTCTTGGATAAATTCTTTCCTCCTCAAAAGCTGAGCAAGCTGAGAGTGGATGTTCAGACCTTCAAGCAAAAAGATGGTGAATCCCTCTATGAAGCGTGGGAAAGATACAAGCAGCTGACCAAAAGGTGTCCATCTGACATGTTTTCAGAATGGACCATATTAGATATATTCTATTATGGTCTATTTGAATTTTCGAAAATGTCATTGGACCATTCTGCAGGTGGATCTATTCACCTAAAGAAAATACCTGAAGAGGCTCAAGAACTCATTGACATAGTTGCAAACAACCAATTCATGTACACTTCTGAGAGGAATTCCGTGAATAATGTGATACCTCAGAAGAAAGGAGTTCTTGAAATTGATGCTCTGAATGCCATATTGGCTCAGAACAAAGTGTTGACTCAACAGGTCAACATGATCTCTCAAAGTCTGAATGGATGGCAACATGCATCCAACAGTACTAAAGAGGCAGCTTCTGAAGAAGCTTATGATCCTGAGAACCCTGCCATGGCAGTGGTTAATTACATGGGTGAACCTTATGGAAACACCTATAACTCATCATGGAGAAATCATCCAAATTTCTCATGGAAGGATCAACAAAAGCCTCAACAAGGCTTTAACAATGGTGGACGCAATAGGCTGAGCAATAGCAAGCCTTTTCCATCATCTTCTCAGCAACAGATAGAGAATTCTGAACAAAACACTTCTAATTTAGCAAATCTAGTCTCTGATCTGTCAAAAGCCACTTTCAGTTTCATGAGTAAAACAAGATCCTCCATCAGAAATCTGGAGTCACAAGTGGGCCAGCTGAGTAAGAAAGTCAGTAAAATTCCTCCCAGTATTCTCCCAAGCAATACAGAAGAGAATCCGAAAGGAGAGTGCAAGGCCATTGATGTAATCAATATGGCCGAATGCACAAGGGAGGAGGAGGACGAAAATCCTAGTGAGGAAGTCCTCCTGGGACGTCCCTCAATCAAGAAGGAATTTCCTATTAAGGATCCAAAGGAATCTGAGGCTCATATAGAGACCATAGAGATTCCATTAATTCTCCTTCTGCCATTCATGAGCTCTGAAGACTATTCTTCCTCTGAAGAGGATGAAGATGTGACTGGAGAGCAAGTTGCTCAATATTTAGGAGCTATCATGAAGCTGAATGCCAAGTTGTTTGGTAATGAGACTTGGGAAAGTGAACCTCCCTTGCTCATTAATGAACTAGATACCTGGATTCAGTAAACTCTACCTCAAAAGAAACAAGATCCTGGCAAGTTTTTGATACCTTGCACCATAGGCACCGTGACCATTGAAAAAGCTCTGTGTGATCTGGGGTCAGGGATAAATCTTATGCCACTCTCTGTAATGGAGAAGATGGGGATCATTGAGGTACAACCTGCCTTGTTCTCATTACAATTGGCAGACAAGTCATTGAGACAAGCTTATGGAATAGTGGAGGACGTGTTAGTAAAGGTTGAAGGCCTTTACATCCCTGCTGATTTCATAATCTTAAGACACTAGGAAGGAAGAGGATGAATGCATTATCCTTGGAAGACCTTTCCTAGCCACAGCAGGAGCTGTGATAGATGTCAATAGAGGTGAATTAGTCCTTCAATTGAATGGGGACTACCTTGTGTTTAAGGTACATGGCCATCCCTCTGTGACAAAAGAGAGTAAGCATGAAGAGCTTCTCTCAGTTCAGAGTCAAGAAGAGCCCCCACAGTCAAACTCTAAGTTTGGTGTTGGGAGGCCACAACCAAACTCTAAGTTTGGTGTTAAGACCCCATATCCAAACTCTAAGTTTGGTGTTAGGACTATACAACATTGACCTGATCACTTTTGTGGCTCCATGAGAGCCACTGTCAAGCTATTGACATTAAAGAAGCGCTTGTTGGGAGGCAGTCCAATTTTATTTATCTAATTTTTATTTTATTTTATTTCTATTGTTAATTTGTGTTTTATTAGGTACATGATCATGTGGAGTCACGAAAAAAATATAAAAATTAAAAACAGAATAAAAAACAAGCAGAAAAAAATTCGCACCCTGGAGGAAGCACAGGCTGGCGTTCAACGCCAGAACAGAGCATGAAACTGGCGTTGAATGCCAGAAACAAGCAACATTCTGGCGCTAAATGCCAGGAATGTGCCTAGAGGAAAAGCTGGCGCTGAACGCCAGTAACAAGCATGAAACTGGCGTTCAACGCCAGAAACATGCATTACATGAGCGTTGAACGCCCAGAACGTGCACCACTCGGCGTTTAAATGCCAGAATGGTGTGCAAAGGCATTTTACATGCCTATTTGGTGCAGGGATGGAATTTCTTGACACCTCTGGATTTGTGGACCCCACAGGATCTCCACCTACTATATTCCCACCTTACCTCCTAATCCTATTTTACTCTTCCCCATATCACACTTCCCAAAAACCCTTCACAAATCACCTCAATCTCTCTTCCCAAATCACCTATTCACCAATCACATCCATCCACTCTTCTCCATAAACCCCACCTACCTTCAAAATTCAAAAACATTTCCCACCCAATCCCACCCTAAATGGCCAAACCTACCCTCTCCCCTCTCCCTATATATACCCTTCTTTTCTACTTCATTTTCACACAACACAACCCCCTCTTCTTCACCTTGGCCGAACCTACACTTCCCCTTCTCCTCCATATTTTCTTCTTCTTCTTCTTCTCTTCCTTCTTCTATTGCTCGAGGGCGAGCAATTTCTTAAGTTTGGTGTGGTCAAAGCATAATCTTTTTTGTTTTCCATTACCATCAATGGCACCTAAGGCCGAAGAATCCTCTAGAAAAGGAAAAGGGAAGACAAAAGCTTCCACCTCTGAGTCATGGGAGATGGAAAGATTCATCTCCAAAAGCCATCAAGACAACTTCTATGATGTTGTGGCAAAGAAGAAGGTGATCCCTGAGGTCCCTTTCAAGCTCAAGAAAAATGAGTATCCGGAGATCTGACATGAGATCCGAAGAAGAGGTTGGGAAGTCCTAACCAACCCCATGCAACAAGTCGGAATCTTAATGGTTCAAGAGTTCTATGCCAATGCATGGATCACTAGGAACCATGATCAAAGTATGAACCCGAGTCCAAAGAATTATCTCACAATGGTTCGGGGGAAATACTTAGATTTTAGTCCAGAGAATGTGAGGTTGGCGTTCCACTTGCCCATGATGCAAGGAGATGTACGCCCCTACACTAGAAGGGTCAACTTTAATCAAAGGTTGGACCAAGTCCTAATGGACATATGTGTGGAAGGAGCTCAATGGAAAAGAGACTCCAAAGGCAGGCCAGTTCAACTAAGAAGACTGGACCTCAAGCCTGTGGCTAGAGGATGGTTGGAGTTCATTCAACGCTCCATCATTCCCACTAGCAACCGATCTGAAGTTACTGTAGATCAGGCCATCATGATTCATAGCATCATGATTGGAGAGGAAGTAGAAGTTCATGAAGTCATCTCCAATGAATTCTACAAAATAGCCGACAAGCCCTCCACCATGGCAAGGCTAGCTTTTCCTCACCTTATTTGCCATCTATGTTACTCAGCTGGAGTTATCATAGAAGGAGACATCCCCATTGAAGAGGATAAGCCCATCACCAAGAAGAGGATGGAGCAAGCAAGAGAGACCCCCCACGGATCTCAAGAGATGCATGAGGAAGCTCATCATCAAGAAATTCCTGAGATGCCTCAAGGGATGCACTTTCCTCCCAATAACTATTGGGAACAACTCAACACTTCCTTAGAAGATTTAAACCACAACGTGGAACAATTAAGGGTGGAACATCATGAGCACTCCATCATTCTCCATGAAATAAGAGAAGATCAAAGAGCAATGAGGGAGAAGCAACAAAGGCAAGGAAGGGACATAGAAGAGCTTAAGGACATTGTTGGACCTTCAAGAAGAAGACGCCACTAAGGTGGATTCATTCCTTGTTCTTATTTCTTTCTGTTTTTCGGTTTCTATGTTATGTTTATCTATATTTTGTGTCTCTACTTCATGATCATTAGTATGTAGTAACCATGTCTTAAAGCTATGAATAAATTCCATTAATCCTTCACCTCTCTTAAATGAAAAATGTTTTAATTCAAAAGAACAAGAAGTACATGAATTTTGAATTTATCCTTGAATTTAATTTAATTATATTGATGTGGTGACAATACTTTTTGTTTTCTGAATGAATGCTTGAACAGTTCATATTTTTTGATCTTGTTGTTTATGAATGTTAAAACTGTTGGCTCTTGAAAGAATGATGAACAAAGAGAAATGTTATTGATAATCTGAAAAATCATGAAATTGATTCTTGAAGCAAGAAAAAGCAGTGAAAAAAGCAAAAGCTTGCGAAAAAAAATAATAGAAAAAGAAAAAGCAAGCAGAAAAAGCCAATAGCCCTTAAAACCAAAAGGCAAGGGTAAATAGGATCCAAGGCTTTGAGCATCAATGGATAGGAGGGCCCAAGGAAATAAAATCCAGGCCTAAGCGGCTAAATCAAGCTGTCCCTAACCATGTGCTTGTGTCATTAAGGTCCAAGTGAAAAGCTTGAGACTGAGTGGTTAAAGTCGTGATCCAAAGCAAAAAGAGTGTGCTTAAGAGCTCTGGACACCTCTAACTGGGGACTCTAGCAAAGCTGGGTCACAATCTGAAAAGGTTCACCCAGTCATGTGTCTGTGGCATTTTTGTATCCGGTGGTAATACTGGAAAACAAAGTGCTTAGGGCCACGGCCATGACTCAAAAGTAGCTGTGTTCAAGAATCAACGTACTTAACTAGGAGAATCAATAACACTATCTGAAATTCTAAGTTCCTATAGAAGCCAATCATTCTAAACTTCAAAGGAAAAAGTGAGATGCCAAAACTGTTCAGAAGCAAAAAGCTACAAGTCCCGCTCATCTAATTATAATTAATATTCATTGATATTCTGGACTTTATAGTATATTCTCTTCTTTTTGTCCAAATTGATTTTCAGTTGCTTGGGGACAAGCAACAATTTAAGTTTGGTGTTGTGATGAGCGGATAATTTATACGCTTTTTGGCATTATTTTTAGGTAGTTTTTAGTAAGTTCAAGCTACTTTTAGGGATGTTTTCATTAGTTTTTATGTTAAATTCACATTTCTGGACTTTACTATGAGTTTGTGTGTGTTTTCTGTGATTTTAGGTAATTTCTGACTGAAATTGAGGGACTTGAGCAAAACTCTGAAAAAGGCTGACAAAAGGACTGCTGATGCTGTTGGAATCTGACCTCTCTGCACTCGAAATAGCTTTTCTGGAGCTACAAAACTCCAATTGGCGCGCTCTCAACGTCTTTGGAAAGTAGACATCCCGAGCTTTCCAGCAATATATAATAGTCCATACTTTATTCGGAAATTGACGACGTAACATGGCGTTGAACGCCAAGTACATGCTGCTGTCTGGAGTTAAACGCCAGAAACACGTCATGATCCGGAGTTGAACGCCCAAAATATGCTATAACTTGGCGTTCAACTCCAAAAAAAGCCTCAGCTCATGGATAGATCAAGCTCAGCCCAAACATACACCAAGTGGGCCCCGGAAGTGGATTTATGCATCAATTACTTACTCATGTAAACCCTAGTAGCTAGTTTAGTATAAATAAGACTTTTTACTGGTGTATTAGTCATCTTTTGACCATTCGGTCTTTTGATCACCTTCATGGGGGCTGGCCATTCGGCCATGCCTGAACCTTTCACTTATGTACTTTCAACAGTGGAGTTTCTACACACCATAGATTAAGGGTGTGGAGCTCTGCTGTACCTCAAGTTTCAATACAATTACTATTACTTTCTATTCAATTCTCTTTTATTCTTATTCCAAGATATACGTTGCACAACACTTTGATGAATGTGATGATCCGTGACACTCATCATCATTCTCACCTATGAACGTGCGTGACTGACAACCACTTCCGTTCTACTCTAGGCCGGGCGCATATCTCTTAGATTCCCTAACAGAATCTTTGTGGTATAAGCTAGATAGATGGCAGCATTCATGGAGATCCGGAAAGTCTAACCTTGTCTGTGGTATTCTGAGTAGGATTCCGCTATTGAATGACTGTGACGAGCTTCAAACTCCTGAAGGCTGGGCGTGATGACAAACGCAAAAGAATCGATGGATTCTATTCCAACCTGATTGAGAACCGACAGATGATTAGCCGTGTTGTGACAGAGCATTTGGACCATTTTCACTGAGAGGATGGGATGTAGCTATCAACAAGGGTGATGCCTCCAGACGATTAGCCGTGCAGTGACAGCGCATAGGACTATTTTCCCGAGAGGATTAAAAGTAGCCATTGATGATGGTGATGCCCTATATACAGCTTGCCATGGAAAGGAGTAAGAAGGATTGGATGAATGTAATAAAAAAATAGAGATTCAAGAGGAGCACAGCACCTCCACATGCCTATCTGAAATTCCCACTATTGATCTACATAAGTATTTCTATCCCTTTTTATTTTCTATTTATTATTAATTTTCGAAACCCATAACCATTTAATCTGCTTAACTGAGATTTACAAGGTGACCATAGCTTGCTTCATATCAACAATCTCTGTGGATCGACCCTTACTCACGTAAGGTTTATTACTTGGACGACCCAGTACACTTGCTGGTTAGTTGAACGAGATTGTGGAAAGAAAGTGTTGAGTTAATGTTTTTATGCACATGCTAAAGAGCCATTATTGTTGATCACAATTTCGTCCACTAGTCTCCAACAAACAATAGCCTTTTCCCTCTTATCTTTTCAAACAGTAGCCCTGGCTTGAACCTTCAAATTAAATATGCAACCAATAAGAACATAACTATCTGAGGTAACATTATCCTAGGATCATAGCTATACGATAATCTTCCAGAAATTAGTTTTACTAATTAATAAGGTAACATTATCCTTCAACAAAAAACATAATCAAATCTCAAATTCTAGCATTCAAAACATCTATACAATGTCATTGTCTATTTTTCATTTTCTTTTGTCTATTTTAAATAAAAAACTGCTTAGAAATACATCTAACTTGACTAAACAAACTCGATGAGCATAGAATCTTTTTCCTGTAGATCAATTAGCTTAAGGTTTGTACTTTGTAGATCCAAGAAAATCCAACAGCAATTCTAATCCTGCAAGATGTAACAGCAAGTTGATTGGAAATACTTCAAAGCACTACTAGGTGAAAAATTATTAAAATGAGCAGATAAAAGCTTATTGTATCATTGTTGTCAATGAAGATAGTTCTACTTATGAAATTATAGAGAGATAGAACTATAAACTACGGAGTAAAAGAAAGAAATGCATACTTGAGCTTTGAAACTTCCATCCTAAAGTTTGTGAAAACCACCAGCCTTAATAAGGTCTGCAATAATGTCCTGTCACATAATTTATATTTGATAAGTACATAAAGGGCAACACAGTAACATAAAATTTTGACAAAGTTAAGAATAATGAACCTAATTTCACCTCATTATCCACAAGCCATATAGAGCAAAAGCTGCATTGTGCTGGATAGACGCATTCTTTGAGCTAAGAAGATCAATTAGAGACACAATACCTCTATGATAAGCAATACCAGCTTGATTAGAGACTCATTGCATCCATGCATTTAAATTCAGAGGCAAATTGTTTGAGCACTTACATCCACCAATATAACTACCCATGAGAGCAGCAGCTATTTTTCAGTTATCAGAGCCGAGAGATTGAATAGGCACTATTAGAAACGCCACTAGAGTACCAAAAATTGTAGTCACTTGATGGCGTGAAAATTTGATTTCACACTAACTCACCAGCAAGTGTACCGGGTCGCATCAAGTAGTAATAACTCACATGAGTGAGGTCGATACCATAGGGATTGATGGATCAAGCAATTTTAGTATGGTGATGAATTTAGTCAAGCTAACAGTAATAATAGGAGTGACTTGTGATTGAAAGGAATTAAATAGCAAGAAGTTGAAATGATGGAAGCAAAATAGCAGAAACTTAAATGGCAAGAAAGGTAAATTGCTGAAACTTAAAGTGCAAGAAAGTAAAAAGAACTGAATCTCAAATTGCAAGACTAAAAGAACTAAATCTTAAAGTGCAGAGAAGTCAAATTGCAGAAACTAAAGTGCAAGAAACTTAAATTGCATGAATAGTAAAGGGGATTGGGTACATTAAATCAAATCAGACTTGAACAAGAAAATTGTAGTGAAACAAGATAACTTTAACGTGAAGAAATTCAGAGAAAATAATTCATCAGGGATTGGAGATATTGTAATCCTTCGTGAATCAATTATGTCTCAACTCCTTTCTCAATCATGTTGATAGATCTATTGCAGATTGAAAGAGATTGGACCCTAATTCCTTGGTGACCTAATCTCTCTAATCATAATCAACCTGCCAATTCCTTGATCTAGTGATCATGAGAAGAGGTTAAGTACATATCTCTCATCTATAAGCCACACTACTTCCCATGATCTCAATTCCTCCCGAATGGTGTTGATCCAGAGAGTAGTGATGGATAGAGCTTCAGTTCAAATGAAGGTGATTTCCCTTCCGAGGCTCACACCCACATTCACTGAATTAAACCTCCTTCTGGAGTGAATAATCAACAATTAAAATAGAAGTTATCCAATAGCTGCCAAATTGAATTGAGAAGAAGAAGAATTTCATTAATTCATGAGAATTACAATAGAGCTCCTCCACCTAATGAAATTGGGGTTTAGTTCATCATTGCTCTAGCACAAAACAGAAAAGAAAAATTTGCAGAAGATGAAGAACAGAAAAGAAAATTCCACTTAGATCTAAAACTCTAAGGAAAACTAAAAGAAAGCTCAAAAGAAAATATCAAAAGGAAGGAGGAGTCCCTTCAAAATCCATCTAAAGTCCCCTAAGTCCCTTATGAAATTAAATTTTCATCTGTTTATGCACTTTCTAAATTGGTCATCCAGGTACTTAGAGTGGGCTTTTTACGTCTGATGAAGTGGGTCAAAATGAGTCCTCAGTTGGTGTGGTTGGGAGCTTGCTTCAGGAGAACATAGAGTTCTCAAAGTGAACGTTGCATTCATTCACCTATGCATACGCGTTCTATGTGCGTGCGCGTCCCTTGCATTGTTGCACCAACGATGCGTACGCCTACTGCATGCGTGCGCGTCGATACGATCTTCAGATTCAACCATGCTTGCACGTACCATGCGTGCGTACGCGTTCTTTATAGCGTTCATTGATTGAATGCTGCATTCACGCCATGAACGCTCCTCACGTGTGCACGTACTGAGCGCGTGCACGTGGATGGTAAAATCAAAATGTCACTTCTGCGTTCCAGCGTCATGTACGCATTCACACCAACCATTACTTTTGTCACATCGAGGCATGCGCGTCATGCACGCGTGCGCATTGATGACCAAATTCAAATTCCAATTCTGAAAGTATCACAGGCGTTCATTTAGAGTGAACGTTGCATTCTTGGCTTGTGAACGCTAATCCCACACCTACGCCTGCGTGCCTTGCACGCGTACGCGTGGATATCCAAACGCTTCCCCACGCGGCAGCATCTTGTATGCATGTGCATCGCCTGTGAACGTAGCGTTCATCAAATGAACGCAGTGTTTGTCTGCACCTTGTATTTCTTTGCTTTTCTTTCTTCATCCTTTTACCTGCCATCAACCAAACAAGCAATCAAAGCCTAGCCAAAATCACAAGGTTATACATCATTCATAATAATTGGTGCGGTGTTTCTAACCACCACAGACTTACCGACAAGTACACCGGGTCGTACCAAGTAATACCTCAGGTGAGTGAGGGTCGATCCCACGAGGATTGATGAATCAAGCAACAATTGTTAAAAGATTTACTTAGTTAGGCAAATAGAAAAGGGTTTTGAGATAGTCAAAAGTTTTAAATTTGAAAAATAAGATGATTATATATCACATATCATGTTAAATCCAAATAATTAAAATTAGGAGTAATTGTTTTCAAGCTGTTGTTCAAGTAAAGAGCTTTTTCAAGTTTTACAAGAACTCAAATAGAAAGAGGGTCATACTTCCATTCCACCCAAATTCATAAGATAAAGAGTGAAAAAAATTCTTAAATTAAAAATCCATACATGAATTAGAATAGAAAAAGTAATAAAATCAATCCATACAAATAGACAGAGCTCCTAACCTTAACAATGGAGGATTAGTTGCTCATGATTGAGAGGGAAAATAAGGATTCAGGTAAATGTACTAAGTTTCAATCTAATGGGATGAAAAGTTAACTAATGGAATCCTTTTTTATAGCTAATCCTAATTAATTTAAAATCTAATTATCTAAAAATTAAAAAATATCTTTTCCTAAAAATAAGATTTAATTTTAAATCAGAATAATCAGGAGGTCTTTAGTTGATGGGTGGAGACTACATGTTTTGTCCATTCTGTAGCTTCTAATCTGTGTTTTCTGGGCTGAAAACTAGGTCAAAACAGCCCAGAAATCGCCCTCAGTGTTTTTCGACATTTTCTGCACGTGGCGCATGTCACGCGTACGCGTCAGTCACGCATACGCGTCGCTGTTCTTCTTCGCAAGTCACGCAGACGTGTCAATCATGCGCACATGTTGCTGTGAAATTCTTCAAATCACGCGTACGCGTCAATCACGCGCACGCGTCGCCATGGAAAGCTCCAAATCATGCGCACACGTCGGTCTCGTGTACGTGTCACTCCTTGTTGCCATCTCCGTTGATTCTTGTGCTGCAGAAACTGCACCAAATCTAGCCGAATGTTACCTAAAATAAACAAAATTGCAAAAGACTCGAAGTAGCATCTATATTGGCTAAAAGATAATTAATTCTTTATTAAACTCAACAACTTAGATGCAAATTCAGTAGGAAAAGATAGGAAAGATGCTCACGCATCACAACTCCAAACTTGAATTGTTGCTTGTCCTCAAGGAACCAAAATTAATATAGGCTTAGGATGTGAATTTGCATGAGAATGAGAGTTCAATTAAGCCCATGTCTCTTCTTATAGTGGGGTTTACAACTGCAATCCTGAATAATTTTGGCATCTCACTCTCCTTTGAATCAGAAGAATGTTACTGTCATCTGGAATTAGAATCCGGATAATATTATGAATTATTTGATCTTTTGTAACTCAATTTAATCCTTGAACACAACAATTTTTCTTTGGTGCTTTGCACCTTGAGCCTAGCCGTGACTTTAAATGTTTTGTCTCAAACTTTACTTGATATAGAAACACCACAAGCACTTAGCTGGGGAACTCTCTTTAAGTTCTAAATATTTTCATTATTATTAAAATTTTTTTAATTACTCCCAGACAGTGGTGCTCAAAGCTTTTGGCGTACTCTACAATTGATCTCGACAATAAATGTTTTGTCTCAAGGATTACTTGACACAAGAACACCACAAGCATGTGACTTAGGGAAACAACTCTTTGAGCTTTTAATCATGTCTGACCTCCCTAGTCATTGATGCTCAGAGCCTTGGACCATGCTTTTATTTTTCTTTTGCTGTTTCTTTTGCTTCAAGGATTAAACTCTCATTAATTTCAGAGAAATCATAATAATTCTCTAAATTCCTGTATTTCCACATGACCATAGGGTGAAGCTCTGGTAACCACAAATGGTCCTGACCACCGGGATTTCAGCTTCTCGGGAAAGAATTTGAGCCTTGAATTATATAGAAGCACTCTTTGTCCTGGCTCAAAGACTTGGATGGCAATCTTCTTGCCATGCAGTAGCTTGGTTCTCTCCCTATAGAGCATCATCAAGCTTCCTAGACTAGTCCTTTCTTGAAAATCTGACGGTGTTCTCTAGAATCCTCTTAAGTTTCCTGTTGGAAACTTCAACTTGTCCACTTGTCTGAGGGTGATAGGGCTGCCACTTTATGATGGACTCCATATCTCTGCAGAAGAGAGTCCAACTGTCTGTTGCAGAAATGGCTTCCTCCATCACTAATGAGTGTCCTTGGGACACCAAACCGGCTAAAGATATATCTATAAAGAAAGCTCATTACAACCTTGGCATTATTAGTGGGCAAAGCCATAGCTTCCACCCACATGGACACATAGTCAACTGCCACTAGAATATAGTTGTTTGAATGTGAGGGTGGGAAAGATCCCATGAAATCAATACCCCACACATCAAACAACTCAACCTCAAGAATCCCCTGCTGTGGCATTTCATAGTTGGCAGGTAGATTCGTGGCTTTTTCACATCTGTCACAGTGCTTGACAAACGCTCTTGAATCCCTGAAGAGAGTTAGCCAGTAAAACCCGCTCTGAAGGACCTTTGCAGCTGTCCTTTCACCACCAAAGTGGCCTCCATAATTTGAACCATGACAGCGCCTCTGCTATGTTTCTTCATCTGGGACACATCTCCAGATGATTCCATCTGAACACCTTTTAAAAAGGTATGGTTCCTCCCGAATGTAGTACTTTGCATCAGTCAATAGCTTCTTCACTTGTTGCCTACTATACTCCCTTAGGATAAAATTCATGGCCTTATAATTTGCAATGTCTGAAAACCATGGAGCCTGCTGAATGAGGAACAATTGCTCATCCGAAAATGTCTTAGTCACAGCTGTGGGTGGTTGTACTCCGGCTTCAGGATCAATTCTGGAAAGATGGTCAGCTACTTAATTCTCTTACCCTTTCCTGTTTTTTATCTCAATATCAAACTCCTGAAGGAGCAACACCCATCTGATTAATCTTCGTTTAGAATCTTATTTGGTTAGAAGGTACTTTAAAGCAGCATGATCAGTATAAATAATAACCTTAGAACCTAGTAAATAGGACCTAAACTTATCAACAGCATACACAATAGCTAATAATTCTTTTTTTGTAGTTGTGTAATTCTTTTGGGCATCATTTAACACATGACTGGCATAGTAAATGACCTGTACAAGCTTACCATGCCTCTGTCCTTAGACAGATCCTATAGCAAAGTCACTAGCATCACACATTAATTCAAATGGTAGATCCCAGTCAGTCGGGCGAATTCAGAATGTTATGAGAGTTTAGATAATTAAAAGATAAATAAAACATAAAATAAGATAGGGATACTTATACAATTCATTGGTGGGAATTTCAGATAAGCGTATGGAGATGCTTTGTGGCTCCTGAACTTCTGCTTTCCTATTACCTTCATCCACTCATTCATACTCCTTTCCATGAAATGTTGTATGTTGGGGGATTACCGTTGTCAATGGCTACCATCCGTCCTCTCAGTGAAAATGGTCCGGCTACGGGTTACGTAGGGCTAATCATTTGTCGGTTCTCACTTGTGTTGGAATGAGATCCAATGATCCTTTTGCGCACTGTTACTGCGCCCAACAGTCATGAGTTTAAAGCTTGTCACAGTCATCCCATCCCATATCCTACTCGAAATACCATAGACAAGGTTTAGACTTTCCAGATCTCAAGAATGCTGCCAATTTGTTATAGCTTATACCACGAAGACTCTGATTTCACGGAATTGAAACACTCTATTGTCAGGAGAGGCAATCATGCGTCATGAACCAGGAACCCAAGAGATACACACTCAAGCTCTCGCAGATAGAACGAAAGTGGTTGTCAGGCATGCATTCATAAGGGAAAATGATGATGAGTGTCACAGATCATCACATCCATCAGGTTGAAGTACGAGTGAATATCTTAGAATAAGAATAAGCGTCAATTGAATAGAAAAACAATAGTACTTTGCATTGATTCATGAGGAAAATACAAAAGCTATGAAGGTCTAGGCATGGCCGAATGGCCAGCCCCCAAAACGTGATCAAGAGATCAAAAGTGATCCAAAGATAGTCTCAAAAATAATCTAAAGATATAAATACAATAGTAAAAAGTCCTATTTATACTAAACTAGTTACTAGAGTTTACATAAATAAGTAGCTAATGCAGAAATCCACTTCCAGGGCCCACTTGGTCTATACTTGGGCTAAGCATTAAAGCTTTCACATGCATAGGCTTTCCTTGGCGTTTTACTCCAGCTTTGGTGCCAGTTCTAGCGTTTTACGCCAGAAAAGGGTCTCTGACCGGCGTTTAGATGCCATTTTAGGCCATCAAATATTGGGCAAAGTATGAACTATTATACATTGCTGGAAAGCCTAAGATGTCTACTTTCCAACGCAATTGAGAGAGCGCCGATTGGGCATCTGTAGCTCTACAAAAACCATTTCGCATACAGGAGGGTCAGAATCCAATAGCATTTGCAATCCTTTTTCAGCCTCTGAATCAGATTTTTGCTCAGATCCCTCAATTTCGGCCAGAAAATACCTGAAATCACTGAAAAATACACAAACTCATAGTAAAGTCTAGAAATGTGAATTTTGCATAAAAACTAATAAAAATATAATAAAAACTAACTAAAACATACTAAAAACTATGTAAAAACAATGTCAAAAAGCGTATAAATTATCCGCTCATCAAGGATCTTGTGCATACACTTGGTTGGACTAATCCCCTTCAAATCACTAATGGTCCACCCAAGAGCTGTTTTATGACTCTTGAGCACTGAAACAAGCGCCTCTTCCTCTTCAGGCTTCAGGGAAGAGCTAATAATCACTGGATATGAGTCATTCTCACCCAAGAACACATATTTCAAAGAAGGAGGAAAGGATTTAAGCTCAAGCTTGGGGGATTCCTCCTCTGCTTTAGGCGTGTGAACCATAGTCTTCTGGATTGGTGAATTATCAACTTCAACTAATTCATACTCAGAGATAGGATCCAGAATGTCATCTAGCACCTCAGCTTTCAGTACCTCTTGAACAAGTGGTTCAATAACATCTATTTTCATACACCCTTCAGAATCATTAGGGTGCTTGAGAGCTTTAAAAATGTGAAGGACCACCTATTCTTCATTGACCCTTAGGGTTAATTTACCGTTTTGTACATCAATCAGAGCTCTACCTGTAGCTAAAAAGGGTCTATCAAGTATAATAGAGGATTTTACCTCCTTTTCCACGTCTAATATAACAAAATCAACAGGAAAGATGAATGGTCCTACTTTAACAAGTAAATCCTCAACAACACCTACAGGTAATTTAATAGAAAGATTAGCAAGTTAAAGAGAAATACAAGTGGGTTTTACCTCCTCAATTGGAAGCTTTTTTATTACTGAAAGTGGCATGAGATTGATGCTAGCTCCAAGGTCACATAAAGCTCTATAAATGGTGACATCTCCAATGATGCAAGGAATTACAAAGCTCCCTGGATCTGGCATCTGCTCAGGAAGGTTGTGTTGAATAATGGCACTGTATTCCTCGGTTAACACCACTGTTTCTTGTTCCTTCCAGTTCCTCTTGTAGGTCAACAATTCTTTCATAAATTTAGCATAAAGAGGCATTTGCTCAAGAGCCTCTGCAAATGGAATGTTCATCTATAGCTTCTTGAAGACCTCTCAAGTATTTGCTTACTCAGCTGGCCCATTTGCACTTCCAAGTTTCTAATGGAGGCTCTGGTTTTCTGCATAAAACTCCTCATCATCTCCCAATTAGAATCTTCCTTGGATTTAGAGTTAGCCTGCTAAGGCTATTGTTGCTGCTGAGACCGAGATTGGCGGTTATTGTAATTGTTCTGTTGGAAGCCGCCCTGAGATTTATTGTTGAAATTCTGAGATCTCTGAGGTTGGTCTCTCCACCCAAAATTTGGGTGATTTCTCCATCATTGATTGTATGTGTGAGAATATGAGTCATTGTTGGGATTTCTAGAACCACTCCCTATGTAATTGACCTGTTCAGAAGAGGATTGAGCATAATCATAATTATCATTTTGCACTAAATTTCCTGCCATGTCATGGGAGACCTCTTGAGGTGGATTTTGGGTGTTGATAGCTGAGACTTGCATGCCACCCATGTGTTGAGTAAGTAGACTTATTTGCTGAGACATAAGCTTGTTCTGAGCAAGGATAGCATTAAGAGCTTCTACTTCCATGACACCCTTCTTCTAAGGAGCCATAGAGTTCACAAGGTTCAACAAGGAGACCAAGGATCAACACTTCCCCAAATTCCTTAAAGTCTTCAAGAAGTTGGAGATTAATATCCCCCTGGATGAAGCATTAGAGCAGATGCCTCTATATACAAAGTTCTTGAAAGAGCTTATCAATAAAACGAGAAGTTGGCATGAGAAGAAAACCACTATGCTCACTGAAGAATGCAGTGCTGTGATCCAAAGAGGTATCCTACCAAAGCTCAAAGACACAGGGAGCTTTGTGGTTTCATGCACCATAGGCAAGATGACATTAGAGAAAGCTCTCTGCAATCTAGGTGCTAGTATCAATCTGGTTCCCCTCTCAATGATGAGAAAGCTTGCCATAGAAGAAATCAAACCTATTAGGATGTCACTGGTGATAGCTGACAGATCAATCAAGACATGCAATAGAGTTGTGGAAAATCTTTTAGTGAAGGTTGGAGAGTTCATCTTCCTGCAGACTTTGTGATCCTGGACACAGAAGAGGAAGGAAAAAACTCAATTATCTTAGGAAGACCATTTCTAGCTACAGCAAGAGCTACTATCGATGTAGAAAAGGGAGAAATGATCTTCAGGGTGCACAATGAGCAAATGGTCATCAATGTTTTCAAGTTAATGCAACATCCCCCTGAGCAAGAGAACCACATGAACGTGGATATGATAGAAGGGTTGGTAGAAGTAATGTTAGAAGCCAATTGTCATGAGCAACAGGACGAAGAAGTGGAGGAGGAGTCACTGGAAGATGACAACCAGGAGGAACAAGAAGAGGAAGTGGTAGAGATCTCCATTGAAGACAATAAAAAGGAGAAGCAAAAATAAGAGTTAAAGCCTCTCCCTCCTCACCACAAATATGTGTTTCTTGGAGAAGCAGAGGCCCGGCCAGTAATCATAAACTCCTCCCTGAACATGGAAGAAGAAACAAAGTTGATTGAAGTGTTAAAAGCTCACAAGACAGCCTTGGGTTGGACAATTGAGGAACCAAAGGCATCAGCCCTTCCATTTGTATGCATAAAATTCTATTGGAGGAAGATTCAAAACCTGTGGTTCAACCCCAAAGGAGACTTAACCCAACCATGAAGGAGGTTGTTCAAAAAAAAGTGATAAAGCTATGGAATGCTGGGATAATCTTTCCAATCTCTGACAGCTCATGGGTGAGTCCGGTTCAAGTTGTACCAAAAAAGGGAGGAATGACAGTCATCTCCAATGAGAAGAATGAGTTAATTCCCACAAGGACAGTGACTGGATGGATGATGTGCATAGATTATAGAAGACTGAATGATGCTACAAGGAAAGATCACTTCCTTCTACCCTTCATTGATCAGATGTTGGAGAGATTGGCAGGCCATGCTTATTATTGCTTCTTGGATGGGTATTCCGGGTAAAATCAGATAGTGCTGGATCCCAAGGACCAAGAAAATACCTCCTTCACATGTCCTTTTGGAGTTTTCGCCTACAGAAGGATGCCATTTGGGATATGCAAAGCCCCAACAACCTTTCAAATGTGTATGCTCTCCATCTTCTCTGACATGGTGGAAAAGTTTTTAGAAGTCTTCATGGATGATTTTTCTGTTTTTGGCAATTCATTTAACACTTGCTTGCATCATTTAACTCTTGTTTTGAAAAGATGCCAAGAAACTAATCTGGTATTGAATTGGGAGAAATGCCATTTCATGGTTCCTGAAGGGATTGTTCTTGGGCATAAAGTATCAAGCAAAGGTATAGAAGTTGATAAAGCTAAAATAGAAATCATTGAGAAACTCCCTATACCTGTTAATGTGAAAGCAGTAAGGAGTTTTCTTGGGCATGCTGGTTTTTACAGGAGGTTCATCAAAGATTTTTCAAAAAGAGCAAAGCCACTGAGCAATTTGCTAATGATTGATAGCCCTTTCATCTTTGATGATAGTTGCAAGCATGCCTTTGAAACTTTAAAGAGAAAACTCATTACAGCACCAATTATCACACCCCCTGATTCGAAATTGCCTTTTTAAGTTATGTGTGATGCAAGTGACTTTGCAATTGGTGCTATGTTAGGGCAAAAGAAAGACAAGCTACACCATGTCATATATTATACTAGTAAGGTGTTAAATGAAGCCCAGAAAAATTATACCACCACCGAGAAAGAGCTTTTGGCAATTGTATATACATTTGATAAATTTAGACAATACTTGATTGGTTCAAAGGTTATAGTGTATACTGAGCATGCTGCTCTGAAGTATCTAATGTCTAAACAGGATTCAAAGCCAAGGCTTATTAGGTGGGTGCTGCTGCTACAAGAATTCGACATTGAAGTGAGAGATAGAAAGGGGAGTGAGAATCAAGTAGCGGATCATTTGTCAAGAGTGCCACAAGAGGCCAATCAAGATATACCACAGCAAGTAAATGAAAAATTCCCTGATGAGCATCTTTTCCAAGTTCAGCAGGCATCTTGGTTTGCTGACATAGCAAACTACAAGGTGGGAAGGAAGGTACCTCAAGAGTTTTCTAAGCAACAAGTGAAAAAGTTACTCAATGAAGCAAGGAAGTTTTTGTGGGACGAACCTTTCTTATTCAAGAGATGCTCTGATGGAATGATTAGGAGGTGTGTCCCTGAAAATGAAATAAGAGATATATTGTCGCATTGTCATGGTTCAGCCTATGATGGACACTTTGGGCCAGAAAGAACAGCTGCTAAAATACTGCAGAGTGGATTCTATTGGCCAACCATCTTCAGGGATGCCAGAGAGTTCGTTCACCAATGTAATGAATGCCAAAGAGCTGGAGGATTGACAAGAAGGAATGAGATGCCTCATAACTACATCCTGGAAGTGGAGCTATTTGATCTTGGGGGCATTGATTTCATGGGCTCGTTCCCTCCCTCTTACTCTTTCAAATACATTTTAGTAGCAGTAGAGTATGTCTCAAAGTGGGTAGAAGCCAGAGCCACAACCACATGCGAAGCACAGATTGTTCTTCAATTCCTTAAGAAGCACATTTTCACTAGATATGGAGTGCCCAAGGGTCTTGTCAGTGATGGCGGTAGTCATTTTTGTAACAAGCGAATGGAAAAACTCCTTCGCAAATATGGAGTGATTCATAAAGTAGCCACTCCATACCACCCTCAGACTAATGGCCAAGCTGAGTTAGCAAATAGGAAGTTGAAAAAGATCTTAGAGAAAATAGTAGGAAGCACAAGAAAGGATTAGGCCATGAAGCTAGAAGATGCACTCTAGGCATATAGGACAGCATTCAAAACTCCTATTGGAAAGTCCCCTTTTCAGCTGTTATATGGCAAATCTTGTCACCTCCCTGTAGAGCTTGAACATAAAGCTTTCTAGGCCACTAAACTTCTCAACCTTGATTCTCAAGTAGCAGTGGAGAAGAGGCTACTACAACTAAATGAGTTGGATGAGTTTAGGCTAGAAGCTTATGAAAATGCTAAGATATACAAAGAAAAAAGCTAAGAGGTGGCTTGACAAAAAGATCTCAAGGAAGGAGTTCAAACTAGGATAGCAAGTACTCTTATATAACTCCAGGCTCAAAGTCTTCCCTGGCAAGCTCAAATCCAAATAGACTGGTCCTTATTTGGTGAGAAAGGTTTTCCTTTATGGAAGCCTTGAATTGCTAGATGAAGCAACAAAGAGCCATTTTACAGTAAACGGTCACAGGGCAAAGCATTACTTGGGAGGCCAATGGGATAAAGAAAAGGAGGTTCAGAACCTGAACTAAACAAGAATGAAGGATGTCAAGCTAATGACAATAAAAGAGCGCTTGTTGGGAGGCAACCCAACCTGAGGTAATCTCTTTTCATAGCAATTACAATAAAAAGATTGAGTGATCTAATCTGTATTGCAAGGAGCTAAGTTTGGTGTTGCACACCAAAATAATTTAAGGGAGAATGAAGAATGCTAAGTTTGGTGTTCCACCAAAATCTCATTTGAAAACACATTCTCACATTCTGCATAAAGAATTACTAGCTCCAAGTAATCAGAAAGATTACTTAACCATTGTTTGTTCCCTAGTTTTTAATTTTATGACCTTCAGCAAATCTTGCATATTAACCAGTTGCCTAAGGGCTTGAGAGACAAGCAAATTCTAAGGATTATGCAGGAAAACATCCAATCTATGAAGGGGATCTACATCATCATCCAAAGGAGAAACAACAGAGAGAAATAATGATGACAAAAGGAAAAGCTGAGAGATATTCCCAACAGGTTGTATTGACACTTTATCCTTGTTTCTATGAAGTATTTTTACTTGGGAATTCCTTTATGTTTTGCTGAAGTGTTCAATTAGGTGGAGTGGAAAATGTTTGCCAAAAATGCTAGTTTGCATTATGTTTGTCATACCTCATCTGCTAAAATTTTTTTTGTTTTCCCTTCTACATAAATAAAAGAAAAATGTTTAAAATAGAAAGTGAATGTTCAATGTTTTAGAAGTTAGAATGAAATTCAGTGGTGGTATTTGTTTGATTTAATGGTTAGCTCAAATAACAAAAGCTGCATAATAGCATGTTCTTTGAAGTGTGAATTAGTTTGCTGCTATAAAGTCCTTTATCAACGAATATCCCTTGAGAATGAAGCCAAATAAGAAAGAAAAAGAAAAAGAAAAGCCAAGAATGGGCAAAGAAACAAACAATGAGGCTAGACACCAATAGCTTGGACCTTAGGACATATGCCTGTGGTGTTTTTGTACTAGGATATGCTTGGACAAGTAGGTTCTGAGGAGTATTTTGAAACTTGGCCACTTGGATCAACTGATCTGGGATTGCCAACTGAAAATCCACTATCAAGAGCAACCTAGTTACAAGGCATTTAGTAATCTAAAGAGATGCTGGGCATCAATGTTCCTAGGAAGAAATTGTGATCATGTGTTTGTGATAAGAAAGTGTAGAGCAAAATTAAGCCAAAAGGCTGCTGCAACACTTGCCACCAAGCTTTCATTAATAAATAAGCTTTTTAAAGCAAAAGAAAGAAAGAAAAAGCTAGCAAGGGATCAATCAAAAATCAAGGCAGTATAGCAACAACTCTAGTGAACCTTTAAGGAAACATTTCTTATCTATCAGCAAAAAATAAGTGAGCTACATTTGTCTGCATAAAACCCCATGAACCAAGTTCAATTATCTGCTAAATAAGGACATGTATGCTTCTCTGTTTCATTTTACTTCTTCTTATGTTTAAGTGCTTGCTTGGGGACAAGCAAGATTTAAGTTTGGTGTTGTGATGGCAAGTCATCTTACGCTAGCTTTTCAAGCATTTTTCACTTGTTTCATTAGGTTTTATGCACTTTCTTGCATTATAAGTAAGTAATTTGGAGTGAAATTGCATGGTTATGTCAATTCAATCAACCATTAATTATTTGACACAAAATCATAAGGTTTAAGCTAAAATTAGTTGGTTTTTTAATGATTTAGAAACCTTGTGAAATTGGAGATGCTTTGATTGGTTGTTTTGATTATTTGTACGTGAAAAAATGGTGGAAAAAGAGATTTTGGCACACTTTTAAAGTTAGAGCATGCTTTGGACTTTAGGCCACGCTATGAAAAGCGTAACCCAAGACATAAAAGCGTGGCGCTCACCTAAGGGGCATCAAGAAAGCAAGGGTGCAACGCTCTCTTATTAAGCATAGCGCTCTCTATTTGAGGGCTAGTCCAAAGCCAAAGGAGCAAGGCCAAGGTGCTACGTTGGGTGATTTAACCGAGTGCTACAAGGAACCAAAGAAAACAAGGCAAAATCAATAGCGCTCGGTTAACTTTGTTAACTTTATCGGGCTCGTCATGAAAAAAAAAGCAAGGTGCAATATCAAGGAAAGGTGGAGCCATGATTCGAAATGGGGACCTTGTGCTAGCAAGGAAGGGGCACTGCAAGGCTTAGACAGGAGGTTGGCCAAAATGGCTTCACCAAGATTCGAAGAAGGGAACAAGAGCAAGCAAACAAGGGCACTAAGTTAACTTATCTAACTGAGCGCTAGTGTGCAAGGGTATTGGCACAAATGGGAGAGCTAGGATTCGAAGGGGAAGTCCCACCCAGAGCTAGTAGCACTACATTGAAATAAGTAACCGAGCACTATGAAGGAAGGCTTGGTTCGAAGCCTGGGCCAAGGTTGATAGTGATGTGTTGCCTTAGTTAACCGAGCGCTCCCCTAGGAGGTGTCCCTTGGTTCAAAATTCAATTAAAAACCAATTTGGACCCACCTCTTCACCAATTTGAAAAGTCCACTCCAAGTTCTAAAAATCAGAAAATAGAGAGTGTATAAATAGGAGTTAGTTTGATTTGTAGAGGACCTTTTTAGCATTTTTAATTTCCTTTAGCTAAATTTTTAGTTTTCACTTTGAATTTGGGAAATTGGGAAGTTTTCTTTTTCATCGTTCTTGCTTCTTCAACTTTCACTTTCTGTTTGGGGATTTTGGATTGAAATTAAAGGAATTTTGTTTTAATTCTTGATCTGAAATCCATTTTTGTTCTTCTTCTGCATAATTCTGAGAATTGAGGATTTAATTTGAGTTTCCTTTATTGCTTTCATTTACATTGCTTCTGCAAGCTTATTTTCTGTTTGATCAAGGAAGGAATTGAGATTTAGATCTACTTTCCAGTCTCATTGATCCCCTGAGATCTTCAATTTCTCTTTCATATTTTACAATTCAGCTATGTTTCTTTCTGTTTTATTTCTTCAAGCAAATTTTCCATTTATGTTGAGATCTGCTGCATCTTACTTCATCTTTTACTTCTCTGATCTATTGCTCTTTACATTCTCTTGTTGAATTATGAATCCCAGCTCCCAAATCCTTTACTCTTCATGCAATTTACATTTCTTGCAATTTAAGTTTCAGTCATCTACATTACTTGCACTTTAAGTTTCAGCTCTTTTACTTTCTTGCACTTTAAGTTTCATGCAATTTACTCTCCTGCACTTTACTTTTCTGTAAATTTCTCCTCTCCCTTTTATTTTCATGCAATTTAGCTTCTGTTGGTTACAATTCACTCAAATAATCAATTGTTTGCTTAACTAAATTAATCACCTAACTAAAATTGCTCAATCCTTCAATCCCTGTGGGATCGAGCTAACCCTTGTGAGTAATTACTACTTGATGCGACCCGGTACACTTGCTGGTGAGTTTGTGTTGGAATGATTTCCACACATCAGGCAAGCAATCCGAATTCTCAATGAAGTACCAAACTCTTCTCTTAGATCCAACCAAATTATCACTAGTCCAACCCTTGCATCTAGCTCTTGAAGCCTCAACCTTGATGAGCCTTGATTTACAACTCCAACCACTAAACATTCTTCTCTTCCGCTTTATTCCACAAAGCCTCCTAAGTTGGCCATTGATGAGTCCATATTTGATGAGATATTTTGACTTGATTTGAGTGGATTTCATCACATAAACCTACACTTAAGCACCCAAATAGCATACTTTTGTGTTTGGTCCCTAATTTGATCATAAATGTGAAAACATGTAATTTTGTGCTTGAAATGAGCAATTTAATTCCACTTTTATTCCATTTGATGCCATGACAGGTTTGTTGAGTGATTTCAAAACTTAGGGGCGAGAATGGATGGCCAAAAATGGAAGGAAGCATGTACAAGAGAGAACACATGAAGAAAACAAGGAAAAACACACATAGCGACGTGTGCGTGCGCACACGTACCTGTGCGTACGCACAGGAGGATTTTCAGCTAAGTGTGTAGACGCACACATCTGTGCATCTGAACAGGTCCCTGCACGTGATTTTATTAATGAAACACGTGTTTCGCAATTTCTGAGGCCTCTTGGCCCATTTTGGAAGGCTTAAAGGCTAAATTGGAGTGCTATATCAAGGAGAATTCAACACTTATCAATGGAGCCATCTTAGTTTAGGAAAAACACATAGTAGGAGTAGGAGTAGTGCAGATTAGGAAATTCTCTCTTAGGGTTTAGTTAAGGTTTGTAGCATTTTATACTTCAAGTCTTGCTTTTGGATTTTGCAATTTATATTGTAAATATTTCTTTAATTGTCTCTTTCAATCACATTACTTGTTCTACACTTTCTTACATTTCCATTTCTCTTGACAATATTTACTTTGCCTTGCAATTTTGGATTTCTAGTTATTTAATTTGATGTTTGATAGCTTTTATTTCTTTGTTAAGTTGCTTTTATTGATTTTTATCATTTATGGTTCATAGCTTTTACCATTTTCCCAATTTTTCCATGTTTTATGTATTTAATTAAATGCTAATTTTGATTATGGGGTAATTTCCACCCTTTGGCTTGAGAAAAATGAGTTTATGGATTACTAGAGCCATAATGTCCAACATTTAGTGATGATTCTTGGGTTGTTAGTTGTTATTGTTTCCACTAACACTAGCTTTTTACTAAGGTAATTAGTAAGTTAGCTAGGACTTGTGGATTAATTACAATTATACTCACTTAACTTTTCCTTCAATGTTAAGGGTTGACTTAGTGAGATTAATCCATCATAATTATCATAGTTGTGGTTAGGGCAAGGAAGGGATTCCATAACTCATCCTAAGTCAAGGTTTCATTTATGTTTTAAATCACATTTTTATCAATTTATAGTCTTACTTGTTTATATTGCATACATAGTTCTTTTATTCTTTTATTAGTTTATTAATTGCAATTTTGCCTTGTTCTTTAATTAATTTATTTTGTTTGCCTTCAATCATTGAAAATCCCCTTTGCTTCTCACAACCAAAATCGTGTGCGCTCATTGGCATTAGTTCCTAGGGAGAATGACCTGAGAGACTAAATACTCTCGTTTTACATTTGCTTTGAATTGTGACATTTTTTATATTTGAATTTGATATTGGTTAATTTTTGGGTTTGGAACTATACTTACAATGCCAATCTTATTTTGAGAAAAACTCCAAACCTGCTCTAGGCCACTTATCAAAATTTGGTGCCATTGCCGGGGAACTAACATCAAGAGTGCCATATTTTGGTTGTTGTAAATATGTCCATAGTGTGAATACATGCTTTCCGGTTGTTTGTTTGCTTTTTTTGATAATTAGTATTTTATTTCTTTTGTCACCTGATGTCTTTAGTTTTTATTTTCCATTTTCTATATGAGTTATCACCCTCTTGGTTTGGAGTTTGGTTGTGATCATTTTGTAGGGTTTGATAACTTCAATTGTGGATTGTATCATGGGTTTGGAGCAACAATTTTGGGAGGAGCAACCTCTTCCATATTACAATGAACCATACCCTCCCCAATATGCGTACCCAAACCAAGGATATGGTGGATTTCACTATGACTATGCACTTCCACCACCATATACAAATGACCTCTACCCTCAACACAACCCTCAATCACCGCATTTTCAAACACCACACGACTACTACCAACAACCACATCCATACATACTACCTCAAGATGCTCATCAACAAGAACTACCTCCCACATATACAACCTTCCTCCCAAACAATGGACTTCATTTTTCACCACAATGTGAAGCTTTCCCACCCTTGACCCAAGAACCATAAGACCTTCAAGCCTTTCTCCAAGAGCAAGAAGGATTCCGAAGGACACAATGGCAATTTGTGGCAACCATAGCCGAAGCGATGAACTGCTTGGTTCTCCTACGCTCATCCGATCAAGGTATTCCTCTTGAGAAATATGAGGGATCAACTAAGGCTTGTAGTGAAGAGGAGAGCATGGATTCACAAGGGAAAGAAGAAGGGTTAGAGCTTGAAGTGCAAATAGAGGAGGAAAGGGAAGTATGTGAACCAGAGGAGAGAAATGAGGTATTGAGGGAGATTGATCAAGGTGAGGATTCCATCATAGATGATTTTTTGTCCTCCTTGATCAATCTGCTTGATGATCCCAATGAGCCTTTCCCCATTGAGTTTGAGAGAGACAAGGAGATAGACTTCTCACAACCTCCTTGTTATGACATAAGTGATGGGGAAGAAGAAGAGGAAGTTGGTGAGGAAGCAATTTCGGTCCAAGAACATATTGAGTGGGTGGAAATTTCACCTATGAGTTTCATTAGCCCCCACCAATATGATATCTTGGAGACAGACTACCAACTCAAGGTCCTTCTTGGGTTTGTACATGGTGGAGGAAGAAGTGTTGGTTTCCAACCAAGTCCAAGGTTCTTTAAGAAAATCAATTCAAGACTTTGAGCTCAAGCATGGTGTGAAGTATAATTGAGTGGTTTCTGGAGAGTGTTGCGTTATCTCAAGGGTCATTTGAGAGTTTGTTCATCCAGCTTGGACCATAGTGATCAACAAGAAATCGAGTGGGAGCCTAGAATATGGGATCCCAGAGGAGCTTTAAGAGCCAAGCATGGATGGAGATTTAAGGAAGAGTGGAAACACAAGCCACCCTAGCAAGAGTCTCCTCAACAAGTTCAACTTAAGGACTATAAACTAAAGTGCTAGGTGGGAGACACCCCACCATGGTAACATCTTTCCTACCCTTTTCTCTTTGTTTATAGTTTTGATTTCTTGCATTTTTGCTTATCTTATCTAGCTTAGGTTAGTTTAATTTTGAGTTTGGTAGGTTAACTTTCATTTGGATCATGATTTTGTGAAGTTTTGAATGTTTGGGGTTGAAAAATGTGTTGAGATAAGGTGGAGGGCCCTAGAATTTGAAGAAAAATTTTTTGGAAAACATGGCATCTGTGCATGCGCACACACTTGTGCAAATGCACAAACCTCCTTGTTTCAAGTCTTGTGCGTGTGCACTGCTCTGTACGTATGCACCCGTCCCCTTTCTTGCGCTGTTTGTGCGGCCGCACAGACATGTGCCTCCGCACGCCAACTCGCATCCCCTTTGGTGGGAGCGATGGCACAGCTTGTGCACGAAAACATCCTCACCCCTTTTTGCTTCTGTGTGCGCGCACGCACGCACACATGATCCTACACAAAAAGAAAAGTCTCATGTGCGTGCGCACAAACTTGTGCGCACGCACACATCTTACCCCCCTTCTGTCTAGAGCGTTCGCACAATTTGTGCGGGCACACCCCTCCCCTTTTCACCTAGTGTGCGTACACACACACACCTATGCATACGCACAGGTGCTGTTTTGGGCAACATTCCTATTCCACCTTAAATAATCCCTAATACACTTTCCATCCCTCTCTTTTCTTGTTTTTTTTTTCATGTTTCTCTACTTACTTTACTTAGTTTTCATTGCATCGCATTTTGGTTTTAGTAGTTATATTAGTTTTGGTTTACTTGCTTGTTAATTGAATAAGTTGAAAGTGTTTGTTTGATGTTGACTGGGTTGCTTGTTGCTTGAATGTCATCAATGCACTTATAATTTGCTTTGATTCACTAGCACCTAATTGGATTTGCGCATTTGCATTTTGTTGCATATTAGGTGAACTATTGTAAGTGCATTGAATTGAGTGAATTGAGTTGAAATTACTTGTTCATCATGATCTTTCATATTAAAAATCATCACATGACGAGTACTTGTTCCTTGTTAATGCTTTGCATTTGTTTGAGTGACTCAACTTGATTCTTATCAAGCTTGTTGATGACAAGTCATCATATACCCATTTTTCAACCTAATTTCACTTGTTTTATTAGTCTTTATGCACTTTCTTGCATCCTAAGTAAGTGATTTGGAGTGAAAATGCATAACTTCTTTAAATCAAACAACCACCATGAAATTAATGTTAACTCATGAGGTTTAAGCTAATTTAATTGAATTTTAATTGATTTATAAGCCTTGTGAATTTAGTGATACTTGGAGTGGTTGTTTTGGTTTATTGTAGGTGAAGAAAAGAATAAAAGAGAAAGCGTGGCCTAAGAAAGCGTGACCAAATGGGAAGAAAACGTGGTCAAAGGAAGGAGAAGTGTGCCGCATGTAAAGAGAGGAGGCAAGCATTGCCCTCCACAAGGGCACACTGCCCTCTAGGAGGGCAACATAAGGGAACAAAGCATAAAAGGCAACTCTGCCCTGCCCACTACAAGGGCAGAGCACAAATTTGTGCCTTGGAATCAAGAAGAAGAAAATGTTGCCCTGCCCTCCACAAGGGCAGTATCGGGCTCACAAGGGAAGAAAATCAAAGGAAAATGTCTCCCAATGCTTGCCACAAGAGTTGAACACGGGAACATGAGGAAGCAAGGAATTAAGCCTCACTTTGGTGCCAAGAAAGCCAAGGAAATTAAGTAGCGTGTGTTTCTGCCATGATTCGAACGCGGGACTTCAGTTTGGAAACACTGCCCTGGCCTCCACGAGGGCAGGGCAGCATTTTGTTGTGGCATGAATCTGGCGCACCAAGGGACGATTCTGGCGCACCAAGGCACGGTTCTGGCAGCACCAACAGCGCACCACAGCACAATTCTGGCGCACCAATTTTTTCTGCCTTGCCCTCCGTGAGGGCAGGGCAGCGTTCTGCGCACCAAGCCTGCACCACGCCGCACCACGCACGCACCAAGCACCAAATCCTGCCCTGCCCTCCACAAGGGCAGGGCAGCCTCCTGGAAGCTATCATTTTTGGGCCAAAAATTGAATTAAAAATCCAATTTAATTCATTTCTTCACCAAATCAAAAGCCCATCCAAATCCCTAGATCCAAGAATAGAAAGTGTATAAATAGGAGCTAGTTTGATGTAATTAGGACCTTTACTTGACTTTTGAATTTTGCACTTTCTTTGAGCTTTGAATTTTTTCAACTTTTCTTGGAGAAATTTGACCGAGATTTCAGAGCATTGGGGAGGAGAATTGATCTCTCTTCTTCCTCGTTCTTGCTTGGGCATTTTTAATTTCCTTGTTTTGAGTCTTGGGTGTTAAGAATTGAGAAAATTCTGTCTCAATCTCCACTCAAGAGCTCTTTAATTTCTTTTCTGCATAATTGAATTCATTTACATTCTCTTTACTGCTTCTTCTTAAATTTCTTGTCAATTGCTTTGAGAACTTGGATCTAGGAAGGCAATTGAGATCTAGGCTCTGCTACCAAGTCTCTGGAGTCCTGAGATCCCAATTTCCTTTTGGTTCTTCTATGAACCTTTGCTGCACTTAATTTCTTTACTGTTTGAGTTCTAATTGTTTCTAATTCAATTTCTGCTCTATTAACTGTGGCAATTCAATTTCTCTTTGTTTAGATTCTGCAATCCCAGTCCTCAAATCTCTTTTACATTCAAGCAATTTACATTTCTTGCCATTTAAGTTACTGCAATTTACATTTCTTGCACTTTAAGTTTCAGTCATTTAATTTCTTGTCCTTTAAGATTCAGTCTATTTTACTTTCCTGTCCTTTAATTTACTGCAATTCTCCCCTCTCCCTTTACATTCCAAGCAATTTAGCTTCTGTTAAATACAACCCACTCAACCAAAACTTAATTCGCTTGACTAAATCAACCACTAAACTAAAATTGCTCAATCCTTCAATCCCTGTGGGATCGACCTCACTCATGTGAGTTATTATTACTTGATGCGACCCGGTACACTTGCCGGTGAGTTTTGTGTTGGATCGTTTTCCACACATCAAGTTTTTGGCGCCGTTTCCGGGGATTGAATTAGATTGACAATGATTAAGTAAGGTGGTGGTCTAGATTAAGCATTTTTTTTCTTTTAACTAAGCACATTAACTGTTTGACACATGGGGTCACCTAACCCTCTAACCACATTCTAGCATTAGAATGTCCATGTTTCATTTGGTTTGTTTGTGATTCTTGCAAGTCATGGAGGCTGAGGTGCGTGAAGAGGGAGTGAGCAACAATACCCAGCCTGCAAGAAGGGTGTTGTCCTCTTACACTATCCCCAATGCAAGAAACTGTGGGAGTAGCATACTCACTCCCAACGTTCATGCAAATAATTTTGAGTTGAAGCATCAACTTATCACTCTGGTGCAAAACAATTGCTCCTATGGAGGAAGTCCACTTGAAGATCCAAACCAACACTTATCCATCTTCCTCAGGATTTGTGAAACTGTCAAAACAAGTGGTGTGCATCCAGACATCACAAGCTACTGCTGTTTCCATTCTCTCTGAAGGATAAGGCCACTCAATGGCTAGAGACATTTCCCAAAGAAAGCATCAATAATTGGGAAGACTTAGTGAGCAAATTCCTAGCCAAGTTCTATCCTCCTCAAAGAATTATCAAGCTGAAAACAGAGGTGCAAACATTCATTCAAATGGATGGAGAGTCACTGTATGATGTCTGGGAGAGATACAAGGCCTTAATCAGGAAATGTCCCCTAGAAATGTTTAGTGAGTGGGATAGACTCCAAAACTTCTATGAAGGGTTGACCCAGAAAGCTCAAGAAGCATTAGATCATTCAGCAGGAGGCTCATTGCAGCTAATGAAGACAGCAGAGGAAGCCCAAAACCTCATAGAGATGGTGGCAAACAATCAATATTTCTTTGCTCATCAAAGACAACGCCAACCAGCCCAGAGAAGGGATGTGCTGGAGCTTGAAGGTATTGACGTTCTCTTGGCACAAAACAAACAGATGCATCAACAGCTTCAGCAACAAATAGAAATGATGGCCAAGAAAATTGATGGATTGCAAGGTGTTGCAGTAAACACACAATGGCAATCTCAAACCTCACATGGGTGGAATCAATCTGAAGAAAGTTTTGGGACATTCAATTTTGAGCAACAAAGCCCTGAGCAGGTACAATGCATGAACAATACTTCAAGTTCATTTCAACACAATTTTCATGTAATGCACACAAGACACCCTGGAAGACTCATTCTAATTCAAGGTGGGGTGAGCATCAGAATCAAGGACAAAGGGACTTCAACTCTGGCAGCCTCAGCAACACAAGCAACCATAACCATTCATCCAATAATACTAACCAATTCAAAAATTCACAAAACACATATCACCAACCCCATAATAACTCACAAAACCACCAGAATAACTTTTTCACATCCACATCCCACCCACAAAGTACCCCCATAATTAATTCAAACAACTTCCAACAACAACCATCTCATTTCACACAACCACAACCAAATTCAGACTCTCAAAGAATCTCAAGTCTAGAGAAAATAATGGAGAAACTCATGAAAATCAAGAGATGGCAAGACAAGATCAGGAAGCTGCAAGGAAAGATCAGACCCTGGCATTCAAAAACCAAGAAACCTCAAACAGAAACCTTGACAGACACATGGGGCAAATGGCTAAGCAAATTTCAGAAATGGATGAGAAGAGAGCAAATGCCTTCCCCAATGTCACTGAAGAACACCCAAGGGACAAAGGAAAAGCCACAAAATGGGAGGAGTGCAAAGTAATCACAGTGGGAAGTGAGAAGACTATGAAGAAGGAAGCCATCAATCAGGACAAACATAACAAAGAAGTTCCACAAGAAGAGACAGAAGGGAAAAGTAAAGAGGATCAAGAAACCAAAAATGCACAAATTTCAAAGGGAGACAAGAACATCATTGAATCACAACTACAAAAGAAGAGGGAAGAAGTGAATCCTTGTGTCCCCAAACTTCCATATCCTCAGAGGTTTAAAAAAGAAAATGAGGATAAGCAATACTCAAAATTCCTGGACATATTCAAGACACTTAGCATCAATATTCCTTTCTTGGAAGCACTTGAACAAATGCCACTATATGCCAAATTCATGAAGGAAGTACTGACAAAGAAAAGATCCCTGAAGGAAGGACAGATTGTTGAGATGACAAAGGAATGTAGTGCTATCCTCCAAAGAGAGTTGCCAGAGAAGAAAGATGATCCTGGGAGTTTTTACATACCTTGCACCATAGGGGACATAACAATTGAGAAGTCATTCTGTGACCTTGGTGCAAGCATAAACTTGATGCCTTTGTCTATAATGAGAAAACTCCGAATTTGTGAGCTGAAATCCACACGAATACTCCTGCAAATGGCTGACAAATCCATCCAGCAAGCACTTGGAGTTGTAGAGAATGTACTGGTAAAGGTGGGGAAATTCCTTCTCCCAGCTGATTTTATCATCCTGGATATGGTGGAGGACCCTAACACTCCCATCATTCTGGGGAGGCCTTTCCTGGCTACAGGCAGAGCATTGATAGATGTTGAGAAAGGGGAATTATTGTTGAGAGTGCATGATGCGCACCTCGCATTCCATGTTTTTAAAACCCTGCATGAACCCACTCAAGAAGAAGACTATACAGAGGATAAAGGCAGGGATCATAGCTTGAAAGAGGAATTCAATGAGTTAACTCCAAGACTTCCAAATCCATGCTTCAAAGAAGTAGAGATGGTGCAACAGACCAAAGAAATCAAGGAGGAACTAGATCCAAAACCCCCAGATGGGAGCCTCAACACTCCAGATAAAGAACCACCAAGGCATGAATTATCTCCTGAGAAAGAAGAAAAAAAGAAGAGGCCAAAAGTGTGGAGAAATAAGAAATTTCCCACTGAAGGCTTCTCACCAGGGGATAAAGTGATGTTAAACACCCAACCAATGAAGGTGTCTCCACAATCATCTGAGTGCTATACTGTGAACCGGATCCTTTCACTTGAACACCTAGAGATCATCAAAGAGGAGACTGGAAGGAAGTCCACAGTAAGAGGAGAAAAGCTGAGGCACTATGATTTTCACCCCCATGAGCAAAGAGTAAGATGTCAAGCTAGTGACAATAAAGAAGCGCTTGTTGGGAGGCAACCCAACCGGAGGTAGTTTTCTTTTCATAGCTTTTTCAATAAAAATGTTGAATAATTGGTATGCATTGCAAGGAGCTAAGTTTGGTGTTGCACACCAAAATAATTTAAGGGAGAATGAAAGATTCTAAGTTTGGTATTCCACCAAAATTTCATTTAAAAACATTCTCACTTCCTGCATAATGCTAGCTCCAAGCAATCAAACAACTTATCCAACTATTTAACTGCTTTTTAGCTTTAATTCCATAACCTTTAGCAAGGACACAAGGTTTCACATATTGTTAATTTGTTGCATCAGAGGCTATGGCAAACAATTAAGTTTGGTGTTCCCACACCAAAATAAATCCAAAAGACACACTCACTTTATGCATATTAACCATTCATCTAAGGGCTTGAGAAGCAAGCAACTTTTGAGAATTATGCAGGAAAGTAGTCAACCATTGAAGATTTTGTGCATCTTAACTCAAAAGGAGTACAACAAGAGGAAGAATAAAAAGCTGCAACCCAAAAGGTTGTATCTACACTTAATCCTTGTTGTTTTGAAATGTTTAAATTCAGGAATTCTTGTATGTCCTACTAAAGTGTGTATCTAGTTGCAAGTGGAATTGTTTGTTAAGAATGTTAAATCCGCATGATGCTTGTTATCCATCACTTAGTTAAATTTTGTTTTGTTTCCCACATGCTTGAATAAAAGAGAATTGTTTGAATTGAAAAGTGAAATATCCAATGTTGCATAAGTAAGAATGGAAGTTAATGGTGGTATATGTGTTTGATTAAATGCATAACTCATGAAATAATTATTGCATAATATCATTTTCGTTTAAGTGTGAGTTAGCTTGCTGTTATAAAGATTCTTATCAATAAAGAAAAAGCCCTTGGGAACAAAAACAGAAAGAAAATGAAGAAGAAAAAGCCAAAGTGGCAAGAAAAACAAAGAATAAAGGTTGGACACCAATAGCTTGGACCCTAGGACATATGCCTGTGGTGTTCTTGTACTAAGATATGCTTGGATAAGTAAATTCTAAGGGGTATTTTAAAACCCGGTCACTTAGATCAACTGATTTGGGATGGCCAATTGAAAGTCCACAATAAAGAGCAACTTAGATACAGAACATTTAGTTATCCAAAGAGATGCTGGGCATCAATGATCCTAGGAAGAATTAGTGAGCCATGTGTCTGTGGTGGAAAGATGTTCAGCAAAAGAAAAGAAAAATAAAGCCAAAGGCTATTACTGCAACATTAGACACCAAACCTCTAAAAGAATAATAAGCTTGTTAAGCATTATAAGCCAAGAAAAATTAGCAAGGGAGTAATTAAAAAGTGAGTCTTATAACAGCAAGTTTAGCAAGCCTTTGAGGAAAGATGTATATTATGTAACAACAATAATAATTGAGTTAAGTTCTGCTATATGCCTAATAAGGATATGTGTTCTTTTCTTAATTCATTTCAATTGCTCTTAATTTTGATGCTTGCTTGGGGACAAGCAAGATTTAAGTTTGGTGTTGTGATGACAAGTCATCATATACCCATTTTTCAAGCTAATTTCACTTGTTTTATTAGTCTTTATGCACTTTCTTGCATCCTAAGTAAGTGATTTTGAGTGAAAATGCATAACTTCTTTAAATCAAACAACCACCATGAAATTAATGTTAATTCATGAGGTTTAAGCTAATTTTAATTGAATTTTAATTGATTTATAAGCCTTGTGAATTTAGTGATACTTGGAGTGGTTGTTTTGGTTTATTGTAGGTGAAGAAAAGAATAAAAGAGAAAGCGTGGCCTAAGAAAGCGTGACCAAAGGAGAAGAAAACGTGGTCAAAAGAAGGAGAAGTGTGCCGCATGTAAAGAGGGGAGGCAAGCATTGCCCTCCACAAGGGCAGTATCGGGCTCACAAGGGAAGAAAATCAAAGGAAAATGTCTCCCAATGCTTGCCACAAGAGTTGAACACGGGAACATGAGGAAGCAAGGAATTAAGCCTCACTTTGGTGCCAAGAAAGCCAAGGAAATTAAGTAGCGTGTGTTTCTGCCATGATTCGATCGCGGAACTTCAGTTTGGAAACATTGCCCTGCCCACCGCGAGGGCAGGGCAGCATTTTGTTGTGGCATGAATCTGGCGCACCAAGGGACGATTCTGGCGCACCAAGGCACGGTTCTGGCAGCACCAACAGCGCACCACAGCACAATTCTGGTGCACCAATTTTTTCTGCCCTGCCCTCCGTGAAGGCAGGGCAGCATTCTGCGCACAAAGCCTGCACCACGCCGCACCACGCACGCACCAAGCACCACATCCTGCCCTGCCCTCCACAAGGGCAGGGCAGCCTCCTGGAAGCTATCAATTTTGGGCCAAAAATTGAATTAAAAATCCAATTTAATTTATTTCTTCACCAAATCAAAAGCCCATCCAAATCCCAAGATCTAAGAATAGAAAGTGTATAAATAGGAGCTAGTTTGATGTAATTAGGACCTTTACTTGACTTTTGAATTTTGCACTTTCTTTGAGCTTTGAATTTTTTCAACTTTTCTTGGAGAAACTTGACCGAGATTTCAGAGCATTGGGGAGGAGAATTGATCTCTCTTCTTCCTCGTTCTTGCTTGGGCATTTTTAATTTCCTTGTTTTGAGTCTTGGGTGTTAAGAATTGAGGAAATTCTGTCTCAATCTCCACTCAAGAGCTCTTTAATTTCTTTTCTGCATAATTGAATTCATTTACATTCTCTTTACTGCTTCTTCTTAAATTTTTTGTCAATTGCTTTGAGAACTTGGATCTAGGAAGGCAATTGAGATCTAGGCTCTGCTACCTAGTCTCTGGAGTCCTGAGATCCCAATTTCCTTTTGGTTCTTCTATGAACCTTTGCTGCACTTAATTTCTTTACTGTTTGAGTTCTAATTGTTTCTAATTCAATTTCTGCTCTATTAACTGTGGCAATTCAATTTCTCTTTGTTTAGATTCTGCAATCCCAGTCCTCAAATCCCTTTTACATTCAAGCAATTTACATTTCTTGCCATTTAAGTTACTGCAATTTACATTTCTTGCACTTTAAGATTCAGTCATTTAATTTCTTGTCCTTTAAGATTCAGTCTATTTTACTTTCCTGTCCTTTAATTTACTGCAATTCTCCCCTCTCCCTTTACATTCCAAGCAATTTAGCTTCTGTTAAATACAACCCACTCAACCAAAACTTAATTCGCTTGACTAAATCAACCACTAAACTAAAATTGCTCAATCCTTCAATCCCTGTGGGATCGACCTCACTCATGTGAGTTATTATTACTTGATGCGACCCGGTACACTTGCCGGTGAGTTTTGTGTTGGATCGTTTTCCACACATCAAGTTTTTGGTGCCGTTGCCGGGGATTGAATTAGATTGACAATGATTAAGTAAGGTGGTGGTCTAGATTAAGCATTTTTTTTTCTTTTAACTAAGCACATTAACTGTTTGACACATTATGTCACCTAACCCTCTAACCACATTCTAGCATTAGAATGTCCATGTTTCATTTGGTTTGTTTGTGATTCTTGCAAGTCATGGAGGCTGAGGTGCGTGAAGAGGGAGTGAGCAACAATACCCAGCCTGCAAGAAGGGTGTTGTCCTCTTACACTATCCCCAATGCAAGAAACTGTGGGAGTAGCATACTTACTCCCAACGTTCATGCAAATAATTTTGAGTTGAAGCCTCAACTTATCACTCTGGTGCAAAACAATTGCTCCTATGGAGGAAGTCCACTTGAAGATCCAAACCAACACTTATCCATTGGTGGACGAAATTGTGATCACTATTCTTTAAGTTGTATTTTTATAGAATTTGAAATTGGCACGAGTGGACACAACTCCGTTCAACTAACCAGCAAGTGTACTGGGTCGTCCAAGTAATAAATTGGTATGAATCAAGCTATGGTCACCTTGTAAATCTCAGTTAGGCAGATTAAATTGGTTTATGGGTTTTTGAAAATAGAAATAAGAAAATAGAAATAATAAAAGGGATAGAGCACTTATGCAGATTCATTGGTGGGAATTTCAGATAAGCGAATGGAGATACTGTATGGCTCAAGAATGCCTGCTTTCCCACTGCTTCAACTCAATCCTTCTTACTCCTTTCCATGGCAAGCTGTGTATAGGGGTTCACCGTTCGACGATGGCTACTTTGAATCCTCTCGGGAAAATGATCCTCTGCGGCTGTCACTCGCATGGCTAATCGTCTGGAGGCATCACCTGGCCGAAGGCTACATCCCATCCTCTCAGTGAAAACTACGCTCACGCGCTCTGTCACAGCACGGCTAATCACTGGTTGGTTCCCGCTCCTACTGGAATAGAATCCATTGATTCTTTTGCGTCTGTCACTATCGCCCAGCACTTGCGAGTCTGAAGCACGTCACAGTCATTCATTACCGGAATCCTACTCGGAATACCACAGACAAGGTGAGACTTTCCGGATTCCCAGGATCCTACTCGGAATACCACAGACAAGGTGAGACTTTCCGGATCCTCATAAATGCCGCCATCTATCTAGCTTATACCACGAAGATTCTGTTGGGGAATCTAAGAGATATACATTCAAGCTCTGTTGCATGTAGAACGGAAGTGGTTGTCAATCACGTGCGTTCATAAGTGAGAATGATAATGAGCGTCACTTAATCATCACATTCATCATGTTCTTGGGTACGAATGAATATCTTGGAATAAGAATAAGAGAGATTTGAATAAAAGAAAATAGAATTGCATTAATACTTGAGGTACAGCAGAGCTCTACACCCTTAATCTATGGTGTGCAGAAACTCCACCGTTGAAAATACATAAGTAAAAGGTTCAGGCATGGCCAAATGGCCAGCCCTCATGATCTGAGAACTAATCGTCCCAAGATGTCTAATACACTGATAAAAAGTCCTATTTATAATAAACTAGCTACTAGGGTTTACATGAGTAAGTAATTGATGCATAAATCCACTTCCGGGGCCCACTTGGTGTATGCTTGGGCTGAGCTTGATCTATCCACGAGCTGAGGCTTCTTTTGGAGTTGAACTCCAAGTTATGACGTGTTTTGGGCGTTCAACTCCGGATCATGACGTTTTTCTGGCGTTTAACTCCAGACAGCAGCATGTACTTGGCGTTCAACGCCAAGTTACGTCGTCAATTCCCGAATAAAGTATGGACTATTATATATTGCTGGAAAGCCCTGGATGTCTACTTTCCAACGCCGTCGAGAGCGCGCCAATTGGAGTTCTGTAGCTCCAGAAAATCCATTTGGAGTGCAGGGAGGTCAGATTCCAACAGCATCAGCAGTCCTTTTGTCAGCCTTTTTCAGAGTTTTGCTCAAGTCCCTCAATTTCAGCCAGAATTTACCTGAAATCACAGAAAAACACACAAACTCATAGTAAAGTCCAGAAATATGAATTTAACATAAAACTAATGAAAACATCCCTAAAAGTAGCTTAAACTTACTAAAAACTACCTAAAAACAATGCCAAAAAGCGTATAAATCATCCGCTCATCACAACACCAAACTTAAATTGTTGCTTGTCCCTAAGCAACTGAAAATCAATTAGGATAAAAAGAAGAGAATATACTATAAATTTTAAAATATCAATGAATATTACTTTAATTAGATGAGCGGGACTTGTAGCTTTTTGCTTCTGAACAGTTTTGGCATCTCACTTTTTCCTTTAAAGTTCAGAGTGATTGGCGTCTCTGGGAACTTAGAATTTTGGATAGTGTTATTGACTTTCCTAGTTAAGCATGTTGATTCTTGAACACAGCTACTTATGAGTCTTGGCCGTGGCCTTAAGCATTTTGTTTTCCAGTATTACCACCGGATACATAAATGCCACAGACACATAACTGGGTGAACCTTTTCAGATTGTGACTCAGCTTTGCTAGAGTCCCCAGTTAGTGGTGTCCAGAGCTCTTAAGCACACTCTTTTTGCTTAGGATCACGACTTTAACCACTCAGTCTCAAGCTTTTCACTTGGACCTTCATGACACAAGCACATGGTTAGGGACAACTTGATTTAGCCGCTTAGGCCTAGATTTTATTTCCTGGGGCCCTCCTATCCATTGATGCTCAAAGCCTTGGATCCTTTTTACCCTTGCCTTTTGGTTTTAAGGGCTATTGGCTTTTTCTGCTTGCTTTTTCTTTTTCTTTCTATTTTTTTCGCCACTTTTTTTTTTCAAGCTTTTGCTTTTTCACTGCTTTTTCTTGCTTCAAGAATTAATTTCATGATTTTTCAGATCATCAATAACAATTCTCTTTGTTCATCATTCTTTCAAGAGCCAACAATTTTATCACTCATAAACAACAATATCAAAAGACATATGCACTGTTCAAGCATTCATTCAGAAAACAAAAAGTATTGTCACCACATCAATATAATTAAATTAAATTCAATGATAAATTCGAAATTCATGTACTTCTTGTTCTTTTGAATTAAAATATTTTTCATTTAAGAGAGGTGAAGGACTAATGGATTTTATTCATAGCTTTAATGCATGGTTACATACTAATGATCATGAAGTAGAGACACAGAACATAGATAAACACAATATTAAAAACCGAAAACAGAAAGAAATAAAGAACAAGGAATGAATCCACCTGAGTGAGGGTGGCGCCTTCTTGAAGGTCCAATGGTGCTTTTTGAGCTCCTCTATGTCTCTTCCTTGCTTCTGTTGAATGATTCCTAGTAATTTTGGTGTTTCTACCCTTAGTTGCTTCCAATATTTGTGTGGAGGATAACTTATCCCCTGAGGTATCTCAGGGATCTCTTGATTTGCAGCCACATGTTCTACCACTGAGCTATGACGGCTTTATATGAGTCTTTCCATCTCCCAAGACTCAGAGGTGGAAGCTTTTGTCTTCCCTTTGAGGTTTCTCTGGCCTTAGGTGCCATTAATGGTAATGGAAAAGAAAAAAAAGCTATGCTTTTACCACACCAAACTTAAAATATTGCTCGCCCTCGAGCAAGAGAAGAAAGAAGAGAGAAAGAAGAAGAAGAAAATGGAGGTGAGTGAGGGGAGATGGATTCGGCGATATGGGTGGGATTGGGTGGGGAAGAGAAGTTGAATTGTAAAGGTAGGTGGGGATCCTGTGGGGTCCACAGATCCTGAGGTGATCCTGTGGGGTCCACAGGATCCTGAGGTGTCAAGAAATTCCATTCCTGCACCAAATAGGCATGTAAAATGCCTTTGTACACCATTCTGGCGTTTAAACGCCCATTGGTGCACGTTCTGGGCGTTAAACGCCCATGTAAAGCATGTTTCTGGCGTTGAACGCCAGTTTCATGCTTGTTACTGGCGTTCAGCGCCAGTTTTTCCTCTCTGGGCACATTCCTGGCGTTCAGCGCCAGGATGTTGCTTGTTTCTGGCGTTCAGCGCCAGAATGGTGCTCTGTTCTGGCGTTGAACGCCGGCCAGATGCACCTTACTGGCGTTGAACGCCAGCCTGTGCGTCCTCCAGGGTGAAAATTTTTTTTTCTGCTGTTTTTGATTCTACTTTTAATTTTTATGATTTTTTCGTGACTCCTCATGATCATGTACCTAATAAAACACAAAATAACAATAAAATAAAAATTAGATAAATAAAATTGGGTTGCCTCCCAACAAGCGCTTCTTTAATGTCAATAGCTTGACAGTGGCTCTAATGGAGCCACAAAGTGATCATGTCAATGTTGTATAGTTGTCCACACCAAACTTAGAGTTTGGATATGGGATCTTAACACCAAACTTAGAGTTTGGTTGTGACCTCCCAACACCAAACTTAGAGTTTGACTGTGGGGGCTCTTCTTGACCCTGAACTGAGAGAAGCTCTTCATGCTTACTCTCTTTTGTCACAGAGGGATGGTCATGTGCCTTAAACACAAGGTAGTCCCCATTCAATTGAAGGACTAATTCACCTCTTTTGACGTCTATCACAGCTTCTGCTGTGGCTAGGAAAGGTCTTCCAAGGATGATGCAATTATCCTCTTCCTTCCTAGTATCTAAGATTATGAAATCAGCAGGAATGTAAAGGCCTTCAACCTTTACTAGCACGTCCTCTACTATTCCATAAGCTTGTCTCAAGGACTTGTCTGCCAATTGTAATGAGAACAAGGCAGGTTGTACCTCAATGATCCCCAGCTTCTCCATTACAGAGAGTGGCATAAGATTTATCCCTGACCCCAGATCACATAGAGCTTTTTCAAAGCTCATGGTGCCTATGGTACAAGGTATTAAGAACATGCCAGGATCTTGTTTCTTTTGAGGTAGAGTTTTCTGAATCCAAGTATCTAGTTGACTAATGAGCAAGGGAGGTTCACTTTCCCAAGTCTCATTACCAAACAACTTGGCATTCAGCTTCATGATAGCTCCTAAGTATTGAGCAATTTGCTCTCCATTCACATCTTCATCCTCTTCAGAGGATGAATAGTCTTCAGAGCTCATGAATGGCAGAAGGAGATTTAATGGAATCTATATGGTCTCTATATGAGCCTCAGATTCCTTTGGATCCTTAATAGGAAACTCCTTCTTGCTTGAGGGACGTCCCAGGAGGTCTTCCTCACTAGGATTTTCGTCCTCCTCCTCCTTGGTGCATTCGGCCACATTGATCACATCAATGGCCTTGCACTCTCCTTTTGGATTCTCTTCTGTATTGCTTGGGAGAATACTAGGAGGAGTTTCAATGACTTTCTTACTCAGCTGGCCCACTTGTGCCTCCAAATTTATAATAGAGGATCTTGTTTCATTCATGAAACTGAAAGTGGCCTTTGACAGATCAGAGACTATATTGGCTAAATTAGAAGTGTTTTGTTCAGAATTCTCTGTCTGTTGCTGAGAAGATGATGGATATGGCTTGCCATTGCCCAGCCTATTGCGGCCACCATTGTTAAAGCCTTGTTGAGGCTTTTGTTGATCCTTCCAGGAGAAATTTGGATGATTTCTCCATGATGGGTTATAGGTGTTTCCATAAGGTTCACCCATGTAATTGACCTCTGCCATGGCAGGGTTCTCAGGATCATAAGCTTCTTCAGAAGCTACCTCTCTAGTACTGTTGGATGCATGTTGCAATCCATTCAGATTTTGAGAGATTATGTTGACCTGTTGAGTCAACATTTTGTTCTGAGCCAATATGGCATTCAGAGCATCAATTTCAAGAATTCCTTTCTTCTGAGGTATCCCATTATTCCCGGAATTCCTCTCAGAGGTATACATGAATTGGTTGTTTGCAACCATGTCAATGAGTTCTTGAGCTTCTTCAGGCGTTTTGTTCAGGTGAATAGATCCACCTGCAGAATGGTCCAATGACATTTTCGAAAATTCAGAGAGACCATAATAGAATATATCTAATAGGGTCCATTCTGAAAACATGTCAGATGGACATCTTTTGGTCAACTGCTTGTATCTTTCCCAAGCTTCATAGAGGGATTCACCATCTTTTTTTTTTAAAGGTTTGAACATCCACTCTCAGCTTGCTCAGCTTTTGAGGAGGAAAGAATTTATCTAAGAAGGCAGTGACCAGCTTATCCCAGGAGTCCAGGCTATCCTTAGGTTGTGAATCCAACCATATTCTAGCTCTGTCTCTTACAGCAAAAGGGAAAAGCATGAGTCTGTAGACTTCAGGATCAACTCCATTCGTCTTTACAATCTCACAGATCTGCAAGAACTCAGTTAAAAACTGATAAGGATCTTCAGATGGAAGCCCATAAAACTTGTAATTTTGTTGCATTAAGGCAACTAGCTGAGGTTTCAGCTCAAAGTTATTGGCTCCAATGGCAGGAATGGAGATGCTTCTTCCATCAAACTTGGACGTTGGCTTTGTGAAGTCACTAAGCATTCTCCTTGCATTATTATTATTATTTTCGGCTGCCATCTCCTTCTCTTGTTCAAAAATTTCTGAAAGGTTATTTCTGGATTGTTGTAATTTAGCTTCTCTTAATTTTCTCTTCAGAGTCCTTTCAGGTTCTGGATCAATTTCAAGAAGAGTGCCTTTTTCCCTGTTCCTGCTCATATGAAAGAGAAGAAAACAAGAAAAGAAAGAGGAATCCTCTATGTCACAGTATAGAGATTCCTTTATGTTAGTAGAAGGAGAAAGGGGGGAAGAAGAATCCAAATACAAGGGATATAAGAAGTTCGGATTCTTAGATGAAGAGAGGTGAAGAGAAGTGTTAGTAATTAATTAATTAAATAGAATAAGAGAAGAGAAGAGAAATTTCGAAAATAATTTTTGAAAAAGAGGTTAGTAATTTTTGAAATTCAAAGACAAAATATAATGAAAATTAAAATTTAAAACAAAAAAGAATTTTTGAAAAAGAGAGAGGTATTTTCGAAAATTAGAGAGGGAAGAGTAGTTAGGTGGTTTTGAAAAAGATAAGAAACAAACAAAAAGTTAGTTAGTTGATTGAAAAAGATTTGAAATCAAATTTGAAAAGATAAGAAGATAGGAGGTTAGATAAGATATTTTGAAATCAAATTTTGAAAAAGATAAGATAAAAGATAAAAAGATTTAATTTTAAAATTGACTTAACTAACAAGAAACTACAAGATAAGATTCTAGAACTTAAAGATTGAACCTTTCTTAACAAGAAAGTAACAAACTTCAAATTTTTGAACCAATCACATTAATTGTTAGCTAATTTTCGAAAATTTGATATAAAGATAAGAAAAAGATTTTGAAAATATTTTGAAAAAGATTTTTGAAATTTTCGAAAAATAGAAAAAAATGAAAAAGATATGATTTTTGAAAAAGATTTTGAAAAGATAAGATTTTTTAAAATTGAAATTTTGACTTGACTTGTGAGAAACAACTAATTTTAAAAATTTTTGACCAAGTCAACCCAAAATTTCGAAAACTTGGAGGGAAATAAGGAAAAGATATATTTTTTTATTTTTGAATTTTTAAAGAAAAACACAAAAATGACCCAAAACATGAAAATTTTGGATCAAGACACAAGATGCATGCAAGAATGCTATGAATGTCAAGATGAACACCAAGAACACTTTTAAGATCATGATGAACATCAAGAACATAATTTTGAAAAATTTTTTTATGCAAAGAAAACATGCAAGACACCAAACTTAGAAATTCCTAATGCTTGGAAAATATGAATGCAAAGATGCACATGAAAAACAATAACCAACACAAAACAAGAAAACATCAAGATCAAATAAGAGGACTTATCAAGAACAACTTGAAGATCATGAAGAACACTAAGAATGCATGGGATTTTCGAAAAAATGCAAGAAAAATTTTAAAAGCATGCAATTGACACCAAACTTAAAAATTAACACAAGACTCAAACAAGAAACACAAAATATTTTTGATTTTTATGATTTTCTAATTTTTTTGTATTTTTATTTTAATTTTTTCGAAAAAACATGGTTAGAAAAATGAAAAAGAAAATAAAAATTTTGAAAAAGATTTTTGAAAAGAAAATTACCTAATCTGAGCAACAAGATGAACCGTCAGTTGTCCATACTCGAACAATCCCCGGCAACGGTGCCAAAAACTTGGTGGACGAAATTGTGATCACTATTCTTTAAGTTGTATTTTTATAGAATTTGAAATTGGCACGAGTGGACACAACTCCGTTCAACTAACCAGTAAGTGTACTGGGTCGTCCAAGTAATAAACCTTACGTGAGTAAGGGTCGATCCCACAGAGATTGTTGGTATGAATCAAGCTATGGTCACCTTGTAAATCTCAGTTAGGCAGATTAAATTGGTTTATGGGTTTTTGAAAATAGAAATAAGAAAATAGAAATAATAAAAGGGATAGAGCACTTATGCAGATTCATTGGTGGGAATTTCAGATAAGCGAATGGAGATACTATATGGCTCAAGAATGCCTGCTTTCCCACTGCTTCAACTCAATCCTTCTTACTCCTTTCCATGGCAAGCTGTGTATAGGGGTTCACCGTTCGACGATGGCTACTTTGAATCCTCTCGGGAAAATGATCCTCTGCGGCTGTCACTCGCATGACTAATCGTCTGGAGGCATCACCTGGCCGAAGGCTACATCCCATCCTCGCAGTAAAAACTACGCTCACGCGCTCTGTCACAGCACGGCTAATCACTGGTTGGTTCCCGCTCCTACTGGAATAGAATCCCTTGATTCTTTTGCGTCTGTCACTAACGCCCAGCACTTGCGAGTCTGAAGCACGTCACAGTCATTCATTACCGGAATCCTACTCGGAATACCACAGACAAGGTGAGACTTTCCGGATTCCCAGGATCCTACTCGGAATACCACAGACAAGGTGAGACTTTCCGGATCCTCATAAATGCCGCCATCTATCTAGCTTATACCACGAAGATTCTGTTGGGGAATCTAAGAGATATACATTCAAGCTCTGTTGCATGTAGAACGGAAGTGGTTGTCAATCACGTGCGTTCATAAGTGAGAATGATAATGAGCGTCACTTAATCATCACATTCATCATGTTCTTGGGTACGAATGAATATCTTGGAATAAGAATAAGAGAGATTTGAATAAAAGAAAATAGAATTGCATTAATACTTGAGGTACAGCAGAGCTCCACACCCTTAATCTATAGTGTGCAGAAACTCCACCGTTAAAAATACATAAGTAAAAGGTTCAGGCATGGCCGAATGGCCAGCCCTCATGATCTGAGAACTAATCGTCCCAAGATGTCTAATACACTGATAAAAAGTCCTATTTATAATAAACTAGCTACTAGGGTTTACATGAGTAAGTAATTGATGCATAAATCCACTTCCGGGGCCCACTTGGTGTATGCTTGGGCTGAGCTTGATCTATCCACGAGCTGAGGCTTCTCTTGGAGTTGAACTCCAAGTTATGACATGTTTTGGGCGTTCAACTCCGGATCATGACGTTTTTCTGGCGTTTAACTCCAGACAGCAGCATGTACTTGGCGTTCAACGCCAAGTTACGTCGTCAATTCCCGAATAAAGTATGGACTATTATATATTGCTGGAAAGCCCTGGATGTCTACTTTCCAACGCCGTTGAGAGCGCGCCAATTAGAGTGCAGGGAGGTCAGATTCCAACAGCATCAGCAGTCCTTTTGTCAGCCTTTTTCAGAGTTTTGCTCAAGTCCCTCAATTTCAGCCATAATTTACCTGAAATCACAGAAAAACACACAAACTCATAGTAAAGTCCAGAAATGTGAATTTAACATAAAAACTAATGAAAACATCCCTAAAAGTAGCTCAAACTTAGTAAAAACTACCTAAAAATAATGCCAAAAAGCGTATAAATCATCCGCTCATCATCCATCTTCCTCAGGATTTGTGAAACTGTCAAAACAAGTGGTGTGCATCCAGACATCTACAAGCTACTGCTGTTTCCATTCTCTCTGAAGGATAAGGCCACTCAATGGCTAGAGACATTTCCCAACGAAAGCATCAATAATTGGGAAGACTTAGTGAGCAAATTCCTAGCCAAGTTCTATCCTTCTCAAAGAATTATCAAGCTGAAAACAGAGGTGCAAACATTCATTCAAATGGATGGAGAGTCACTGTATGATGCCTGGGAGAGATACAAGTCCTTAATCAGGAAATGTCCCCTAGAAATGTTTAGTGAGTGGGATAGACTCCAAAACTTCTATGAAGGGTTGACCCAGAAAGCTCAAGAAGCATTAGATCATTCAGCAGGAGGCTCATTGCAGCTAATGAAGACAGCAGAGGAAGCCCAAAACCTCATAGAGATGGTGGCAAACAATCAATATTTCTTTGCTCATCAAAGACAACGCCAGCCAGCCCAGAGAAGGGATGTGCTGGAGCTTGAAGGTATTGACGTTCTCTTGGCACAAAACAAACAGATGCATCAACAGCTTCAGCAACAAATAGAAATGATGGCCAAGAAAATTGATGGATTGCAAGGTGTTGTAGTAAACACACAATGCCAATCTCAAACCTCACATGGGTGGAATCAATCTGAAGAAAGTTTTGGGACATTCAATTTTGAGCAACAAAGCCCTGAGCAGGTACAATGCATGAACAATACTTCAAGTTCATTTCAACACAATTTTCATGGTAATGCACACAAGACACCCTGGAAGACTCATTCTAATTCAAGGTGGGGTGAGCATCAGAATCAAGGACAAAGGGACTTCAACTCTGGCAGCCTCAGCAACACAAGCAACCATAACCATTCATCCAATAATACTAACCAATTCAAAAATTCATAAACACATATCACCAACCCCATAATAACTCACAAAACCACCAGAATAACTTTTTCACATCCACATCCCACCCACAAAGTACCCCCACAATTAATTCAAACAACTTCCAACAACAACCATCTCATTTCACACAACCACAACCAAATTCAGACTCTCAAAGAATCTCAAGTCTAGAGAAAATGATGGAGAAACTCATGAAAAATCAAGAGATGGCAAGACAAGATCAGGAAGCTGCAAGGAAAGATCAGACCCTGGCATTCAAAAACCAAGAAACCTCAAACAGAAACCTTGACAGACACATGGGGCAAATGGCTAAGCAAATTTCAGAAATGGATGAGAAGAGAGCAAATGCCTTCCCCAATGTCACTGAAGAACACCCAAGGGACAAAGGAAAAGCCACAAAATGGGAGGAGTGCAAAGTAATCACAGTGGGAAGTGAGAAGACTATGAAGAAGGAAGCCATCAATCAGGACAAACATAACAGATAAGTTCCACAAGAAGAGACAGAAGGGAAAAGTAAAGAGGATCAAGAAACCAAAAATGCACAAATTTCAAAGGGAGACAAGAACATCATTGAATCACAACTACAAAAGAAGAGGGAAGAAGTGAATCCTTGTGTCCCCAAACTTCCATATCCTCAGAGGTTTAAAAAAGAAAATGAGGATAAGCAATACTCAAAATTCCTGGACATATTCAAGACACTTAGCATCAATATTCCTTTCTTGGAAGCACTTGAACAGATGCCACTATATGCCAAATTCATGAAGGAAGTGCTGACAAAGAAAAGATCCCTGAAGGAAGGACAAATTGTTGAGATGACAAAGGAATGTAGTGTTATCCTCCAAAGAGAGTTGCCAAAGAAGAAAGATGATCCTGGGAGTTTTTACATACCTTGCACCATAGGGGACATAACAATTGAGAAGTCATTCTGTGACCTTGGTGCAAGCATAAACTTGATGCCTTTGTCTCTAATGAGAAAACTCCGAATTTGTGAGCTGAAATCCACACGAATACTCCTGCAAATGGCTGACAAATCCATCCAGCAAGCACTTGGAGTTGTAGAGAATGTACTGGTAAAGGTGGGGAAATTCCTTCTCCCAGCTGATTTTATCATCCTGGATATGGTGGAGGACCCTAACACTCCCATCATTCTGGGGAGGCCTTTCCTGGCTACAGGCAGAGCATTGATAGATGTTGAAAAAGGGGAATTGTTGTTGAGAGTGCATGATGCGCACCTCGCATTCCATGTTTTTAAAACCGTGCATGAACCCACTCAAGAAGAAGACTATACAGAGGATAAAGGCAGGGATCATAGCTTGAAAGAGGCATTCAATGAGTTAACTCCAAGACTTCCAAATCCATGCTTCAAAGAAGTAGAGATGGTGCAACAGACCAAAGAAATCAAGGAGGAACTAGATCCAAAACCCCCAGATGGAAGCCTCAACACTCCAGATAAAGAACCACCAAGGCATGAATTATCTACTGAGAAAGAAGAAAAAAAGAAGAGGCCAAAAGGGTGGAGAAATAAGAAAATTCCCACTGAAGGCTTCTCACCAGGGGATAAAGTGATGTTAAACGCCCAACCAATGAAGGTGTCTCCACAATCATCTGAGTGCTATACTGTGAACCGGATCCTTTCACTTTAACACCTAGAGATCATCAAAGAGGAGACTGGAAGGAAGTCCACAGTAAGAGGAGAAAAGCTGAGGCACTATGATTTTCACCCCCCATGAGCAAAGAGTAAGATGTCAAGCTAGTGACAATAAAGAAGCGCTTGTTGGGAGGCAATCCAACCGGAGGTAGTTTTCTTCTCATAGCTTTTTCAATAAAAATGTTGAATAATTGGTATGCATTGCAAGGAGCTAAGTTTGGTGTTGCACACCAAAATAATTTAAGGGAGAATGAAAGATTCTAAGTTTGGTATTCCACCAAAATTTCATTTAAAAACATTTTCACTTCCTGCATAATGCTAGCTCCAAGCAATCAAACAACTTATCCAACTATTTAACTGCTTTTTAGCTTTAATTCCATAACCTTTAGCAAGGACACAAGGTTTCACATATTGTTAATTTGTTGCATCAGAGGCTATGGCAAACAATTAAGTTTGGTGTTCCCACACCAAAATAAATCCAAAAGACACACTCACTTTATGCATATTAACCATTCATCTAAGGGCTTGAGAAGCAAGCAACTTTTGAGAATTATGCAGGAAAGTAGTCAACCATTGAAGATTTTGTGCATCTTAACTCAAAAGGAGTACAACAAGAGGAAGAATAAAAAGCTGCAACCCAAAAGGTTGTATCTACACTTAATCCTTGTTGTTTTGAAATGTTTAAATTCAGGAATTCTTGTATGTCCTACTAAAGTGTGTATCTAGTTGCAAGTGGAATTGTTTGTTAAGAATGTTAAATCCGCATGATGCTTGTTATCCATCACTTAGTTAAATTTTGTTTTGTTTACCACATGCTTGAATAACAGAGAATTGTTTGAATTGAAAAGTGAAATATCCAATGTTGCATAAGTAAGAATGGAAGTTAATGGTGGTATATGTGTTTGATTAAATGCATAACTCATGAAATAATTGTTGCATAATATCATTTTCGTTTAAGTGTGAGTTAGCTTGCTGTTATAAAGATTCTTATCAATAAAGAAAAAGCCCTTGGAAACAAAAACAGAAAGAAAATGAAGAAGAAAAAGCCAAAGTGGCAAGAAAAACAAAGAATAAAGGTTGGACACCAATAGCTTGGACCCTAGGACATATGCCTATGGTGTTCTTGTACTAAGATATGCTTGGATAAGTAAATTCTAAGGGGTATTTTAAAACTCGGTCACTTAGATCAACTGATTTGGGATGGCCAATTGAAAGTCCACAATAAAGAGCAACTTAGATACAGAACATTTAGTTATCCAAAGAGATGCTGGGCATCAATGATCCTAGGAAGAATTAGTGAGCCATGTGTCTGTGGTGGAAAGATGTTCAGCAAAAGAAAAGAAAAATAAAGCCAAAGGCTATTACTGCAACATTAGACACCAAACCTCTAAAAGAATAATAAGCTTGTTAAGCATTATAAGCCAAGAAAAGTTAGCAAGGGAGTAATTAAAAAGTGAGTCTTATAATAGCAAGTTTAGCAAGCCTTTGAGGAAAGATGTATATTATGTAACAACAACAATAATTGAGTTATCATTGTCTGCATAAAGATCCCATAAATCAAGTTCTGCTATATGCCTAATAAGGATATGTGTTCTTTTCTTAATTCATTTCAATTGCTCTTAATTTTGATGCTTGCTTGGGGACAAGCAAGATTTAAGTTTGGTGTTGTGATGACAAGTCATCATATACCCATTTTTCAAGCTAATTTCACTTGTTTTATTAGTCTTTATGCACTTTCTTGCATCCTAAGTAAGTGATTTGGAGTGAAAATGCATAACTTCTTTAAATCAAACAACCACCATGAAATTAATGTTAACTCATGAGGTTTAAGCTAATTTTAATTGAATTTTAATTGATTTATAAGCCTTGTGAATTTAGTGATACTTGGAGTGGTTGTTTTGGTTTATTGTAGGTGAAGAAAAGAATAAAAGAGAAAGCGTGGCCTAAGAAAGCGTGACCAAAGGAGAAGAAAACGTGGTCAAAGGAAGGAGAAGTGTGCCGCATGTAAAGAAGGGAGGCAAGCATTGCCCTCCACAAGGGCAGTATCGGGCTCACAAGGGAAGAAAATCAAAGGAAAATGTCTCCCAATGCTTGCCACAAGAGTTGAACACGGGAACATGAGGAAGCAAGGAATTAAGCCTCACTTTGGTGCCAAGAAAGCCAAGGAAATTAAGTAGCGTGTGTTTCTGCCATGATTCGAAGGCGGGACTTCAGTTTGGAAACACTGCCCTGCCCTCCGCGAGGGCAGGGCAGCATTTTGTTGTGGCATGAATCTGGCGCACCAAGGGACGATTATGGCGCACCAAGGCACGGTTCTGGCAGCACCAACAGCGCACCACAGCACAATTCTGGCGCACCAATTTTTTATGCCCTGCCCTCCGTGAGGGCACGGCAGCGTTCTGCGCACCAAGCCTGCACCACGCCGCACCACGCACGCACCAAGCACCAAATCCTGCCCTGCCCTCCACAAGGGCAGGGCAGCCTCCTGGAAGCTATCATTTTTGGGCCAAAAATTGAATTAAAAATCCAATTTAATTCATTTCTTCACCAAATCAAAAGCCCATCCAAATCCCAAGATCCAATAATAGAAAGTGTATAAATAGGAGCTAGTTTGATGTAATTAGGACCTTTACTTGACTTTTGAATTTTGCACTTTCTTTGAGCTTTGAATTTTTGCAACTTTTCTTGGAGAAACTTGACCGAGATTTCAGAGCATTGGGGAGGAGAATTGATCTCTCTTCTTCCTCGTTCTTGCTTGGGCATTTTTAATTTCCTTGTTTTGAGTCTTGGGTGTTAAGAATTGAGGAAATTCTGTCTCAATCTCCACTCAAGAGCTCTTTAATTTCTTTTCTGCATAATTGAATTCATTTACATTCTCTTTACTGCTTCTTCTTAAATTTCTTGTCAATTGCTTTGAGAACTTGGATCTAGGAAGGCAATTGAGATCTAGGCTCTGCTACCTAGTCTCTGGAGTCCTGAGATCCCAATTTCCTTTTGGTTCTTCTATGAACCTTTGCTGCACTTAATTTCTTTACTGTTTGAGTTCTAATTGTTTCTAATTCAATTTCTGCTCTATTAACTGTGGCAATTCAATTTCTCTTTGTTTAGATTCTGCAATCCCAGTCCTCAAATCCCTTTTACATTCAAGCAATTTACATTTCTTGCCATTTAAGTTACTGCAATTTACATTTCTTGCACTTTAAGATTCAGTCATTTAATTTCTTGTCCTTTAAGATTCAGTCTATTTTACTTTCCTGTCCTTTAATTTACTGCAATTCTCCCCTCTCCCTTTACATTCCAAGCAATTTAGCTTCTGTTAAATACAACCCACTCAACCAAAACTTAATTCGCTTGACTAAATCAACCACTAAACTAAAATTGCTCAATCCTTCAATCCCTGTGGGATCGACCTCACTCATGTGAGTTATTATTACTTGATGCGACCCGGTACACTTGCCGGTGAGTTTTGTGTTGGATCGTTTTCCACACATCACTTGTCATTTTTTGTAACAAGTATTTTACCATGTGACCTTTTTCTTTATGTTTCATGATGAATAAGGAGTTTTCTGCTCATTATTGGATTGGTTATTCTATATCAATTTTGTGCTTTCACTCACACAATTCAAATAACCAATATCAAATACTCAATTCACTCTTGTGGTTGTTGCCTAATGATGGGCTGAATTCACTACCCTTTCCCAATAATATTGATGAATCCGCTCTTGGCAAGTGCACCAAAATTATCGTCAAGTATTAACCCACAGTGAAGTGGGATCGTATCCACAGAGATTGGTAGATTTGAGCAATTTTAATCAATTGGTGAATTAGTCAAGCTCAACAGAATAAATTGTGTGTGCAGAATTATAAATGGCAGAAACATAAATGATAAAAGAAATAGAATAAAGCAATAAAGTGCATAAATGGGAGTAACAAGAATGTAAAGGGGAATGGGATTTTGCAGAATGTAAGTAAAGCTATAAAAGAATGGGAGAGATAAGAATGGGGGAATTCATTGAGATCAGGAGATATTGTCTCTTTGGATTAATTTCAGCTCATATCCTCTTCAATCATGCAACTCATTGACCTCTTGGCAATCATGATTGATTGAGCCCCAATCCCTTGGTGACTCAATTTCTCAGATCTTGATCAATAGCCAATTCATTGGTCTAATTGCTCATGAAGAGAGATATGCTTGGTCCCTGATTATACCACACATCATCATAGGTCCAGGTAGAGGGAGGATTATATGTCGCCATATCCAAACACCAAAACCCAGATTCTACTCAAGTGTGAGAAGGGATTTCTAGCATGGTTTCAAGTTTCCTTTTCCAAGGTTCCCATGAAACCCATTTTGCATTCAATCTCTTTTCCAAGTTAATTGAACACTAAGCATTAAAATTGAAATTCCTTCTAGCAAATCAAAGAGAAGATGAAGAGAAGAAGAAATTCACTATCATTAATCCATCAAGCACAATAGAGCTCCCTCTCTCAATGAGAAGGAATTTAGCTACTCATAGCTCAGAGAGAAAGTACAAAAGATGGAAGAGATAAAGTGTGAAAAGTAAAATGTGAAATCAAACCTAAACTCTGTGACTTGCTAACTCCCTTTTCCAATACTTCCAAGGGTATTTATACTACTCCTAGATCTAGAAAATAAAAGAAAACTACAAAAATGAAAGGAAAATTACAATTTGGAGGGAAAAGAAACTCAGCAAACGTGATCTTCCAGCTGGCGTGTGACTGGCGCTTCTTTGGCGTGTCACGCTCCTTTTGTTTCTGATTTGTCGTGACACGCCTCTCCATTCAAGTGGCACGCCGTCCTCTGTTTCACCCCTGGCGTGCCACACCTTCGAGCCTAAGTGGCACGCCCAGGACATTTTAAAGGGCAAAGTAGCCTGGCATGCCACGCCTTCGAACCAAAGTGGCACGCCCAAGGTCACTTCCCTTATTTCTATGCTTCTGGAGATTTGTACCAGCGTGGCACGCCCAGGGTCTGGCGTGCCACGCCCTTCTTAAAGCTTCACCCCCTTGCCGGCGTGCCACGCCTCGCCATCCAAGTGGCACGCCTGAGTTCATTAGCTCCTCTTCTTCCTCTCTGGAAAACATTACCAGCGTGCCATGCCATGAGACTGGCGTGTCACGCCCTTCAGTTGCTTCATCTTCTTGCTGGCATGCCACACCTCGCCATCCAAGTGGCATGCCTGAGTTCATAGGCCTTTTAATTCTTTCTCTGGAAAACACTACCAGCATGCCACGCCATGACACTGGCATGTCACGCCCTTCATTTGCCATGGTCCCAGATGTTAGCGTGCCACGCCTGGATGTTCAACTGGCATGCCAAAGTGAGATAACTAAGCTGGCGTGCCATGCCTTCGATACCAAGTGGCACGCCCAGCTTTATTTGGCCTCTTTAGGTGCTGGCGTGCCACGCCTTGTTGCTCAAGTGGCACGCTTTAGTGGGACTTCTTGTGCTGGCGTGCCACGCCTTTGATACCAAGTGGCACGCACAGCTTTTGCATGGTCTCCTTGTTCACTGGCGTGCCACGCCTTGTTGCTCAAGTGGCATGCCCATTCAATTGTGGGTCTTATAAGCTTAGCGTGCCACGCCTTGGTCCTCAAGTAGCATGCCTAAGTGAAATCTTTGGCTGGCGTGTGGTGGACGAAATTGTGTTTTCTATTTTCTT